>NC_060275.1:31438514-31793673 GCF_021613505.1 Equus quagga
TATGTAAAATACTCTTGAAAATGACCTAAGGGCCTTTGCTTCACAACACACAATCTTTCAGGATATCCCCCATCAGATGAAATTTGTGTAAATAATTAAGCATATCAAAATCCATCATTAGTTTATCTTAACAAACCACAAGAAAGAATACAAATTTCTTCACCTGATTTTAGGAGCCTCCGTTCTTTAGCCCTAAGACTCCCTGTTAGCTTTCTCTTTCAGTGACCACTTATCCTGCCTGATCCATCCAAGGTGACTTCTCCTTGTGTTCTAAAATACTCCATGTGCTCCTGCTTCCATGTTTTTTGTACATTATGTTATTGTACTTTAAATATATATAAATCATAGATTTATATATATTAGAGATATAATAGGTATTTTATTTATATTTAAAAATAGTATATTTTATAGGGCAATATATATATATATCTAATATATGTAAATATATATAGAGAGAGGGAGTCTCAACTAATTCAGTAACTATAATACCTAAGAACTGTGCATTTTAGTTATTGTGAATTATATTTCAATAAAAATATTAAAAACAAACAAAACCCTTCTCTGGTTTATACTTCTTTGTCCCCTTCATTGTGCTATGACTGATTTTCCAAAATTATAGACGTAGAAGTTGCAATGGTAGAAATAAATCCAGAGTTATTTCAGTATATTTCTTGGATAATATCTCTTAAAATTAAAAAATACAGCCAAGATGTCAGCTCCTCCCCCCTTTAGAATATACCACTTTCTACAAAACGTGTGCAATAGAATTCAGATTCCATTAAATGAGGACTCAACTGGATGAACTTCGATAAACAGAGGTTCTTCTTGCAAGGGAAAAAAGAAGGGCTGCCCAGCGCTTTCCCAGTCTGTAATACTGCCTCCTGAACAACTTAACCTTCCATCCCTCGTTTTCTAGCTCTTGAAGAAGGAGATAACGCTATAAAATAGTTCCGAAGTTTTTTTTGAAGTTTTGGAATACAGTCAGTAGAAAAGTGAAAATCATTTCTGGTAGTAACTGCTTTGGAAATAACGTGGTATTTAAATAAGATATAATAGTCAATTGTTCTAATAATAATGTTCTGACATGTGGAATCCTTAATGTCAGATACATGGATAGTCTTTTCTAATCTCACTTTATGTTACATTATTTTCTTTGTGAAATGGTTTTATTATTCTTCGTACATTAAGTTCAAACCAATAACCATATGTCAAGCCTTATCATTCTGAAGAAGCTATCTTTAGTGCATTTCAGATGGTATTAAGACACTAGACTGAAGTTGTACTGATTTCAGTTATGCTGAATTTCCTGAGATAGCCTATCTTATTGCTGTCCAAAAATAAAATTTGGATATAAAATATGAATTCTGATTAGTCTTTCCTGCAGTCAGTATATTTATGGTTAAGGGTGTGAGATTTCTGACAGCTGCTCAGAATACCTCATTGTTCTCTATTACAAACCCACTGACACCAACAGTATTGCTTGAATATGCTAAAGGAATTAAGAATAAAAACTATAGTTTCATTTGATTTGCAGGGTATTCTAATACCAAAAATATAATGCTCTTAGATTTCTGCTTTTTGTGGGGGAATGGCATGTGACATAGTAAAGGAAATTTCTTCCTCTATGTTCTAAGTCTAATAATAATGTAAAATAAAAACAAATCTGGCCTTAAGAAAGGATAAATGTTATTTAAAAAAGACTATTGCAATAGGGCTCCAACCTTAGGATTTGCAAGCGTTTCAAAATCAAGCAAAGAAAAGACTTTTTTCTTTACAGGGAAGGGCAAACAGGGCTAACAGGAACCATTGAGGGAAAAGTGTGCAAGTGAACACACAGTGTGATCAGAGTGGTTTGAAAGGAAATATTTTTAGCTATGGTCTACCGATCTTCAAAACAAACTATTAAGAGGGGATGCTCTGTACTTTAGTACTTGCATAGACTTGGGGACAAGACAAATTTCAGGGACCTGTGGGCAGGAGAGAAGTCTGACTAAAGTTTGGTCACATTATGTCAGTGGGTAAGTGATGAGCAATTGTGAACACTTAGTCAACGGTTTGCCAAAAGTCCTGTTTTTAAATCAAATCGAAACCAAGTCAACAAATATGTTTGAGTGCCTATCATGTACAGGACGCTACGTACTGTGGAGAATGATAAACCCTGACGTAATCCTATCAACCATGACTCTCTCTTTCTCCTTGGAATTGACCACTGGGAACTTTGTGTTCTACTGTGCCTTGATCGCCACTTGTTTGCTGCCACTTGGAATGTTTCAGTGAATAAGTGATGATGAGGCAGTAGAAATAAAACAAAGTTAAGATTTGGGAGTTCACAAAATAGCCCATAGGCAGTAACAGGCATTGTGCCAGTGAGTGCATTTTTCTTGGGTGAACTTATAAATAAGTTACGGCAATTGGGTATCATGGTGTATGTGTGTGTGTGTGTGTGTGTCTACATATGTGTTTCATGTATTGAGATGGTGCCTAAAAGAGGCAAAGAGGAAAGATGTAAAGTTTCTGTCAAGGACAAGTGGTCCGTGGTTGGACTGAGTGCCTTTTCTTCAGGTTATAAGTTGAGGCTCCCTGAACAGAGATAATCACTGAATTCACACACGCGTTGCCCAAGAAACGATAGGAAAGAGCAATAGGCAAGAAGCTAGAGATCCATTTTCTTCTACAACTGTCTGTAATAATGTAGATGATGTTATGCAAGTCACTTAAACTCTTTGAACTCCATCGCTAATATCTACAGAATGAAGGTATTTGATAAGATTTAGAGTTGCTTCCTCTCAAATTTAACAAACTGTGATCATCATTGATGATTACAAAGTTGCACAATAAATTGTACTTGCATTTGTAGAGATGAAAGGAAAGTTAAAGAGCAACATTTATTTGCTTAGAGACAACACACCAGATGCCAAATAGTGCATATATGTGATTATCAAAGAAATACTGCAGACATTCGTGTAGAAGCAATTCATAGAAGAGCGAGAACACTTCCAAAATGCCTGAGAAGAAACTGCAGAGCTCTTTGAATTTTCAATTTAGTTTTTTTTTCTAAAATATGTTAGGGAATCTTATTTCTGCATGTTTGGAAGCTGGTACGTCAGAAAAAAAGGCACAAGACTTATGATTTCTCTAGTTTGAGAAAATTTAAATGGAACCACTTGTGAAAATGCTTTTTCAAGCTAATCCATGTGTTTATGAGAATTAGATCTGAAATATATGATCCCTTTGAATGTATAGATGCAATTTTAATCAATATTTATGATATTTATATTTACCAGCAGGGTGATATAATGTTTAACTATGAAATATTGCTTACAGGTAATAATAATATCAACTTTCAAAACCTAAGTAAATGAAAAATGAACTTGATAGTTTTTTGATGTTATCAACCTACAGATAAACAATGGTTAATAATTAATTGTTTACTCTCAAATTGTGTTGAACTTCTTAACATTTTTGATAGAATCTATTCAAATGTATCAGAGGAAAAAATGTTTGCAACAACACACATAAATAAGCTGTAAATACAATTCACTTAGATAGACGGTAGTCTAATACACGGTAGTCCTCTTAAAGTGGCCTGAAAGATGACATATTCAAAATAGCATGTGGTTATTATAGATGAAATAAGAATGAGAATACAAGTAGCCGTGGAGGTGGAAGAATATTAATCTATGTTTAAAGAGAATGTCTGACGTTTGGGGAGTAGTATTTTGGTGTAGGATAAGATAAGCATTACATGATTTGCTATGAACTAGCAAACAGGATTAATCTCTGCCCATCTATCAAAAAGACTGATGGCCCCCTTTTGCTGGTTAACGCAGGGTCCATTTTCAAGTATCAGATGTCTTTGTGATGTGAATTTTATGGCTCAACAACTTTCCAAGGTTGCTCTATTTATGGTGGAGAGTAATTTGCCAATTCAACCACTGTTGCTTGGAATAACATTCATTCTGATCTCCAACTATAAGTTCACATTTATTGTGATATATGATGAATTACCTGTCACAACTGAGTGAGGCCCAGAAAGTTTCCTGTGGTGACTAAAAAGCAGTCAAAGCTCACCCAAAATTGTTCTTTGGATTTAAAATATAAATGAGCTAATATTCACATCTATTTTTAACTGATTCTCATGCTTACCTATTTATGCCACAGAATTTCCAGGGTCTTTATTCTGTTCTTTGTTACAATCGGTGAAAATAGAGCCAGTATTATTTAAAACTTCTGGAAATTTATATCAAAATTCAGTGAGTTTCAACCATGCTTTATAAATACACTAGGTCTGGGAGTGGGAGAGAAAGCTAAGCAGGCAACTAACATCTACTGAGAGCTTGCTGTGTACTGGGCACTGTGTCACATATACCATTTCATTTAAATCATAAAACATGTTGTTACTGTGCATATTTCATGAGTGGCTGTAGGACACAAAGGTGAGTTGTCTTTTGGAGAAAGAGTTATAAATACACTCATATCTCAAACAGGCATTTCCACAACTAAATGCAAAGTTATTTTGATTTATATGTGAGCAGTAGTACCAGCCAATTCAGAAATCTGGAAAACCATACAGAGAAGGTTCTGAATTCAACAATTATTTACAAAATGCTGTTGAGCGTCCAGCACTGTCAAAGGGTGGATAGGTATCAAGTGATAATTTAAGAATTCATGGAAGTGAGATGTCACCATGGGCCAAAGTAGTTTGAGAAGTTAGAGAGGAATATTTTCAGGTAGAAAGATGATAGAAACAAGGAGTGCAAGGTAGAAAGGAGAAAGAACATAAACAAAAAGACTGGAGGTCATAAGGAGCAGGCTAGAGTCATGGTTCTAAGATAAGAACAAAACAAAGAGAAGATTGGATAGGCTTTGGGTAAACATATATTTTCCTCATATAGTCCTTCTAATTTGACAACTTTTTTCCTGTGAATGCCTGGTTTCTCATTAAAATGCTTCTGTAAAGCCATCACGTAATTTTGCTTTTCTGTCTGGCACTTTGTAAATGTGAGGGGGGATGATGACTCTTCCTTTAATGAAAAGACAGTGGTTAATGAATTTTTGTCATCAGTTTTATTCACTGCTCTACCAAATATTCCAGTTTTCAGTATTTACTCCTAGAGAAAGGCTAATTTTCAGCAAAACTTCTCTGTTAAATCTAGAAGTATGAGGCTTTATTTTAGACAAAAAAAGAAATGAACAAAAAGGCATAAATGACAATGAAAGAAGTCAATTATTAAACTGTTTGGAGCCGATTTAAAATGCAACAGGCTTCATAGAGAAAGTACAAGTTAAATTGGACTAACTTTTACTCAAATTAAGTGAATCTATTGCTTCTGTTTTATGGCATATATATTATATGCTCATGAATAAAATTAAATCAGCAAAGAAAACAATCACAGAGAAAGTAAAAATCACCCAAAATTCATCACACAGAGTTAATCACTATTTTGCTAATCATCCTTCTAGGCATTTCTCCCTCTTTTTTTGTGTGGGAAGGTTCAGTCTTTACTTCATTCAGGTCACTACTCAAAGCTCACCTGAAATCATACTCTCCCTTGTCACACGCTATGTCCAAGGCCTGCTATATTGTTCTTCAAAGCACGTTTCCTCACTTGACTTATTAGGAATTGTTGATTGTCTCACCCCCACTGGAACATAAGCACCGCAAGAGCAGGGAGTTTGACTGTATTTTGTTCGTTGCTGCATCCTCAGAGTAGAAGATACCCGGCCCACCATAGTTGTCAATAGTAGATAAACTAAAGTTGTGCATGGTATTTTATCCAGAAAAATTCCATTTTAAGCATTTATCCTCAGAGAAAAATAGAATAAGTGCATATATAAACACAGATATTAAAATTGGTGTTGTTTATAGTATATCCTTCATTTGAGAATTTATTGGTATCTCCAATGATGAAATAATTTAAACAAATTATTTGTATTGTTGTTGGACATTGAAAGCTACATCTGCAAGACTTCCTCTAAAATAGAAAAGGAACATCAAAAAGGAGCATTTTAAATCGGCTCCAATGGGATGGGGACTCACCCTTCCACACCGAATCTGACTGAGCCTGGGACACATTTCAATAGATACAAGGTGACAGAAGTGACACTGGGCCCATTTGTGTGGGACCTACATCTCTAGCAGGGCTGCAAGTTTCTGCAAGTGTGCCTTGGGGAGCCCTGAACCTCCACCAAGTGGTGCAGCTACCCCACATGGAAAGGGAGAGGCCCTGAGACCACACATGACATACATTCCTCCAGGGGATCAAAGACATTGTAAACTTTACTTTTGATATAATCAAATTATCCTCCAATGTATTTACACTAATTATACTCCCCAACAATGTATGAGAGGCACCCTTTTCTGGAGAATTATCCTTGACTGACATCAGCCTTCTGGCCAGGGCTTCAGGATGCCCGGCACCCATTCCCTCCCCACAGCAGCCCACAGGAGAGGGTGGATTCAAAAGCCTGTTCCTCTGCCCCAGAGGAAATACCCCTGTAATGTTCCGCTCCAGAGGCACTCCCCTCCCCACAACAGGTGAGGAAAGCTGGACTTTTCTGAGCCCACATTTTTGTTGTCCTTCCTATTCCCTATCCTGCTTTCCTCCTTTCTTTACAGGCTTTACTCATAAACTCAAAGCCCTATCTCAGGCTGTTCAAGGAAATCCAACTCAAGACAAGAAGAATCTTGTAGCAAGGAGTCAGCAAACTACAGCCTGAGGGCCAGATTGGGTCAGTTGCCTATTTTGGTAAATAAAGTTTTATTGGAACATAGCTCTGCCCATCCACTTGTGTATTATTTGTGGTTGCTTGCACACTACCATGGCAGTTTGACTAGTTGTTTCAGAGACCATGTAGTCGGCAAAGCTGAAAATATTTACTCTGGCCCTTGACAGAAAAACTTTGCTCATCTTTGTTCTATGACAACTTTGGGGGATTTTATTTATTGCCATGATTGATCTGTGCATTAAATGACTATCTGCTGTGCCTCATAAAGTATAACAAACTGTGAGAGATAATTCTATCCCTCAGACAATTTTCGGTCTAAAATAGGACAGATACACACGAAGACAAACAATAAGTTAAAACAGGGTAGGAGTTACCTCTCTCTTCTTCAACCGTCTATTCCTAGGCTTAACAACCACTTGGCATATCTTAAGTAATCGTATACTTGTTGAATTGAATATTAAAAAGAATATTAAATAAAGGTATTGTTTCGTGTTAAATTAAACATTAAATTAGTTTGATGTATTTGGGGACTTTTCAGAAAGAAGGAACATTTCGATCTGGACTCTGAAGAAAAGTGAAGATTTTAAACAGTGAAGAATGAGGATGGATGATCAGACAAAAAAAAAATGAACTAAAATACAAACCTGAGAATGCATATAGTGGGTTTGGACACCATCACAGAGTAGTGTTCCTATTCTTGTTTTTGTTGTTTCTTCTTTTCTCTTTCTTTTCCTCCTTCTTCTCTACAGTTTTGTAAACTAAAGTTATACAGAAATATACAAAGAAGTTTTGTTCAGTTTATGAAAGATCCCAGTGTAGGCTGAGAAACTTTTATTTATTCTATAGACATTAAGGAGGAGATTAAATGATTGTTTTTAAGGAGGTAATAAGTCCCATAACCAAATGGACTCTCACAGTAAACTTTATAACCGTAAGATTAGCATATTCATGAAACAACTTCTTCGTGAAATCAGGCAATGATTACCCTTAATTTATTCTTCTAATTAGAAGTAACATATACTTATTGGAGTTAATATCTATTGAATAGTGTTTGTTTATACTAGCAACCACTTTATGGTATTTTTTTGTATTTGCCTTAAAACATAAACATCATTTACTAATTTACTTTCTTCTTAAGAACATGTATATAAGAACTTGCATACTCACCATCTTTAAAACCTAAGGCTCATTAGACATTTTCATGGGCACTTGGTAAGTCCTTAGTGTTATGTATCTTTTCTGCAGCCATCCTACCTCACCATTCTCCCAAGCAGAATACAATCATGAAATTACCCAAAAAGAAATATGATTAATATAAATGTGACACTTACTCCCATAGTTACATTCATTGGTGAAACGATGGGTAAAATTCCAATGTAGTAAATTTTAAAAGGAAGAATCCTTGGTAGAAAAGATGAAGAAAGTATCAAGGGTGAATATTACTAAAAAATGAATCTCCAGTCTTTAGTACCTATAATTTTCCTGTTTCCATCAATGCACAGTCATAGTAATCCTCTTTTACTGTCTCTTCTGGTGAGATATAGATTTTATGCTTTTGAAAAGTCCAAAACGATAGACTAGTTAATAAAGTATAATACTGATTTGGCTGTTTATGAATAGTAAATATATAAAAGACTGGAAAATAGAAGATCACGTGGATAAGATAAATGAGAAGTTGGCCAACGTGTGGAGACAATATATATGCAGAGTTGAAACACAATAATCTAAGATTACTTTGTCAACAATTCTGGCTAAGACTAGGTGAATGGAGAAGTTAGGCCAAGATCATGCCCAGCAATTTGTAGACTAAATAAAATCTTCTGTATCATTACTAAAATGACCTTTACTGCTGGACAAAAAGCATAGTGTGGGCACAGTGTTGAGGTATAGTCATATCAAAAATGTAAAACACTGATAAATACTGAGAATATTTTAGTGCAGGTAGGAAACTTCACGGAAGAGCAGCATTAGAAGGTTCTATCACAGAAGGAGGGACTCACAAGTGTATAGCAGAGGTTTCAGTAAGTCTGGGTTGTCTATTTAAGTTGCCATGAGACTGTTTCCAGAGCTTAAGTGCCTATTGAAAGAAAGGCTGGCTGGGAAGCTGTGTTCATTCTGTTGCTCCAGATACATAAGGAAACGTCAGTGATTATCCGGACAGGGTCTCAGAGATTAAAATCTCTCCTTGGATTTTAAGATCATTTTTGGAATTAATTTTTAGATGTTTTAGCTATTGTTTATCTCCATAACTCCAGTAACTAATTCAGAACTTTGCACACAGTAGTAGATTAGTATTTTTTTAAATCAATGAATAACATATTCATGTCTAAGTGAATTTTTAAGGAATTCAAGAAAGTTTTCAGGGAAAAAAAAAGTAGTGAAAATATTTCTCAATAAAACAACAGCAATAAGTTCTATATCCAAATGAACTTGACTCTGTCATGCTCTCAATTGGGTCACTCTATTTCAGGGGAAATTTGATGGTTCATCTGTTTCTCAAAATTCAACTACAAATGATTTAGCTTTCTTGCCTGGCTGAGACAAAGAGAATCTAATGTTTTGGACATCTTAGAATATTTTATGCCTTCCCCTTCTAGTGGTCATAACTCTTACAGATCGCTTATTCCTAATGCTATAAGCCACAGGCAAAATGGAAATGCTAAAAAGTAATTTGTGAAAGTCAGGCCTGTTTCACAGGGGCTTTGGGTTAATGTGAACCATTAAGAACAAGTGTGTTAAATATTCACTTGAGTTTTTTTTCTCTGTATTTTATGTTTTTTTTTTACTCTAACTTTTTAAATTTATCTTAAAATCATTTACTACATGGTATAAAATGAGGTGATATCTTGATTATTCCCCTAAATAATGTTAGGTAATAGATAATATGATGCTTCTCTTACCCTGTATGTATGTCACCATTGTTATATATATATATATAAATTCATATATATATGGTATAGGATTATCTGTTTTACCCCACTAATCTTTCTCTCAATTTTTACAAAAGCCCCGCATTGTTGTATGAATATTGAATAAAAACGCCACTTTTTACTACTTTTTATTCTTTCAAAATATTTTAACTGATCATTGTTTCAGACAAATGCATCTTCTTTGTTTTATCCAAAAACAGATATCTACTGAGGAGCTACAAGGTGCTAAGTGCAACAAATAAGACATATGTGGTCTGTTCTCATGAAGCTCAGAGTGTAGTCAGTGTATATTCCTGGCTAAAGCCTCTGTTCAAATTCTCCTTTGTGTTTCTCCTGAGGTGCACTAGCCCAGACTTTGAAGAAGTCTCATAAATATGATTTTATCTTGCTCCCTTCATGCCTTAATCAGAGCTGGAATTTATCAGGCTACTTCATCCTTTCACCTTGTCTGCTCATCAGTCACTTTTGGATCTAGAGCTGAGGCACTCGCAAAAGTAAGTTACATCTCTGCAGCCCCAGATCCATGGGGGCAGGAGCTTGATCTTCCTTATGCTTGCAGTATCCCCAGCTCATGACACTGTTCCTGGCACAAAGTAGACAGTAAGTATTGGTTTAATATAACAGACTTGTCATTGTTATCTTGACACGTCTTACAAACATCAAACATTGTTGCCAGATTGATACTCTTTTTAGGTCTCCTCAATTTAGAATCTGTTTATTCATTCACTCATTCATTCAGTCAACAAATATTTGTGGGTTACTTACAATACACGAGTAATTTCATGCTTCCACCAAAAATTCTAGTCCTTCACCCTGAGGTAGGTAAAAGCAGGTCTTATTTTACAGCGGCTTCACACTGAGTGTGCCCTTGCTGCAAACATTTCATCCTTAACACATCTTAGAGCTCTTTCTTGAGGAATTTTGAGGAAGAGAATGAATGCAGCTATTGATGTCTATCAAAAGCCTGATTTCTGGTACCACAGATAAAACTATTTTAGACAACTGCCCATCTAAGATAGAATTCTTTGCTGGCTCTTTCCATCAACATCATTAAATGGAAATGGATGAGCATAGCTTTAAGCTGCTGACTTATCCAAATGAATTCATTTCTTTCCTATTGCAGAGGAGTTCTTTCCCTCTTCATTGTCTCATCATCCTTATCCTGTCTCTTATGTACAAGTATTTGCAAGATTTTCCCTGTCTCTCAAACCGTTTCCACCAAATTACCAAGTCCCATCTCCATTCAGCACATCACTTGACCCAGTGCCTCTGCTTTTTCCCCGCCCCAACATTATTGTAGATCAAGTGTATCACTGATGTTACACCACCCAACCCCCTGTCCTGGCCAAATGGTCTTCTTTCCTGCTAACTTGTTTCCTCTAATTAAAAGTATCGGTACCCAGTTGCTTTTCTAAATCATTGATCTGATCTTGTTCCTGATTAAAAATTATAAGACAAAAGGCTGTTTCTCATGAGAAATAAATTCTCTTTTTATAATATAAGATCAATAACTCATTAGATTTCTAGTTTTCCTGGACTTGAACTAAAATCCATGCCCAATTTCAGCAAGTGTCCTTAGCTGAGATTTTCTGTTAAAATTACCACAGTCACTTCAGTTTTGGCTATCTTTTTTGTCCTTTTACAAGAATGTGCTGTTAAATCTAAAATCCTTTAGCGAAACTTGACGGATTAAAAAAAATAATAACAACTGTAGCTAAAATTTGAAGCTTCTTTGTTCTCTTAAGCAAATTAAATTTAAATGCATAATAAAATTTAGCTTAAAGGTAAATTATTGCTTTTTATTCTCAGAGAACCTCTTAACAGAGCCATCTCTCTGTGGTCTTCAATTCTGTTTGGGGACAGGAAGCTATATCTGCATAGATCTATACTTCCTTTATATTATAAAGTATGTAGTGGTCTCACCGAGTTATGTATTTCAGTGGACATTCTTTGTTGGCTGTTCCAGATCACTCACCAGTCCTCTTTTAGTGCTGACCTGTATAGACTTCATCAACTGGGACCTTGGCCCTTTGCTTCTGGTTGAATTCAGCCAAGGAGCTGTACCAGCAAGAGATCAGGAGAGAGAAGAAAGAATTTGGGGTATTTATTCCTTTAGTTCTCTCCCTTGCTCATGGGTGGTTGTGCAGCAATGGTTGAGTTTCTATCCTCTGTTGGATGAGCATCTCCTACACTTACAGGTCTCACTGGGTCCATAATAGCATTCTCCTCTTATAATGGCTCCCCTGTTGTTACTAGCTGTACCATTCCTTGTTGGCCTTCTTTAATACTGCTCAACTTTGTAAATAGTCTTTATTAAACACTCTTTAATTACCTTTTTGAGTTGCCATCTCTTTCTTGCCTGTACCTGGCCAATACATGTGAGTTCTTATTTGCTCGAGCAGGAAAATTAAAGCTGATATCTCTGCCCATCCAACCCATTCCTTTTAGGCTGCTGAAAGTCATGAGCTTCACCACACATGAGAGAAGAGTCAGAAAAAGTAGCTGGATTGGACTAATGATGTGATATATTATAAAACTGACTAATTTATAATGTTGTCTTAATGAAGGTTCTAGGCCAATATAATAACTCATGGGAGTGAGAGGTTTTACTTTTCATCAGCAACAGAAAGAAATGATTCTGTGAAAGGATGTGAGAATGTAGGAGATGGGCCTTAAAGGAGAAAGAAGAAGAAACGTTATTTTCTCTCTGAGACATCATGTTAGGTGGGCCTGGATTAAACGGCATGATACATCTTGGGCATTTCTAGGGGATATAAGCTGAGTTTGCATGGAGTGCAGTATTAGATAGGAAGGCAGCCTTGGCAATTCCAAATAATGCCATTTCAATTTGAAACAGTTCTCTATGTTGTACTTGCCTTCCTTATGAAGATTTTGTCAAAAGTTGGATTAATGCAATGATCTGGCCTATTGGGTGGATTAAAGTTTTGGCGGCCCAGTGATGATAACTGAAGGATAGTCATCATCAAAAGAGGTAGCAACAAAAGCACATAGAGACCAGGAGCCTGGTCTTGTGCCTACATGTGGTAGTAACTATGGGTACTCAAACTTGGGAAACATCTGAGGTAAGCTAGTTTCTGGCAATCAGGCCAGAAAGAGCTAATGCGTTTAAACCACGGTTCCTATAAGAACACTTGACTCTATTTTATAATTAGCCATTGACAAAATGAGGCCATTTGTATTATAATTGTTTAATATCTGACTATACTCTAAGTTCTAAGGTCACTGTAAGCTGACCTTTACTTTTCTTCAATTCTTTCTGGCTATTGAGATTTGAATAAGAATAAATGATTAGGTATACACTCACTAAAATATGTATAAAAAGAGGGGAAAATATTAGATAGTTGAAAGAGGCACTATTGTATAGTGGGCGAGGGCCAAGAGGTTTAAGAGCTGTGTGACCATAAGCAAGTTGCCTAACACCTCTCTGCCTCAATTTTCTCATTCGTGAATTGGGCCTGATAAAGGTACTTGATATGTAGGTAGGGTTGTTATGAAGAATTAAATCTTTTTTTTTTTTTGAGGAAGATTAGCCCTCAGCTAACTACTGCCAGTCCTCCCCTTTTTGCTGAGGAAGGCTGGCCCTGAGCTAACATCCGTGCCCATCTTCCTCTACTTCATATGTGGGACGCCTACCACAGCATGGCGTGCCAAGCGGTGCCATGTCCGCACCCGGGATCCGAACCAGCGAACCCCAGGCTGCCGAGAAGCGGAATGTGTGAACTTAACCTCTGCGCCACCAGGCCGGCCCCTAAATCTTTTAATATATGTAAAGCACTTAGATCAGTGCCAGTCATATAATAAGCTCCAAACATGTCAGCTATCAATATTATAACTACACTTATTATTTCCATTACTACCATATTTAAGAAAATAATTATAGAAAGTAATTGGATAGAAACAGGATAGCAGTGTCTTCCAAGAGATTTTTCAATAATTCTCACTAATTATTTTCATTCACAGTCATCTCTCTAGTGTTTGAATCACTCTGATCTTATTATGCATGTATACAATTGGGCATAGAATGACACATTACTTTACTTTTCCATTTGTCTCATGTGTTTTACTGCCATGAGATTTCCTCAAATTTATCATCTCCTTAAAGACTAGGCATTTTCTCTCTCTGCTCCTTTTTCACTCCTTCTTGTTTCTCTTACATTGTTAAATAAAGAGCTCGAGCACAAATTGTACTTGCAAAACCACAGAAAGTGATTAGACAGGAAATTATTATGAACATTTTTATAATTACTACATATTTCCACATCATTATTTTAGATTTAGTAATTAGAAACTATAACTATTGCATTAATAATACTTAATAGACAAATAGAGGATTTGATTATTTTTCTATGTCTATAGTTTCTCTTTCACTATAATACATTAGATAAAGTGAAAATGCAGGGGCTAGAAGGCCAGAATGTACCTGTTAGCTTTGGGGGAAAAAATGGTGAACATGACACAGATGAAATACATTTATGTACAAGTATGGATGCCCTGAGGGCAGAGGAGCCCAGTTTGCTTGGACTATAGCATTATCACCATCCCAGCACACTCCCTGGAGAGATGGGCCTCATACAAGCAGACCTGGCAGCTGTTTATATTTTTATTCACCTTATGATATTTGAGAAAGCCATCTCCCCAACAATTATAACACCAGAAGTTCCATCATTAAGTTTTTTTCCAGGAGATGGTGAATTGCTCCCCCCACTTACTTTAAAATACAAAGAATACGGATGAGAGAAAAAATAAGGCCTTATATAGGTTAAATAACTCTTCAGGTCTTCCCCTAAAAATGCCGGCACCTTGGAATGAGATGCAATGGATACAGGTGATTAAAGAGAAAGAATCTGGCCTCATGAGTCAGGCCACCTGTGTTCTAACTCAAAGTCTCCCACTACCTCAGTATACAAACTTCTGCAAATGTGTTTATTAGTTTTAGTGTCATTTTCTCACTCATAGAGCACCTCTGGGTGAAAAATGGTTCACTGGGATAAAATAGCTTCCAGTCTTGAGAATATTACAGCCCATTCAAGGAAACAGGAGGGGCCCACATCAAAAGTTAAATACTGGGGCAATGCAATATATAATTTTCAAATGACTGGTATAAAAATATAAAAATTAAAAAGATAGAGGATCATGGTGAAGTGAAGGGCAGTGGAGATAGGATCTGTGGAGACTCTGAAAGATGAAAGGGGCTGAGGTTGGGGAAAAAGTACAACGTGAACTAGGAAAGTGCACTATATTAGGTAAGACTTCGGGTATAAACTTGGAATACAAACTTTTACTGACTCATTTGAAATGACTATAATGAGGGCATTTAGTTTTATGATCTCATTAAAATTCCTGATAGTTTATATAGAATCTACAGTTCCATCTTCATTCAGTTTGTTAGCCAAGAGTTAGCATTCACTATATAACTCAGGATTTATATGGGAGGGAAATAATTGTGAGATCTAGTTCTTTCTCTCTGCTTTAATACAAAAAAGAAAGAGATTTTTTAAAACAATTCCAAATGGAGCCATTGATTTTTATTTCAAACTAAGCAACTACGGTATATTCTCTGATAAAAATGAAGAATTTCCTTTTCAGCTGATAAGGCATAGAGTATTTATCTTTGGCTGATCATAGAAAGAAGTTGGCCTGGGCCATCCATCTGCTTTTATGAGGCTTTGTTAACACAAAGAGACAATGAGGCTAGAAGTGGCTTTTGACTTAGCGGATCCTTATCATTTCTGGCACCCTTTCATGAAGGAAAATAAAAGTCAGATGGCACTTAAATTAGATGAACTTTTCTAAAACAAAAACAAATGTGGGAAATGGTAGGTTGCTCCCCTTATTTTCAGGCACCATATGAGAATTAATGTCGCTTGTTATTTCATAGAATAAAGTTCACTTTATCTCCTCGGCCTTGAGGGCATGTGCTTAGCACAGCATGTGAACAAGGAAAGAAACATAGGCATTAATCCCACACCAATCTGTTTTAAAAGCCTCCTTGACGATTATCTTAGTGGAGCAGGTTGTCCTCCACAGCTGGAGGTTGTGATGCGGTTACTGCTCAGTGAAGGCAAATACAACATGGGAAGAGAATATCATTTTTTTCTGATCTTGTAAGTTTGTTCTATGCTATACTCAGAACTCAAGAAACATTCATTGTAATATACTAAAAAATTAGAATTTCTTAGAAGCATTGATTATTTAAATGATAACTTGTGAGATTTATTTTAGAAACAAAGTCTCCTTTCTGATTCTTTAACTGCTGTATCTACATCTCAGGATGCAGAGAAACAACCTCAAAGGCCACCTTATCTGAAGAGTTAGAAGCTCTTCTTAGGATTCTCAGCAGGTATTTCTTTAAGATGTGTTCGAACAGCTCCATTACAGGGGTTTCCTACCCCTGGATTCATCTGATCCTGTTGTGCACAGCTCAAGTTGTCAGGCAACCTCTCTTTGAAACTTCTCTGAATATACACCAATTATTAATAGTTCTTACAACATAAAAGGTTCTCTGTCTACACATTAGTGCTTCCAATATTTGAAGAACTCCTTTTTATCTTAATGTTCTCACCTCCTATGACTCTTAATCATGTAACTTGGTTTCTAAGCTTCTTATCATCCTGGCCATTCCACTGTGGATTCACCTTAACGTAGCAATAACTCCTTTAAATATTTTATCCAGAACTGAACACTGTACTCCAGGTGTGAGCTGATGAGTGCAGAATACAGGAAAGTTTGATTTAGACAGTATTTTTGTTAATGTACTCATGTTGATTTTCATAGCAGTCATATTGTGTAACTTGCAGTCAACCAAACTCTCGAGATTTGTTTTCAGCCTGATCTGCTGATACATACTTTCAGATAGTTACTTAAAAAAGAAAATCCAGGTATAAGAATTAACATTATTTCTGTTAAATTTCAGCTTGTCTTTGGGTCCTGAAATTGCTACACGCTGAATTTGTATATTTATGATTCTAGGACTTCTGAGACATTGTCTAAAACACTAACTACAAACATTGTAGGCAATTGTCATGGAAAGAATTTTCAGTGGCTTTCAAGCCCTTCTTTGTCAATAGTCGCAGTAGAAGGCTCTTCTCTCCCAGACTTCCTGTGCTGTTCCTTAACCTTCCCTAAAGACATTAGGCCCTAGCAGGCATGTCAAGTCAAGACTAGACTAAAGGGGAGCTTCAGGAGCCAAGGCCTGTCCCTTTCTCCCAAACCCAGAGATATTTTCCAAAATTTTAAGCGTCCAAAGAGAAAGTAAGATAAAGGAAAGGAGAGTATTCATAAAAATGCAGTGCTTTCAGAAATGAGATTTTTACACCTATAGGATAAGAAAGTCCATTCAAGGAAGCTTCAACAAAATAGTCAATTAGCTAGTAACGGTAAACCGATTAGTGGTATAGGGCATATAGAGGAGGCTAAACATGATTTGTGCTCTAAAGAAGCATACCTTCTAATCAAGGGACTCGGGAGAAAAGACGAACAAGTGAAGAACTTGAGGAATATGAAATGTTTTAAATAGATATTTTAGCTGACAACGTAGCCGAAGTTACAGACAAGTGGAGGAGTAATTGTCAAATGAGGGTCACAGATAATGAAAGAGTAGGTTACGTGGTGGCACGGTCCCAGGAAGCTCTGACAGGAGGGACAGCTTGAATGGGGCTTTTAAGGGGAAGATTGTGGACAGTTTTCTAAACAGAAGAGTAGCATAAATTGTCTTAACTGGCACCTGCTTGGTTCATATCCGGCATATTTTGCCACTCCGTTCATACGATCAGGGTCATAGATATTTTGGAAAAATAACTTAATTTCATTTTGTTACAACTCTTGAGACAAGGAATTATTTATGGTTCCAAGTAGTGCGACTGAGTTTTAAACAAACGTTGGATTTGAGTATCCCACTGAAAGTTATGTTTTCTTTCTTTCCAAATGAAGACCTTGGGAAGCTACACATCCCTTCTGGAATGCTGAGGGAATCGGAAGAGCAATGGGCTGGAGCAGTACCAGAATGCTGCAGGAGCCAGGCTACACGAGACCGCGACCTGCGGCGGCCAGCTCTGGGGAGGGCCGTGAGTCTCAGAAACAGAAATTCAAGTGGGTCCACAGAATTTTCTAGAGAGCTTTGAACCACACAGTCCAAGAATAAGTCTAAATTTAGGAATGTTTCACTTTGTCAGGAGCTAAAGAATGTAAACTTGACCTTAAATAAATTTCAGGATTTCTTCAGATCTCCTTCCTCTGAACTGTTTTTATGAGACTCTTTACTGAGATACTCTTAGTGGGTACCAATGGGCCTCTTATACTATATACTTAGACCAAAGATGCTGTTTTGCTGAAAACAATCTTAGATATTCTCTTAGGAAATTTCCATCAAGTGTGAGGTGTGTTTGAAATATGGTCATTGGATAGGACAGTTAACAATTTGAAACTCAGTAAATCCCATGAGGCTTATGCTTTATGCATTTTGTGAACTGGATCTGAAGATAAGTTCAAGAGGGGAGTTGCTGAAATATTTGAGCACCTTGTGAATAGCTATAATAACTGTAATAGTGGTACATGGGGACTACTTTAAAGAATAGTGTTCACCTGAGTGCATGAGCTTTAATCTACTTATAAACATCTCAGTCCCATTAATTTAAAATCACATCAGGTATTATAATTATGAGCCTATAGAATTAAGAGGCAGGTAATTCTAGGTAATTCTACATTTTTTGGAAAAAATCATTTATCTTTCATTTTCAATTTAGAAATTATTTTTCTTCATATTAAAAGGCCAAACTTGTATTCATAGTCATCTTCTTCTAACTAAAACAATTGCAATTTTTAAAAGTCTGACTGATTTCAAATTTGGTTGAAACATCAAAATGCCAAAATCCTATATGTTAGAAATGATCCACAAGATGCTGCACCAAATAATGCTGCCAGGGGAGGATGGGGGAGCAGGAGATGAGGACACCATGGGAGACCAGGTGGATCAGGTACCCTTCACCCTAATCTATAAGTACTTTTCAGATTCAATAACTATCACTTGTCTCTATCAGCAAGGTAACAAAGAATGGAATGGAATGGAATTTGACCATCCTGAGGCTCCATATGCTTGATGACCACATGACTTCCTTTGCATTCCTTTTCAGTCTCGATACTGAAATTTTTGACCAACTCAAACTTGAAAGCAATTATCCTGGGATTTCTGAGCTTCAAAGTCCTCATGAACTACAGACTATATCCAGCACTTTTTTTTCCTTAGTACACTGACATGACGTATAACTTTTGCATTTATATGCATTTTAATTCAGAGATGGTATGAAAAAGTAAGCTATTACAGAAGAACAAATGTATTGAAGAGTTCAAGAAGAAATTTTCTATTGGTTGAAGAAGTGGAGTCCCTCTTGCCTACGTGAATCAGTGCCAGACTCAGGGGAAAGGATTGTGTCCTAATGAGTACAGAGAGCCTGGGAATACAGGGGTGCTGCTTTCTCCTCCAAGTTCTGCAGGGCGAGGTAGCTGTAGGAACATACCCCTAGAATGTAGTATCTCCTCTATTACTATGCCATAGCACATAGCAGAAAACCTCAGAAAATGTGCAGCCTTTATTTGCTTTTTACAATATGCCTATGTAAAAAGGAATAGGGAGCCCTGAGGCATAATTCAAAGACTACAGACCCAGTTTGAATCCTGTCCCCACCTTGATGGTCCTGCGTGTGGACCTCTGTCTCCTCACTGACAAACGGTAATATTAATCCTTACCTCATGCGCATTGAAGTGAGGATTAAATGAGAGAGTCAATGCAGTATCTGGCTGAGACAGAGGTGTGCCCCATATCACCACTTTTTTCCAGTTCTGTGTCTGGACTACTTTTCCTTCAGTTCCTCTCAGAGTGCATGCCCCCAATCAAATACAACCTCCTTCACGAGGACGTTTTTTTGTCTCCCCAGAGTCTAAGGGGCTCTGTCTGGAAGACCAATCAATGGTCTCCTCTTAGCACCATCAAGGTTTACTTTGCTTTGAGTTGTTTATTGGCGTGGTCATCTTCCTTTGTAGGCTGTCAACCCCTGGACAACAAGACCCGTGTGTGTTACACATACTTGCAGGCTAGTTCCTCCTCCCTCTAATAATACCCACGGCTGGTCCCCAGTATCTTCTCCATCCAGCCAGGATTCCTCCTTGGTGAAATGAGAAGGTTGGAGAGGTGCATATTAATAGAGTCAAATGCTAGCTCCTGCTCAATTTATTTAAATCCCCTCTGGTATTTTTCTTTTACTATTTTCTAGCTCCGTTCCTCAGTTTTTCTTGCCTTTTTTAGACTTATGCCCTCTGGACACATCCAGTGCATTTGTCAGCCACACTATCATTGTGTCTCTAATCAATCAACTTCTGACTCAACAAAAATGAGCTGGTTCCTGTTCCCATTTACATTGATTTGACATATGATATTTTATGTTAAATACCAAAAGAGGTACAATTATAATGCACTTAATAAAATTAAATGGGTGGGAGGATCTCTTTATTACCGAAAAAAGAGGGAAGTATAAGTACTTACATGTCTGATAGGAGGGCTCCAAGGCCTGCCTGCAGTATCTCCCTCTAGACTACATTTCAGCATGCAGGAAGCTCACTTCCACACTCAAAATGGCATGTGAATGCAGCTGGCTTCTGCACTTTGGCATTCATGTTTATTATAGCAATTTTTCCCCTAGGGACTGAGGAGTCAGGAATGGGAGAAGGATGATCAAATGGAAAGGGTATCACCCAAGAGTTCTCAGTCATGAGGGAACTACAGTGGTTTGATTTAACAGTATCTCATTAGCAGCAGTTGCTTTGAAACAAAGTATTTAGATGGTGAAATTTAATTAGTCCAGGTGTAATTTTACCCCATCCCCCAACCTATGCTTTTTCAACTGGGCCATCTTGCAATTTCCAAGCCATCCCTGGCTCCTGGAGTTGATGCTGGGCACCTGAGGGTTCCTGTAGATGTTTAATAAGAACATGATTGCCTTTGACCTTGTTATGAATCTTGTCAATTTTCTGTTTTCTGGTTTAACTTGAGGGGTGACTATGGTCTTGCTCAGGTCAAGTCTCAAGGATTTGTGAGTTTGTTTTGTAGAAGAAAGAGAATGCCTTTGGGAAGGTTGTGATCACCAGATGGCTGGCCCCAAGCAACCACTGCAGATTGCCCAGGGCCTTATCAGGAGTGACTCCTTTGTTACCTGGAAGCTCCTCCTGCCAAGCCCCTTAGCTCTATGAAACCCCCCTGCTTTTTGCTCTGGTTAAAGTGGATTTGAGCAAACCCGTGCTCCCGCCTTGGCCAACTTGAAAGGGGCCTTTCTTCATCTCCAAGCACAGATGTCTCAGTGCTTGGCTGCACATCGGACACATAAATTTGAGATTAAGAGGTTCTGTATCAGTGGGCCCCAGTACAAAGTCCGCATTTAGGAAAGTAACAGAAGGAAAAAATTCTGGGCTGGTGTCTGAAACTAACTTGTTTTAGGAAAGCTCAGATTTTAAAAGTAGAAATTAGGCAGAAGCAGCAAAGCAGTCCGGTAATCACTAGACTGGGAATCAGGATACCTGGGTTCAAGGTCTCCATCCAGCGACGAACAAGATAGAGAATGAGCCTGGACAAGTCACCCAGTCTTTCTAGATTTTGGATTTTTAATGTTTAAAATGAGATATAAATAAACCATCTCTAAAAATTCCTTTCGCCTCAAATATATTGTGAGTATATAAATCACCAGACTTCACAACACAATGACCCCATATGAAGTAGACATTTGAAGTTTAGATTCCCTTCCTAGTATTCTCAAATCCCTCATAAAGGTGACCATATACTCTGCTTATATGTAAGACCAATTTACACAAGATCTCCACACAATCTCAACTAACAGACAGTCCTGAGCAAAGTAGGCAAATTCATACACGGATATATGAGTGGAGAAGTGACAGGACACAGGTTGATACCTAAAAGAATATCACTGAAAACTGTGCTCTACACATTCGAAATGCTTGAGAAATATTTTTGAGATGATTTTGAAATAAAATCAGAAACAGCACCTGAATTATTTTCCATCTGCAAACTGGTAATCAAAATTTGGCATACTTTGTACATCACAGTAAAATTTTCTTATTTCCCATTTAAAATTTCCTATTTTCCATTCAAATTAAAATGCATATTTCATCAATTTCTTATTTAGAAATGGTAATGAAGCATTTAAATTAAAATCGGATCATTCACCTGTGGCATATGCTACCAGGAAGTGGGAGGTGGACTTTTTCCAGCCTGATTGCCAGTTTACTCAAATCCAGTTTCATGGAAAAACAAGGCCATATCTAGTGTTGTTGATCTCCAAGTTCTTCTTCCAAATGCAAGTTTTTGTTTAAGTTGGAATTTTTATTCTAGCCTTTCTTGGCTTACTAGAATCTGTAAACTGTGAACAAGTATAATGTTGATTATTTTTTAAAGAGCTAATATTTTATTTAGAAAGAGAATTGACAGAGAAGGAAAACTCCAATTAGGCCTGTTTGCACATAGGGTTGATTTCTTTCCTTTTATAAATTCAAGACTAGAGAGAGCAGCATGCAAATTTTGGTCATTTTGTGAAAATCAACTGTTTTCAACTGAAAATGTAAACACTTCTTAGTGCTGAAGCTTCCCCCAAAGCAGTGTCTCATCAGCTGGAAGTGACAGGCTGTTTCCTTACACAGACAGCTTGGAGAGGAGACGCCTTGCTAAGAGGCCCAGTTCCCCGATTTGAAGGAAACTTTCATATCTTCAAAATCCTCTCCAATGGAGCTCCCTGGGGGGCTTATTAATCTCAAAATCACAGTCCGGAGGATCAGGCTTGACCTTCTGCCTCAGAAAGCCACATGTTCCCTCAGCTGCAAGGGCAGCTTGACACTCCACTGAGTCGGAAATCTTAAGTGCTCTCCTTACCACTGCCGATGCAAGGGGCGGCCAGGTTCCATTTTGGATGTCTTACAGCTGACTGAATCTAACTTCCTCTGTGGAACTACCTCCAAATTTCAAGGGGGGTGACAAGAAAGTCTCCAACTGTCTAAAAGCGATTCCTTGATCTGATAAAAATGTCAGAATTTGTGTTACCAAAGAGTTGGATATTTTCCTAAAATAGCTTTAAAAAAAAGAAAAGAAAATGCTCGTAATTTGGAACGCATTGACTTAAGAATGCTGAGAGGAAAATAAAAGAAAGAAGGAAAGAGAAAATATGAGAACGAAGGCTATATTTCAGGTAATGTATATATTAATGTATATGTACATCACGTAATATATATTAATACATTAATAATGCATGAATATAATATAATACAATATAATATAATGCAGTATAATATAAATACAGAGGATATAGCAAAAGAACTGTCATTTGTGGAAAGGATGGACCGGGATACAGAAGAGAGGGCAAGTTGCCCAAAACCGGCTCAGTTCACTGGAACTTCTAAGGAGAAGCTCTGCACAGTGGTGGGGGTTTGGGTAGGGGCTGAGCACCTCCACCCTGGATAATCAGTGCCTCCTGCAGTGCAAGTGAAACCTTTGCTTACCTGTGACTTAGATCTTCATTGCCAGATGCTCAATGTTTTTCTGATTGATCTTCAATTAGGAATGGCTCCAAACCCTTTAGCTTTAAGTTTCACTTCTCCTTCTCCCTATTCCTCTTGGTCTCTCAATCAAATGGTTAATAATCTGAAAACAAATAAAGGTACTAGAAGACTGGGATGCTATTAAGGGCCCTTTGAGAAGTGGACTTTTTAAAAGAAATAATCATTTGCTAACGTATTAGCAGTTTTGTTCCAGGTATACGTATTTTCTTAAAGAGGCCAGCTTGTCCTATGCCTTCATATGATGCAATGGGAATGCTGTTGTGTGGCTTACATATGGACACTGTGAATATTCACACCGCAGGCTTTTATTGAACGTAATTTAATTGCATTGGAGGTAGATGATCTTTGCCAGCCCCCTTTTTTCCTTTCCTGTGATTCTAATTTTCTTACCCTGTGTGAGAAGAATATTCAAATAAATGACTCTAAGAGGCTGCTGGGACATTAGCTAGGCTGTTGTCTATTGAAATTTCAAGTATGGTTTAATTAGATTCAATTTAACTTGTTATCTCTTTGAGGACCTACTCTGAGCCCAGAACTATGCCAGGTGCCATTAGTTTCAGAGGAGTAATCTTTACTCTTAAAAGTTTGACGATCCATTTAGTGAAATAAGTAACAGTCACAAAGTAAACAGTAAAAGCAGGATTTGAATGAATATCCATATGCAAAAATTAAACAAAAAATTATTTTTTAAAAAGCACAGATATCTAAGCTAAAGATGCCTAAGTAAAAGCATAGAATCCTGGTTCTGAATCATCTCACTATCCAGGAGCACTCAGTGATACTGGAAGTGTTATGTCCACCATTGTAACACTGAGAAACCAGATATGATATGCACAGAGGAAGGTGAATAGTGTAACAACGTGTGCGTCTGGCAAGAGAAACCCTACTGGTAACTTAGGGTACTTGCCTCCAAAAGACAAATCTAAGCTGGCGAAAAATAACTACCTCCAAACATTTGAACATTTACTTTTGAGAAGGATTATATTTGCATTCTGATGCTGCGCACAGTAAAACTAAAGCAAATGCGAAGAGATTACAAAGAAACTATTTTTACTTCAATACATTGTAGTCTTGAAAAAATTAATAACGAAAGAACCATATACTGTATGTTTGTTTTGTATTTTGGAATAAACAAACCTCAGCTATCTTCTTATAGTCTATGGTAGATATTATTCTTATTTTATGATTTTTAAAATGTTTTAATATATATGTGTGTATATATATATATAAAATGGAAATTTTAAAGCATAGGACTTCATCCTTGCCGTAAATGCAGAGCTAAGAATTAAATCTTGTTTTCTGGTGCTGGGTCCCTAACTGAGCCATCACTGGCGCCTTGGATTTGTGCTGAAGACTGGGTTTGCTGTCTGTCACTGAAGAGATTCAAGCAGACACAGCAGGACTGTCTGTGGGGGTCCCTAATTAGGAGGCAAATTTTGCTGGGACAAACTCTCAGCACCCCTGGCAGCTCTACGACTCTTTTTCATTAGTTGTAGAATCTTCAAAGTGGTTCATAAGACGATTTCTGTTAAACTTGTTCAGGCTAAGAAGGACTTAGATGTGTTATTTTCTACTGATCCTTCTCTTTTTTGAAAATCTAAGTTTCCTAGTTCTACTGTCTATAGATTGCCCTGCTGGGTTTTCGGTTGGGAGACTCTTACTCTCGGTTTGAAGCATCGAACAGGTATCTAATAATATTTCTGCCTCTGTCCTTAGCCAGCCTCATTCTGTTCAGAGTCTGCAGAGAATTGAAGGCTGTAATTCTTGGTGAACAGTGATTCTTTTAAACGTATCCTGATCTTTCTTCCGCAATACCCAATAATACCTCAGTAGCATTTCTGATGCTTTAAGAGGCTTAACATGTGTACTTAGACTCACAATTAATCAATACCTACCATTCTCAATAAGGATTTTGTCTTAGTTTTTAATTTGCCTAACATTTAGTCCATGCTATTTCCTTAGAGTTGCCACTGTCTGTCTTCTCCCATTGGAGATTGAGATTAACCACCCAAATCCACTACACTTTACATTCCTGGTCTATTTTGAGGTGTTTATGAGATGCACGAAGTGCATCAGCAAGCAAGGAGAAATGCACAGCGAGTGAATATTTCATGGCTTCTGCTGTCCAGGAAGTTGGTGGAGGCATTTCTGCATCCAAGCACAAATCTACGTTTGGGAAAATATGGAGGCTGAGCCCGTGTGTATGTAAAGCAGCAATTAAACCCAAGAATTACTGCAGTTGGGATTTGGGGCCACATAGAACAGTGTGGGATGTTTGTTGAATACTATGACTGCAGGTGACTTTTATCAGTTTCTCCAGTCTTACTGTAAGGAGGACCGTGCTTAGATTAGTTATCTGCGTAGACAAACAGATAGTGTATGAGTTTTCTAAGATATAGGAATAGGAAAAATTTAGAAGAGGACTTTTATTTACGGGTGACTACGGTACTGAAAAGTCTTTATCCATGTCACAAAAGTGTTTTGGAAACTAGTGGTGTTGTGTTTAGAAAGAACAAAAGGAAATAATTCTGTTAAAGGATGCAAAGGGCTCTCTCATCAAAGTGGGACTAGACTATTTCCATCTCACTTCTTTTTTTCTTCTTCTTCTTGTCCCCAAAGCCCCCCAGTGCACAGTTATGCATTCTAGTCATAGACCTTCTAGTTCTATTATGTGGGACGCTGCCTCTGCATAGCTTGATGGGCAGTGCTAGGTCCATGTCGAGGGTCCAAACCAGCAAAACCCTGGGCCTCCTATGTGGAGCGCAGGAGCTTAATCACTCGGCCACCGGGCTGGCCCCTCCATCTCACTTCTGAAGGCAGAACTAAGATCAGAGAAGATAAGAAGAGAAAGACGTCAACTCAATATAAATAATTCTTTGCAGTAATCACAATGGTAAAATACTGAGTTAGCTCACGCAGAGTTCCAAGTCTCTGAAGTATCAAGCCCAAGCTGGATGAATGCAAATCTGGAGTGTTGCATTCCCAACATCCTGGGGAGGGTGTTGCCAAGATGGGGACATGGGTCCAGGTGACTGACAAAGTCTGTCTTGAAGTTCAGGATTCCGATTATCTTCCTGGAAGGGCAAATCTCAACCAGAATTTTGTTCAATGGGCACAGAATTAATACGATCCAAGTGCTTAAGGGAGTGGCGGGCTCTGATGTTTCCTAGAACTCTCCCCAACACAGACAGAGCCTCATGATCTGACACATAATCTACATGGGCTGAGGCCCTGGTAACTCTTTCTCCACTGACTCCCATTTCATTTTTTAGGTTTCTTGCTTGCCATCCATCTTTATTAGATCAACACATTCTTTCCTAGGCATCTGAATGAACTATGCTCACTAACACAATAAGGCTTCTCATGTGGTCTCAAAACCTGATTGACACATGAATTAATTACTTGGATTTATATAAATAACTTATATTTCCTGGAAATCAGATCCTTTCCAAGCAAAGTTGGCTCCTGGAAAAGCTATCTCCCATAAAACATGTGAAGACACCTAATTAAGCAAGGATTTATCAGTTGAGGAAATTTCTCCTGGGTAGCTCTCCCAGTGTCTGATTTGGATTCTGTTTGTTCTGGAATTTCTTTGTTTCCACATTATTGGTGTGATGTTGGGCTCCTTCCTCAGAGTAGCCTCTTTTGGCCTCTGGCTTGATTTCTTTCTAAGATGCTGTTCCTTATATTTCTTCCCCAAGTAATACTCATAACAGTTAAGACAAGAAAAAAATCTACTTCCTACCTACCCTATACCTGCTTCTGCAGCAACTGGCTTCTGACTTTGTGGTTTAACTGGAGCTTTGCATCATATCTAATGATATGCACAGTGTATTCACCCTCCACTTCTCTGAGAAGAGTAGGAGAAGAAAAATGAGTTAGGTGAAAGTTCAGTGTCCTCCAGCTCTATCATTTCTTTCATCATTATCATCAACTTTCTTTTCCTCTGCATCCTGGGAGGAGTTCCTAAGTTTTTCCTTCACTCCACTGATTCAAGTTTTAATAATGTCCAATATGATTTTACCATCTTCAGTTTAGGTTTAAACTCCATTATTGAAACAGAAGTTTTGTTGCATTTTTCAATAGTACTTCTTATTATTTTTTAATCAGTCTATTGTCAATGCATATAGGAGCTGATGTTTGATGAGAACCTACTATGTTGCAGTCCTGGTACTAAAGTACCATGCATTACTTTATGATCATCACATTGTATCTCCCCCTACTGTACTTTAATCTGAGATTCTTCTCTTTATATAGTGTTCTACTTTTATAGAGAGACTCTTCTCTATTTATAGCTTTCTACTTTTCTATAGAGGCCATATTCTGGCATATTCTGAAGAATTTGTAAGTTTTCCTTTGGAACAAAAATTACAGAATTTTAAGATTTTCAGAGGTCTGATTTTCCTCTTTGTGATTGTGATGTTTTCTTTTTTCTTATACCACCAGTACTTTTCAGAAACTCCCTTTCTTGTTATTCATCCTCAAATGCATGGATCTGGCTAAGCCCGTTTGACCAGACAGATTGGTCATTACTATTTGTTTCCTATAATAGCAGTATTTAGATAATCCATAATATCTAACATGTCTTCCTCCTAGGGCCATCATTTCTCTGGTTTTGTTGAGACTAATCTTCTAGTTTGCAATACTTAACTATCCATGCCCCTTTCATGTACTGATCTACTGCCATTTTCTATGAGTTGCAATAATGAATAGATTTTTTTTAAAAAAAGGTAATGGTTAAGCAGGCTTCTGACCATCTCAAAAATTGACATATAGAAATTGGAATGATCCATGTCCAGTTTCACATATGGTGCCAACCCTCGTCTCTAAGCCAGGGGAGGGTGCAGAATGTGCATAAGTTTCACGCTTCTCCTTAGTAAGTTTTGGGACAACAGATTGGTTGATTTCATCAACCAAGTCCAGAAATGTCAGTGATATTTTTTTTGTCTAGTTAGCTTTGTTTTTCCTTGGCTTTGTCTTCAGTGTCATTGCTTGTCTATTTGCTACATCTTCATAAGCATTTTAGTTAGAATATAGGAGAAGCTATATCTTTGCTCTTTGCTAGATGTCAGTTCAAACCATTAGCTTTCCACCATGATTTCTCTTTGCAATACTGACAAGCTATAGAGGTCAGTTGAAAAAAAAAATCAGAAGGTCAACAAAATATATCCCAGGATTAGAGGACAAGACATGAGTTGAGACATAAGGGACTAAATTTATACAGTCTACAAAAGAGAAGTCTCCAAGGGAGGCTCTCTCTGACATGATCTATAAATATCATCAAGGTAACAAAATAAACAAAGCAAATTTTTTACAGTCACAAAAGATAATAGGACAAGAATGATTGTGTTGAGCTAAGTGAGGGATAGTTTACAATAGGTTATAAGAGAACATTTTTAGCCAAAAGCAAAACCCAGCAATATAACTAACACACAAAAGTCAAGATCTATCACAGACTTGTGGTAAAATATAGTTTAAAAAACTTACACGAGTAGCAAAGAAATGTGTATTATTTTTTTGACAATGTTTACTGTCAAAATTAAGACCAAGTGTTGATATTTCCTGTTCCCTACCTGTAGGATCTTTGACAAGTTATTTTTAAATATGTATAATAGAAGAACAATAATTGCTACATATGAATATTGTGCCCACTATATACTAAAAAGCATTTCCCATCAATTCTATAATCACTTCAAGTCATATTTTCAACAAGGGCAATATTTGGTCTTATCACACTCTTTTCTGTCACTACAAGATTTTTGAAATGAAAAGTACGTATGCCCATGCTCAACTACTTACCTCCATCTCTTATTATCTGATTTCCATTCTCACTTTTCTACCAAGAGTGCTTTGTTCACTAATGAGCTCTCACTTCCCAAATGGAACGACGTATTGTCACTTCTATTCTTACATTACCAATATGAAGCATTTGAAAGCTTTGGCCAATTCTTGCTTCACGAAGATTTCCCTTGCTTAGATTCTATTCTTCTGGTAGCTTTCCTAAGTATCTGTATATTTCTTCTTTATCTTCTTAATAATATGGATATAAGCCTCATAGGATTATTTGCAGAATCAATAGGAAAATGCACAAAAAAATTCTTATCAAAGTACCTTTCTCAGAAAACTCTACAAATATCTTGGTTGATTATACTCCATCTATAATGGCATCCTTTGTTCTCTCCTCTTTCTAGCAAGCACTTCATAAAGAATCTCACTTCCTGCTGTGTTTTCATTTACCACTAATAAACTGAAGATTTCATAATCCATAATCCATATCTCTAAGCCTCACCTCTCCCCTGATCTCCAAACTTGTGGTTTGAAACTGCTTTCCTTACGTATCTAACTAGATATTCCAAAAGCACCTCAAACTTACTCATTATTCACATCTCTCTCCTTTAGTGTACTCCTGCCCACTCTTTCTTCATTCTGTTTCTCAAGCAATGGTACTGTTACCCACCTAGTGTAACCAGTGATCCAAGCAAAAAACCTCAGCGGCCTTCGGTTCCTGCCCATTCCTTATTCCCAAACACCTTCGGAACACTAACACCTGCCAACTTTTCTCTGGTAGTGCCATCTGGGTCACATTCCCCTTTCTCAGTTCCTCAGCCATGTACCTCACTCATCTAGTTCAGATTATTGTTTACTCTCTGCTGGATGACTGAAAGCCACCCAACCATTTCACTGACCCCTAGATTATCCTCATTGTAATCCACTCTCCACGTGACCTCTCGAGAGAGCTTTGCAAGTTTTGTAAATCACACACTTGTTCATATTCTATCTCTGCTTAAATACCACCCGTCTTCACATCACCTGCTGGGTAAGTCCAAACTTCTCAGAATTGCAAAAAAAAGACAGCCATCAGTTGACTTCCAAACTGTCTTTCCTGATTTCTCTTCTACCACACTCCTACACATAGTTCATACTGGGCAAAGCAACATTCCCCAAGCATTAAATGCCCTTTCTTCCATAATTTTGTACAAACTGTACCTCTCCCACTGACCTTTCGCTGCTTCAACTCAGTGTTCACTTTGTGTGGGACTAAAATGACCAAGACCCTCAGACCCATTTCTCTGTTTGTTGGATGGTGCTTGATAAATGTGTGAACTTTCTAATATTTTATTTTATACCATTAATGAGTGTTCCTGGGCAAAGAACTATATCATCTCCCTCGAACCCCAAAAAAACAAGTATATTAATTTTCTGTTTTGCAGATGAGAAAGTAATGCTCTGAGAGATGAAAAGATTTGTCCATTTCCATACTTTTAATAAGTCAGCAGAAGAGATCAGATCAATAATGAGGCCTCTCTTACTCCAAATCTGGCTGTCTTTCCACCACCTTAGGTGGTCATAGGGGGTTACTATGTAAAGTAATGGATTCTTTGATACTCAGTATTCAAAGAATAGAGAAATAATCTGTGATTATGAGATCTCTTCCCCAGATGGAAGGTTATACTAAGTATTTCCAAGGCACCACCCCAATTCTAATTTCTTATCTCTCAGGGAAGCTGAGGCAGTCTCACGACTAAATCATAATAGAATTATAATAATATCTCAATTTTTAAGCACTATAAAACTATTATCTTAATGTTAATAGCAAGGCTGTGTGGTGGCATTTGCAATGGAATATAAAATTATCCAAGTACAAATATTACAAAGTTTGATTACCTATTTAGTCCGATGTAATGCCATTTTGTGCATTAATGTAGTTATGGTAGCCTCTTATTTATCCAGAATTTGAACGCAATAATATATTCTCATTATTCAACTATTCAAATTGATAATTAACTCATAGTATCTATTTTAAGGTAAAATCATAAAAAGTTGATTGTATCAAAAGTATACTGAATAAAATGAAATATTTCTTGGACATTATATTACAGGATCTCACACAGCCTCAGAGTCATCATTACTACCTACATTAATTATAATTGTACCATAGACATATGCAAGTAAAAGACAATTGAAAACTCTGGAAAATAAAACGCAGATAGAAAATTTGTATATTTCTCTGAAATTTACCAGTATACAAAAAAGTTTTATTATCATATGGTTTCAATAGTCACTCCATTATCTTGTTCATGTCTTTAAATGGCCTTAGCCTCATATTTTGCTTTTACAAAGTGAAAGTCAATTTTGATGATTGAATAGTAAAAATTGCACTCAGTAGTACCATATCAGATTTTATTATGAAACATACTTGTCAAAAAAAATCTTAGTTTTTTTTTATTGATTCTTTCTGATATGTCAAGACTTGGGCCCAGAACCATGGGATATATAAATAAGAATGGAACAGCAGCTCCTTTCTCAAGCGGACTACAATTAAGTAAACTGTAAAATGCTAAGTGTCAAATTGGTGACTATAACAATAATAAATATATAGAAATTTAGTTTAGCTACAAATTATGGGAATTTTGGAAAGCCACAAAGGCTCAATGAAAGAAAAGTAATTTGAGCCACATTTTGATTTTCCTGTAATCAGAAGCTTGTGTTTCTGCCTATTGTACTTCAAAGCAGGCACTGTGCTTTGCTTAAAGATAAAGGTAAAAAATAAAAATACAAAAAATGAAAAAAAGAAATCCAAACTCAGTATACTATAATTTAAAGCTCTCCATTATTCATCTATAATCCAACTTTTGGACTATGTTCCTATGTTCTTATGCATCAACCATAAATTATTAACTTGCAGTTCATGAAACACCCTATTCTCTAAACTGTGAATACACCTATCTTTTGTAATTTCTTCCATTTGAAGTCCTGCTTTAACTCTAGCCCGAGGAGACCCCTTTCCTTGACACCCCACCTTGCCTTCCTCTTTGGAATCAGTCTCTCCTTTCCCGTGTTCCTGTCAGACTCTTCCCATTCATCTATTCAGTTACCTGCCACATTCTGGTTTATTCCAGATACTGGTATGTGGATATCTTTCTACCACATGAGGATATAGCCACTTCGAACTCATGGACTATGTTGTGTTTTCCTTTGTCTTTCTAAAAACCGTAACACAGTTGAATGAATGATTTTGAGAGTGAGCAAGTTAATCCATATTTAATGAGTGCATTTGTGTTGAGTGAATAAATGAATGAATGTAGAGTAGATAGATCACATGTAGATCCCTCTTTCCGGAAATTGTAACTTTAATAAGCCTCAAGAATAAAGTTGAATCCTACCACAACTAGAAATATTAGCACCTCCTGTGAGTTTTACTGAATATGCTTATGAGGAGGCCTCCCACTTGCAAAATGATCTCTTTTCTGTTAATCCCTTGGCTTTGCTGTTTCCAGTTTCTTTTTTGTCTTGAACAGCTGTGCTCTCTTCTCGTTTACAATCGTCTTACATTTCATGGTGAAAACACGCACTCCAAACATTAATTTACCCGGAGCTTATCAACACGTTGCTAACTGTTTCTTCTCTCCATGATTTATCTTTTCATTAGGGTATAAATAGTAAATAATACACTTTGAAAGGTTAATTTCATGAATAGTGGCAGTAGACAGTCACCCACTTGGTGCAATTAATTCCCTCATTTAACAAAAATGTCTTTGTCGTCCAGCACATGCCAGGCACTGTACTAAATTCTGGAGAGATAAAAATGAATCTGGCAGGGTCACTGCTTTTGAGTAAAGTGGACTGGAATGTAAATAAATCATTGTAATAAATATCATAAATGCTCTAATAAAGGGAATAGTGGCTTCTCACAGAAAATCCTCAGGAGCTCTGCCTGTCATGACTGGAGAGGTAAGAAAAGAACTCTGGATGTGCCAAACTTCCCCCTACAGTGAAGTAGGATGTCGCTCACAGAGACTGGGTGCCTTAGCAGTTCCTAAAGGAGCTTAGAAAACTATCCGTATAAATAAAGTTAATACATTCCTTTTGAAGGAATTGCTTGTTAAATTAGTTTCCCCTTACGTCCTCTAAGAAGGACTGGAAAGGAGAGCAGCAAGTGACAGAGATGAGGTGGAGTGTACTTGGACCTTGCTGGGAGAGTTGAGTGGCTTTGAATGAACATGGAACACCTGGGTCTTCATTTGATGGAGATGAGCACTCAAAGGGAACCACGTGACATTCAAAAAGGATGGCAAGTGCCAGGGTAGGTTAGAGGAAGTGAATGCAAACGTCAATTATTGAATAGTTTTCTTGAGAGCAAAGCCATCTGCCACGCAATGATTTTGGTTACTTAAAGATTCCATTTCAAACATCATTTATTCACTCGCAAGATACCTTTCTCTCTCTCCCTCCCCCCCTCTCTGTCTGACATGCACACACACACACACACACACACACATCTCTCAGACTCTTGGGTGCACTGGTCAAGGCACAAGGCCTGCTAATTTGCAAAGTTCACTCGCTAAAACTGAAAATCAATAGCATTAGAATGCTCAAAAACCAAACCATTATCAATCAGGAGGTTTTGTGTCCCTGAGTAACTCAGGGGAAGGGGCTAGTGTGGAGTGCCTTAGAATTTCAAAGAAGAGGTAGATAAGGAGGGCTTTATGGCTAGGAAAGTCTGCCTGCACCTCTTGTTTTTCATCTTCTATGTAAATAGGGAAAAATTCCACTGACTCTCATTTGAGGAACATGGACAAATTAACCATTGAGAATAAAGCCAATTCACTCATTAAATTTCCCTCTCACAGTGCCCACTGATATTTGGCAAGCCGTTCATTTATTTTCTGTTAAAGGACATTTCCATGTACTCCTTTCTTTGAACAGATATTAAAATAAGAGTGCCAGATAAAGAAGAGCACCAAGGACACAGCTGGCATGACAATTCCTGCTCTTTACCACCAAATCAGAATGGCTGACATGGAAAACAGAGTAACAGATGGCAGGACAGATAGCTAGAGGGGTAAGTGATTTGTTTAAGGTCATAAGAATTTTGCACCAGAAGTAGAAACAAAAACCAGAAAGACCTTGAAGCTAAATGCTATTGTTTACATATCTCTTTTCGTTGAGGAATAAAGTTTCAATGAATCAATTAGAGGATAATTACAATACAGCTATAGTTCCTTATCAGATCCAGTTATGGAAATGACAGTGTTTTGGAGGACAGGCAAGTAGCTCACTTTGCCTGACTCTATTCTATCGAGTGTAGGACATGAGACTGGAATAAATATTTTGTATCCCTATGTGCCATTCTAAGCTATTGGATTGCATTATGTAGGTGTTTGATTTATGAATATGTGCACAATAAGGTCATTCAGGTGGACATTTTAGGTGGCTTTCCCAACATCATGGTCCAGGATGAATTGAGCCATGTGAAAGGGGAAAGAGCAGGGCAGGTGTACTCAGGGAGGGTAAGTTATGGAACTGTTGCCATCATATAAGAAGACACTGAACTAAAGCTAGGATTGGAAGATGGCAATGCTCCCTACAAAGATAGAGAACAGTGATGACCTTGATAAGAGTGATGTCTTTTTGGACATACTGAGGTTAAGATACAAGCAGGGTATCCAGTTGGGAGTATCCAGGAGACGGATTCATGTTTGAAGCTCAGAGGGAAAATTGGATCTAGTGGTACAAACTTGGCAGTTAGCCACAGAAAGGTGAGAAGCAGAGCCATGACAATGGGTAAAGTTGCAATGAACTGGTAAAAAAGATGAAAAGAGAATCAAGAATAGAATCATTGGACAAGGTATTATTTAAAACCTGAAAGATTACCCATAAAAACACAAATTGAACTCTATGAAAATTTAAAACTCCTGTTCTTTGAAAAATACTGTTAAGAAAAGCCACAAACTAAGGGATAATATTTACAGAACACATATCTGATAAAAGACTTACACCCAGAATATGTAAAGAGCTATCAAAACTCAATAATAAGAAAACAAAACACTTGATACAAAAATAGACAAAAGTTTTGAACATATATTTCAGCAAAGACGATATACAGTTGGCCAATAAACACTTGATGAGATGATTTTCTTTTTCAATGAGTGCTTATAAACGGTGGGTTGGGAGCATCATTAATTAAAAATAATAATAAAGTAATCATAATGCCATACACTGATATAGTGCTTACAATTTGCCAGGCCTTGTACTAAGCACTGTATAAACATTAAATTCCTTACTGAGTTAACAAAGTAGAGGTTTAACAAGCCATTTCATTGATGAAGAAACTGAGGCACAGAGAGGTAAAGTAATTTACCCAAGGTCACACAGCTAGTAAGAGGCTGAGCCCACTGAACTCAAGCAATCAGACTCCAGACTACGACATTATACCACCTCTCCAATTACCAGCAAGAATATATTGAGTACCTACTCTGTGCCCAAAACTTCGTCATAGACTATAGAGTCGTAAGGAACTGATTAAATCTAGTTCCTTTCCTAGAGGAGCTTAAAATCTCGATTGAAAGACAAGCCTATGTCCACCAAACACTTGACTGCATCTAATCATAATCCAATTTCACAGTCCGAAAATAGACAATAAACACACAGCATGTCCTCATCACCCTGTTTGAAGGACAGGGTCTAACAATGATAAGTAGGGATTATTGAAAGCATCCTAAGACCTCTATCATTTAGAAGCTTTCCACAGAAAAGCAAAGACCCCAAAGCTTTTAAAGAATTTAAATAAGAGGTAGGAGTTTGGACATTTGAAAAATAATCTTCTGTGATCTTTTATGCTACCATAATTGTCCGCAAAAATATTTAGCATGTATGTCTTTCATGTTGGACAGGATCCTTGTGTTTTAGGTTGTTCCTAATAACCCAGAGTAAACAAGGATGAGCCATGTCCAAACACGACAATGACCTAATTCAAATACCTCCTTATGTTAGAACTGCAACTGTCAAATGAGCTGACACAATGCCTGCTAGCCAGCTTTTATTTCAATAACACTAAAGACCCATCCTTAAGAGCCCTGAGTTACTGTTTTGTTTTTTCTTCTAAATTGGTAACATCCGTTTTCCCGGAATGAGAACTGTGCAAGAAGATGGTGATAAAAAGCAAGCAGATAAGCAACAGACATCTTTCTTAATTAATTGACTCTGATTAAAAGAAAATAGTGTCTTTGAAGCTGTAGCTACAGAAGTCAGCCTGTGAGACATAGCATCTTCTACTAAGTCTCAGATTCAGTTCATTCTAGCAGCTCAGCCTGGAAGGTGGCCAAATATGTGTGCCTCTAACAGCTGTGACTGTGCAGGGGGCAGGACAGAGAAAGGAGAGAGACAGAGAGTGAGGAAGGGAAATGGAGAAACAGAGGAGGGAAGGGGGAAGAAAAACAGAGAGAGAGACAGACAGAGAGACAGAGAGAGAGCGCGAGAGAAATCGTGGGAGACGTGAAAGAGTGAAGGATCGGAAGGAGGGGGGGATGTAAAAGCCAGATTTTTATTGGAAGCAATTGAAGTGGTTGCTATGAGACCCGCTGGAGCAGAGGACCAGCAGCCAGCTCGACGCTGATGGTTCTTACCTCGTACTAAACCTTTCTTTTGACACAGTTTTAGAGTTGCTTAATATCTGAGCAAGCACCTGACACGGGCGACTTTTTCCTTCTTTTTTCTCCTCCGGTCCCTCGGGTAAGATGGAGGTAGAAAACGAAGCCAGCTGCTCCCCCAGCAGCGCATCAGGCGGGTCCAGAGAGTACAAGGTGGTAATGCTGGGAGCAGGGGGAGTTGGTAAAAGCGGTAAGTTTTAATATCAAATGCTGGGGAAGGAGGGACCTCTGTAGAGGCAACTCTATACAGTGAATAATAATAATAATAATAATAATAATTATGCTGATGCTTTCAGGGGTTAGCTGGCTGTAGCAGTTAAACACCAAGTATCTGGCAGGATGTTTAAAAGTATAAGGACTGTTAAAGGGCTGCTGATGAATCAGGAGAATGGAGAGATGGCCAATGATGATATAAAGAACTTGAAGAGGATGATTTTTTTCCTTTGATTTCCTGCCATTTGATGTTTGATCTTAATTTATGTATCTTTTTAAAAAATAATAAGATGATATTTATGAACTAGCCATGGTATGAGAAAAAAATGTGCTCCTGTTCTCAAAGACAGAAGTGCTATGAATATTCAATGAACCACACATATACAAACACAGACACACATGCAGGATTATCAGTGCTGATTGTTGTGTTTGTTCCTTTGATTAGGGACTTCCTGTCTCCTTTTCCTTGTCTGTGATCTGACATAGCATGCGTGGGCTTGAAATGCCAAGAGGAAAGTTGGGTTTTGAAAGTGACAGGGATCTAAGGAATGGTGTGCATTGTGGGACCTGTGCAGGATGTTCAAACCAAATTTTGTGGTTAACTGAATTCAAAGAGAAAGACACAAGAATAAAGGAATGTGGGATGCTAACGAAGGAAAAGACTGGCTAATTTGTCTTGATATATAAAAAAACAGAAGTTGTCAGTTGTTGGGTTTCTCCAGGGGCTGAAAAGGACAAATATAACATTAAAGAAATAGGTATGAGGTAGTGTTTGAGGCTGAATAAATGTTGGATACCTTGGGATTATGGATATCGCCAGAAAATAAACAGGTAAATATAACTTTTTATATCAATAAAAGAAGACCCCCACGAAGGATACATCTTTGGGGATGCCAAGAGACAGAAGAAATGGTAGAGTTAGCATGGATGAAAAGTAGCAAAAATACTCAATATTTTTATTGCTTGACAAAACGATTCAACATTGAGGCCAACATTCTTGATACAAGAATCCCCCCCCCAAAAAAAGCTGATAACATTAGTAGTGGGTCCACAAGTGATAAGGAAGTTGATCAGTAAAGAAAGAAGAAAAAAGAGTGCGACTTTAGAGAACAGCAAAGGTGAAGAGGTTAGAAAATAGCAAAAGACACGAAATTGAACATCCCCAACACCGCCCCCCTCAAAAACAAACCCACAAGGGATTACTATACAAAGAAAAGAAATAGGTGGACCTGGATGTGGTCAATCACTAAATGCTTGTCAAAGTGAGAAAAATTAGTCATCTCTTCTAGAAAGGAAACGTGAAGTGAAAAACTTCACAACTGTGTATGAATGAGGATTTTTCTAACAGCTTTCCTTTTTTTTTTTTTTAATGTAATGGTTGAAGGGGAAAGAATCAAAATAGGTGAGGATTAGAGAGGCAGGGATGGAGGAAGGAAAAAGAGAAAACAATCCATATAAAATAAGACTAAGTTTTGAAAGAATATAGTCATTCAGACACGATGAGGAAGAACAATGTGAGAATAAAATAGAAGAAAGAGAAACAAATCTAAGAAAAAGGCAGAGACTAATTCACAGAAATGCCACCAGCAGCTTGTGAAGTCGGAGAGATCCTGCAACAGTCCCATAATGTGCCCATGTATTACCTTTGTTCACTGGCTTGGTATTTTCTTGTTTCACTAAGAGCTTGGGGGATGTGGGAATAGAGTGACTAGTTTGTAACCATTTAATCCATTGAAATGGAACTTGGAGAGAAGACGTGTTGGATAGGAGCATCTTTTTGTAATATACTTATCCTAGAGGTGATATTATGTCTATGATTTTGATTTCCTCCGTGTATTATTAGTACTGACTCATCATTGTCACCATTCTAAAGGCTAGAAATTTTCAACATCACATTATGGTCAGCAGAATGGTATGGGTTGGTCTCACCCGCATGTTATACAAAAGAAGCCAGTTCATAAGTAAATTCTTGAGCAAAACTTTTCCAGTGCGATAAAGACACGAGTAACCAGCTCACCTCAGAGATGGTTAAGAATAAAAAAGGGTAAATAGTTCAGTTGTACTGATTTTATAAACAGCTTACTTGGCTGTTACTTCAGAGAGAACATAGTTCATAGTATTATTCCAGGCCTGGAAAATGCCTTCCTTATGGCTAAGTCTTTGGAATCAGAGCCATAGAATCACATCTTACACGTGGACTTTGCCCCTGTGATTCATTTGGTGTTATCAGTATGTAAATATTCAAGCACTGATTCTCCATATTAACCTTCTTTTGAAGGTTGAAATGTTTGCTTTCAAATGAACTAAACTGTTTTTTAAAAATTAAAAAGCCACTTTTTGTATTGTTGAAGATCTGGATCAATAGAGGTGCAATTTACTTTTCTACCCACAATTTCAGTGCTTATGAGAAAAGATTGTATAAGCCAATTATAGTGGGTTGTATGAAGGGATTTCAAGAAGTCTGCTGTTCTGAAGACACTAAAGAAGATGGATCAAGCTATCATCTGTTTCCTATTCTGGGTCCGTTTTGAGTCAGCCTTGGACATGAATGAGAAACTCAATTTACTGGGACCATAATTTTTAAATGAACAAAATCTTGGAGATTTTATGCTTACTGAGAAATTAGGGTTTTTTTTTTTTCTCTCCATATTTTACTAAGGCACACTTTTATGAATGGGAGATTTTGAAAGGATTTGCAAAGGATAAACTAATTTACTGGAGCAGAAATTCCTGTAAGATTTAAAAAATGAGGTGAATAAATGTACTGTGTGTGAGAAACTTCAAACCACAAGTAATCAATCAAGTTATTGGGCATACACTATGCATGGGCCCTGTAGTAGTTGCTATAGAGGGAAACAAGAAGGAAGTGAACATTTATGAAGCACCCACTGTGTGGAAGATATAGGTTACATGGTTTTCATGGTTATTTTCATCCTCACTAAAACCTGATTAGGTGTCACCATTTGACAGATGGGAAAATTGAGGCCCTAGGGAAACAATTTGTGGCTGGTCAAGGAGTTATTAATTTATAGAGTTCTGCGGAGTTTTATCTAACTCCATTACATTATGTTTAACACCCTGGGGAAGAAGAACAGAGTTCCACCACTTACTATTAAGAAGAAAACAGGGCTGTTGGTAATGCATTCACTACTTCTTGAATGTTATATTTCGAAGAGATCTAAACCATCTAGACTAACACCCTCATTTATACATCTATTCCTTTTTAATCTTTAAATCAATATAATTAAACATTATACATAATACTTATATTCTGTATAAGTAAAACCATATGTTTATGTTGTATTTATATAATTAAACACTACACCTAATATTAACCAAGAATGCTATAAGTGCTGAGAAAACAGGATAAATAAGAAATAGTCCCCACTCTATTTGAAAGATGTGGAAACTGAGGCCCCGAGAGTTGAAGGGGCTTGCCAAATCCATGCATACAGTAGGGGCAGAGTCACAGCTAGAATGCAGCCCTCCTGACCCCTTTTAAGCCGTTTTTCCACCACACCCAAATTTGTACACAGGGTAAGCTAAGTAAAAATTGGACTCATTATTCAATGAATTTCATGTAACTTGGGCACATTCTTAGCCTTCTATCTCTCTGTGTTCCACTGCCTACCATCCCTTCCCCTCTCTCAAAAAAAGAGAAAAAATCAAAATCTCAAAGCTATAGTTTAAGAGTTTCATGGAGTCTAAACAATCCTAACTATTTTAAATATTGACCTTTGCATATCTTTGTAGTTTGATATAAAAGGGCTGTTTCTCAAGGACGGAGCATGATTCGTGTCTGCCTGCTTTCCCTGTTTTCACATCTGGTTCTTCCAGGGCAGACTCAAATTATTCAGCAGATCTTATCCAATAATAATAATATCTTACTTTCCAAAATACATTTTACCTATTCGGTTTTGTGACCTTATTTGAGGATAAACTAATTTAGGGAGACGAGTGGGTCATCTATTCCCTCTGTTCAGATGAGGCATCTAAAGCACAGAAATGTTAAGAGATTTATCCAAGAGTACTCAGAAGTAAGTAAGAATTTGGAAAGAAACTCAAGCTTTCGAACTCTAGGTTGTTTTTCCATCATATTTCATGAGAAAAGTAGAGAAAGTATCTAAATATCTGATGAGATCTCCATGTTCTTCTCCAGTCCCTAGGACACATCTTGGAATTATCTTGGTGACATGTCGTTGTGTGAAATATGTATGAAATATTATGCAAGTCATTGGGAAGGGAGAGGCTGTTTTTCCTAAATCCCATTCCAGACGTGACCTTTGCCCTCTAGGAGCTCACCATCTCATGGGGGAAATATAACGAGTACTACAGACTGATAACTTTATAGCAGCCTCTGTCATAAGAGCTGTGGAAGCTCAGCGTAAGGGGTGGCTGAAATCACATGTGAAAGTTAAGAAGGCATTACAGCAGAGATGATATTTGAATTGTGTGTTAAAGGATGAGGAGGATTTCTTGCTGTTGAGAAGGGAAAGTATAGGGGGAGCCGGGGTTGGAGAGGAGGAGAGTTTAGAGGGAACAGGGCACGCAAAGACAAAAGGGAATGTGAGGCTTATCATTTTTCATGAAGGGATCTTGATAACTCTGTCTTTGGGGCAGGGGCAGTTGGAAAAATCTCTCCTGAGATTTGCTTAAAACCTATCGTAGGAAACTGTGAAAACTAAAACAAAAGAAAACAAATAAGCTGAAAACATAAAAAGTGTTAGGGAACTCAGAATTTATTAGAATGCATCCATTTCACAATGGATTTCCCTTTTTGTAAAGGGGAAGCTCGTCTGTAAAGTAAGCAGTCTTACTCTGCCCCACCCCCTTCTCTTCTCTGCAATTTGTCTCTTTTATACACTGAGTTTTGTGTAGCAGGATTTTATAAAATAAAGCAACAACAGTATTTTCTGAGGTAAACAGAAAGCAGTGCAAAACCAATTCCTTCAACATCAATGAGCTGGTATAAGCAGGTAGAGAATCAAGCCTTTATCTGATGAATTAAATAAGGCGAATCACCAAGGGCATTGTTCAGGTTCCTGAGGCTCCATGTTTTACCTCATTAACAGGGCTTTGGATCTGATGAAATGGAAGAATTGTCACATCATAAGCCTGTGTTATTTGAATCCTTTGAATTGCAAAGGCAAAAGAAAAAGTAAACAAGGGAAAACTGAAAAGATTTCCAGACTCAGGGGTCTTCTGCTCTCACCCTTAATTGTCACTACCCTCATTATGCTGCAGATCACCACTCACTGCAAGACTGTCAGTGAGAGAGGTCCAGGTAAAGCTCAGTGGAAAAGTAAATTGCTATCTACTTGCTCAAGGAATGATTGGAAGTGTAATTCAGGTAAAATGCGTTGACTGACAATATTTCCAAGATTATAAGCACTCTATAGATTTTAAGTTGATAAAAAAGAGTTAATACAGCTCTATGTCTTTATCAGAGAAAGGTTGGAGGTGAATGAACTTGTATTGGTCCCTGACTACCCACATGCTGCTGGGCTCCTTACATTTACACATTCGCTCTGGTGTCCCAGTGGCCAGTGGTCTATCCCACTCACCTGGCCTCCATTTACTCCTCACCTTCATCTTATGAGATAGGCATCAGTGTCTGAGTTTTATAGATGAGAAAACCGAGGCCCCCAGAAAAAAGTAATATGCCCAGAGACACAGAGATATTAAATGATGAACCCAGGGTACCTACACATATATATCTAAGTTCAATGGTTATACTATTTTTGTTTTCCCACCCTAAGAGTTTTTATTTTATTTCTTGAGGAGATGGTACAATGACCCTGAGATTTAACTTTAGCTGAATCTTCATAGATATATTTTAGACATCAGACAAAATCATGTACACCAAAATACTTGACAAATTTTAATGTTGTACAAACAACAGGAGTGTTACTCTTATTAGGTCAGGTAGAGGGTAGCATGGGAAGTTCTGACCAAACATTTCAACATGTGGGTGCCAAAGACATAATACATTTTGGTCCATTCAGGGACACCTAGGAGCCTTGACCACATAGGGAAGTGATGACAATCCTCTCAACTTAAGAAAATCAAGTAACCCAGTAATGATAAGAAATTATTAAAACCTGGAATTATGCTAATGAAGAAAGTAAACAAGGTATTAAATACATCAGGTGGATTTTTGAAGTCTATTAGGTGCTGATACATCATCGGGAGAATGTCCTCTCTCCCTCTGTCCCTGTGTGTGTGTATGTGTGTCTATTACAGAGTAATTGATAGAGACTATAGGTCACAAATGGAAAATACCTTCCCTGTCTATTTATTAATGAGAATAGAGGATTTGGTGTGTGTTTGTATGTATGTGTGCATACCTAGACCTCTGAAAGGCCCTGAACTATTATCAAGAATTAGATACAACAGCTGCCCTGTCTAGTTGGATAAAGAGGATGTGTAAACAGAGAATTCTAATGCAATGGAGTACATGCAAAGATAGAGTTGTACACATGGTATTTTTGAAAGCAAAGCAAACCGTGGATGAGGAAGTAAGAGGACCTACCAAAGGTTGCTCAGCTGCTCAGCTGTAGCATTGGGACAAAAAGCCTCCTGAGTTCCTGGATCATGGATTTTTCCATTAGATCATACTGCCTCCCATAAACCAGTATAAAATCTTCCTCTCCTAACTGGAGTTTAGGCCGCTGATGGTGACTGTTTTTGAGTGTGTGTGTCTTTCCAGTGTGGTGGAGTTGTGACTGTATGCACTGATGGATGGCAGTCCTCTGCATTGCTTACGTGCGTGAAAGAGACTCTCATCACTGAGTTTGGCTGTTATTTGCAAAGCCCATCAATGATCTCAACTCAATCACTCACGCTTTGCTCATAAATATCAGCTTTCTGATGACCATCACCTAAGGTGCCATCTGCTCTTCCGGTTTGTCAGCAGGCACCAGTTAAGCGGCATTACTGGCAACTGTGCCAGGTAATCTCTTCTGCCCTTTCTGTCTGCCATAACCCTGCTCCAGCTAATACCATAGCATTAGCATCAGAATATAACCTGTTCTGATCTCCACACTCAGAGGTGCTTCAGCATCCTGCCACTGCCAATTGTACTGGAGGGAGAGCAGTATGTGCCCGATTCTCCCTAGAGTATGCATGAAGGGTGGAGTATGCTGCAGTTTGCTGAGGAAAGTGGCTTTTCTGGGGATTGTTGCATTGGGAGGGGAGTAAGTGGAATCCCAGGAAAAAATCATTAATTGAACTGGAATGAGATTGTATAGAAAATTTGTGGTCTGACAGTGAAACACTAAACAAGGATCTTTAACTAGTTAGATACATTGTGGTCATGCGAGGAGGGCTTGGTTCAGTAGACTGCTCACATAGGGAAGGTGTTGTTTGGGTAGTTACCTATTGAATGGATAAGAAAACCTTAGATACTTTATTACTCCGTAGTTCCTCTTAATATGCTTTAAAATGAGAAAGAAAGATGTCAGTGTATGTGTGCATCAATCTGTGGACACTCACAAGGAGGAATGCTCTTATTTTGTCTACACTATTACTCTTTCAATTGCTTCCCCCAATGAAAGCAAAATAAGAGTCCACATTTTTGAGTCTTACATACATCTGTCCCTGTTCTAAGTGCTTTATGTATATTATTTTACTGAATCCTCATAAAACTCTGTGGCATAGGCATGGCAATTGTCCCTAATTTACAAACAAGAAAAGTGAGGGTTGAAGAGGGTGAGTAATTCGCTCAGGAACCTGGACCTGTCATGTCTGTGCAAGTCTTAGCCACCCCCAGATCCCAGGCTCTTAACCACCATCCACTATGCCACTCAGCATCCTATGTTCTAGATCTGCCTTGATCTGCAGGACGAGGCCTCAGCATAGAAATGATGAAAGAATAATGTGAACTAGAGGCTTGGACATCCTTGGATATCCAGACTTGCGTTTTCTTATCTGTAGAACAGGGATAACAACAATAACTCTGCAGTGACTCATACTTGTAGAGTATTTATAACAAAACCTGGCACAAAATAATGGCTAAATAAAGCTTGTAACATAAATGGATAACTTTGTTTTTAATTATTTGTCGTTAACAGTATTTGACCTTGCACAAGTCACGTAAGCTCTTTGAGTCTCCATTTGCCTCGTGTTAAAAATTACGTTAGTTAAAATTAGCTTACAGAGTCGCTGGATAGATGATATTAGAAAATACTAAATAAAAACTGTGAATTACAGTGCTCAAGATATTACATCCTCATTAAATCTATTGCCTGCTGTCGTTCCTCCCTCGCTTCTTCCTTTCCTCCTTCTTCTCTTCCATACCTTCACCCAAGGCAGTTTACATCAGTAGGGTAAGGGAGGGTGATGGCAGAAGGTCTTTTAGATGGGTTCTAGGAAAATACAACTTGGGTTGAATTTTGTAAACATGGTATTGTATATCCACCTGCTCTATGCCTACTCTTGCTCTCTATATCGTTATATTGATTGGTTTCAGCTTTAATCTCTTGAGTGGTAATTTCAGTGACAATAATAACAGTGGCTTGCTAGTTATCCTAGTAAACAATCCCTTTATTCATCCTAATTGACCCATCACACACACACACACAGCACTGCCTGATAGAGAAAGCAATGAGGACTTAAAGGACAGTCGCCTGGCCTGCTACAACAGCTGCAAAGGGCCTCCTTAGAGGGACTGTGGTTTATAACAGAGCATGCCCGTGCATGAATCTGGACTGAAATTAATTTCCCCAATATATGTGTTGTTTTCATAAATTTTGAATAATAAGATGTTTACTTTGTTCTCCACAGTAGCTACGTTTAAATGGAAAGAGTCAAATTTAATGGCTGCAGGAAAAGCTAATAATAAGCTGCACATGTGTAGATTTTTTTAAGCGGAAGAAATCAGACTCCTTATTGAGAAGCACAAAGGCACAACTGCTATTTGAAATTGTAAAGATTTTAGCTAATTGAGCCCCTCCTATAGTTTCTAACCCACCACATCCCGCCACTTTCTGCTCTTTACACCACTGTCAGGCCAAGTGTCCTGAGATTCCATTTTGCTTCTTTCTTCTCCTGCTCAAATGTCTTCAGTGGCTCACCCATTGCCAAAGTTCTGACATCCAAAGCCTGTAGAATTCGTGACATCTGAGATGTGTGGCACTGTCAACTAGTCATCAAGGAGGCATCCCTGAAGCTAGTCAGACAGGAAGCGCTTTTGTGTTGGATGGCACAGAGGAGTCAAGCCAGAGAGGGCAGAAATTTGGGGGCCAGGGAACAGAGACAAATATCGGGAGTCAGGAGGGGTCAGTGAGAGATTGAACTGGAAAGTCAAGAACACCGTGGCAATGGCATCAGATGAAATACAAGTGGGAAGATTCAGAACGGAGGTTGCAAAGGCTGAGGTGCTGCAGAAATGTTATTCTCTGTGGGCCTTGATATGATATGATTTGTTGGACTCTCTCTCTCTCATCTCTCTCTATGCCAGTGTTTATCTCTCTGGCTCTCTCTCCCCCTCTCTCAGTGTGAGCTATGCCCTGACCTAAAAAGGCCCGTAACTACTGGAACTATCCTTCTAGCTTTGTTTCTGTCTTCTAGACAAATTATTCTACTTTTAGTCCCTCCAAATTCTTGAGACTTCTCCTCTGTATTATCCATATAATTACCCAACATAAACTCTCTCCTTTCTCTCAGTTTATCCAGTTTTATCCATCCTTCCACGTGCAGAAGTGTTTCCTGTTCCTTAATGTCTTCCCAGTCTACTCCAGTCTGACATAGTTCCTCTTACACTTAAAATTCCTCCTATTATTCACTTAATAACTGCTCACAATTACACAGGTTCTTCCAGCATCTGGTTTGTGGTCTTAAAATGTTACTTAAATCTTGCATTTTTATTTAACTTGTAACCCTTTTTATATTTGATCTCCCCATCTTGATTGCAAATTCCTGCAGGATAGGAAATAGATTTTATATTGTCTTTTCTCCCCCATGAAACTTATGGCAGTAAATTCTCAAAAATATTTATAAATTTAATTTTCTTCTTTCATCTTTGAGAAAATGCAGAGAGTAAGACGCCAGACATATGTAATGAAATAAAACTAAGCAATATTCTAAAATTTTATGATATAAAGAACCATATGTAGAGAGAAACTGGCACCAACAGAAACGTGACATGTATGTGAGCACCTGGTAGTTTGTGGCTAAGAAGGAAACTAGACTGTAGCCAGCATACATGGTCTTTGGTGACAATAGATTTGAAGATGAATAAACCCACCCTATGTTTAGGATGCTCAATAACACAAGGAGGCCAAAGTAAGTTTGGGGACCAAAACCTGGCAGAGAGGCAAGAACAAGTATGATGCAAATGCTGCGTTATGAGAAGGAATTGCATGTCAGGCAGATACTGTAGAGTCAGGAGCAGTGCATGTTCATTGAAAGCCAAAGGACAGAGACAACTGGCAACAAAATACACAGAAGATACTGAAAATAACTCATCTTTTATTTCTCAAAGGATTTCCCACTGGACACCAGAACTGTGAGCTGCTCCTGAAAAATAAGGTTTCCCATAGTGGGGGAAAGAAAAGTATTTTGTGAAATGTTCTGGGGAAACCTTAGTAAATAAGCCTGTAGAACTTTGTTCACTCCTGTATTTTTGAGTCCAAAATGCTTATGAACATCTCAATGAACAAATGTTTCTTGGTTAACACTGAGAGAAACTGAGTTAGATGATGATTGCAACTCTGAACTCTGAAGCAACCACAAGCTTCCACGTATTTTTCCTTTAAGGGTGAAAACCATCCTGGGCCATGATTTAATTTTGACAATCTCCATTCTAAAATGAAAGGAAAGAGGAAACCCTGAGACGGTAGACAATCACAAGACCAGATTGTAATCAAGATGTCACAGCTTCTCCCTGATTTCAGGCTACTCTAAAATCAAGACGGCAGGATCCATTTCATAGGTAAAATTGTTGCTGCTGTCAAACAAAAAAGAAAGCCACAAAACCTTCTTTGCCAGTGTTAAGAGCTTTCCTTTCTGCTTTTTTCCCCTTTTGCTAACATACTCACTCCTTTCTACTTGCTTGGTTATAATGAAAGAGCTTAAGAAATCTAATATCAGCTTTCACCGTCTCTTTAGACCCACTTCACAAAAGCCTTTAATATTTTTCTGCCCTTAAAAAATATGTCTTCCACTTACTTCATCACAGAAAAGGAAATGGAAAACATTTTTACATTGAATACTCTGCTGTGACAAGCACACAAATTATGCACCTCTCTGAGCTTATTTGCATTTTCCTTGAGTGTAATTCTGAGGCAGCCCAGCATCTTTGAAACAGCGTGGACTTCGAAGATGGATAGACCTATATTGAAATTCAGTTCTGCCACTCACAAGGCAGGTGACTTTGCTGGCTTTTCCTCCTCTTCCTGATCTCTTAATGTTGGAGGACCGAGGCTCATTCCTTGGGCCTCAATTGATCTTTAATTTCCTAGATTATGTCCTTAGCTGTGTTTATATATCTTTAGATTAAATTAAATTAAATTTACATCTAGATTAAAACCACAATGACACATCACTAAAATGGCTAAAATTAAAGAGACTAACAATACCAAATGTGGAATAGGATTTAATAGAAGTATATATTATACAATCACCATGAAAAATGATTTGGCACTAGGTATTAAGTTGAAGAAATGAGTAAGTTGACTATACGATCTGGCAATTCTACTCCTAGCTATATACACCCAACAGAAATTTACATATGAATGAACCAAGAGGCATAGCCAGAGTGTTCATGTCAGCATTATTCCTAATATCCAAAGTAAATGTCTAAATGCTCATCAGTATAAGAGTGAATAAATCAATTGTGTTAGAATTGACTTAATGTAATATATGTATATATACATATATATTTGGTATGTACATATACATACATGTATACATATATACATTACATATTATATAAATTACATACTCATGGATACATATATATATATATATAAATATATACAGAGAACAAAAGAAGAAATAACTATAAAATTGTGATATTAGTGCCCTGCTGAGGGAGGGAGGAGGCAGTGATTGGCAAGGGCATGGGGGGATTCTGGAGTTCAAGAAATGTTCTCATTTTAGTATGGGTGAGGGTAGCATGAGTATTCACTTTGTGATAAACTTTAAAATTGTAACATTTTCTTTTGTGCATCTCCTTAACATATGCTAAATTTCACAAAAGAAAAGATTTATGAAGTTTTAAAATATTGTATCTCCAGTCCAGACTTCCTTCCTAAACTCTTGTCATATGTTCAACTCTCTACTTGGCATCTCCATTTAAATAGCTAATAAAAATTTCAAACAAAAATGCTGAAAACTAAACTATTGATCTTCTTCCCAAACTTGTTTCACCTACAGGAGGAACTTCCCTCCTATCAGTTGATAATACCTCCATCCTTCCAGTTACTCAGGTCCCAAACCTTGGCCTGATCCGTTGTTCCTCTCACTCTCTCATGCTTCTACATCCAATTCATAAGTAAATCCTTTTGACTTTGTCTTTTACATATATACAGCGGTCTCCATTTCTCAAAACTCAACTATTACCACCCTGGTCCAGCTACCATCCTCTTTTGCCTGTATCTGCATTATTGCCCTAACTTGTCTCCGTGCCTCTACATTGCCCCCTAGAATTTATTCTCAACGCTTCTTTCAGATTACATACATAAATGAGATCATACAGTATTTGTCTTTCTCTATCAAGGTCCATCCATGTTGTTGCAAATGGTAGAATTCCTCCTTATTTATGGCTGAGTAATATTCCATTGTATACATATTTGTTGTTGTTAGTGCAGTCAAGTGGATTCTGATAGCTAGTGACCTTGTGTATAGTACAGTGAAACCCTGCCTAGTCTTTTGCACCATTCTCTCATCTTCCAGAGCTGTATCAGACAATGCTTTGCAACTATTTGTAGGATTTTCATGGCCAATGTTTTCAGAAGTTGTTGACCAGGTCCTTCTTCCTAGTCTGTCTTAGTCTGGCAGCTCCACTGAAACCTGTCCACCATGAGTGACCTGCTGGGATTTGAAATACCGGGAAGCCTCAGTTTCTTCATTTCTAAATTATAGATAATAATACCACTCTTGCCAGTGGATTGTAAGATTCAGGGTGGTAGCAGTGCAGATGAGAAGTGATAAGATTCTGGATATATTTTGGAACAAATACCAAAAGCATTTAATGATTGATAGGAGAAGGTTTTTGGCCCAAGCAACTGGAAGGATGGTTTTGCCATTGACTGAAATGGGATTGTTATATGTAAAGTTCTCAGCACTAAAAAACCCAGAAGCGTATTCTTTTAATCTTATCTAGCAAAAGAGAGTGTACACAGCTCTTTACATTGCAAAGCAACAAGACAGAGACACATTTCATGATCACTAGCTGCTTACATTCCAGTTGGGTTCAAGACCTTTTCAAACAGAACTAATACTGTAGGTCTGATGGAAAGATTAAATCCAAATAAAGCAGTCATACTTATAGTAGGTGTTTGATAAATGTTTGAAATGCTTCTTCTTCTTTATATTAATAAAAAGGCCCATACTTGAAGTGAATAAGAAAGGGGAACATTAATTGGTATAAGACAAAAATGCAAATTTACACATTCTAAAGGAAAGAGAGTAAATGAAAGCTATTTATAGATCACAGTAAACTTGGAAGTCTCTCTCTATTAAGGAGGTTTTGAATCAAACCATTCATTCATTTAATAAGCAGCTTAGATGTACTGAGTTCTTGCTTTCTAGCCATTGTTCTGGGTACTAGAAACACAGCATTGAATTAACTCCCAACCTATCTTCAGAAAACTCTGGCGTAATGATAAAGAGGGACAAATAATTGGGAAATTACAATTACGGAAGCTTTAAAGCTGACCTTGCTGGTGTTCACTTCCTGCTTATCTTTCTCCTATAAATTTGTCTTGTGTAATTTATGTAAATCAAAATAGAAAATCAGACAACTCCATCCCCTCCTGTCTTTACTCGATGCTTTCTTGTCACAGTCGTATGCCAATAGCATGAAGGTTTCCCCGATGTGCACAGCCCAGATGTCACCTTCCTGTTTCTCTCTTTTATCCCCAATACTCACATGACTGTTCACTCATCGAAGGCTGGGGTTGTTTTGTATAGAATGCGCTTAAGAGCACAGTTTTGAGATCCTGCGACTAGCATTCAAAACCTGGTTCATTCACTTAGTGGTCGTGTCATCTTGGGCACATTACTCAGCATCTCTGAATCTCACTGTCCTTCACTGTCAAATGGGGTTGATAATACAATGGTCTTACAATCAGTTAATGAATAGGCTTCCAGTGAATTAATGAGAGTAAAGTGTTCAGAACAGTACCTGGCACTTTCATATAAGTGCTAGCTACTCTTGTTGTTAATGTCATCTCTATTTTTACTGTCATTGTTATGTCTTTCCAAAAACACTATTCACTCCTATTCAGGCTGAAGACTGTTTTCTACATTTTGTCCAAGGCATTTTTTCCAATGCTGAGATGACTTCCTTTTCCTCTTATTCTCAGAAAAGCATTTCTCATTTACTTCCCTCCCTCTAACAACTGTTACTCTGAGTTCAGGGTAAAAAACATTCATGCAATACTGAGCAAATGGGCTAGAGAGATGGGGACCAAAGGCCACTTTGACTAACCAGTTCCTAGGGAAGAAGGCAGTTTCTGATTGCCAAGCTACCAGTCCTTCCCAAAAAGGAAGAGACCTGTTTCTGTACTTTTTGAAAACTCTGCTTACCCTGACGAGTCACTACCTGGAATCATTCTGAGCACTCAGAGAAGGATTTTCTAATACTTCTTCCAAGACTGCAAGCTTTTGTCTAGTTTTTTATGTGGAAAAACTCATGTGTAATAAGATTTTAGAATCAAGTGAATTCAAAGGAGAATTAGGGAAGCCAAGATAGCTCCAGCAGTTTGTTCAACTGGAGCTTATCATGGAAGGTCACACCTTTTACAACTCCCTGAGTTTCTCTCCATCACTCCTGGTATGTGCAATTATTTTTAATTTTCAAACTTTATAGCTAGTGCTTGAGCTACACCAGCTAATCCTTATCTAACTAATAAGGTCCTCTGCTTCCACCATTATTGATTAATCATCTGTTGGAGTTTTTAATATCCATTTGTGTTTAATTGCTGATATTAAAAATGCCTCATTCCTGAAAGTGATGAATGGGCTTCCAAAAGACAGGACTTTGGTTTTGATTTATGTAATATTAAGTTCACTGGAGTCTGACTGGAAATCTGCCATTGGAGATCAGTGTAATAAAGAGCCCTGTAAGGGACAATTTTCAAGTCTTTAAGAACTTCCCTACTGCCTGGTGGATAAACTGTTTTTTTAATTCAGATTTCTATGCAGCTCCTCTAGCACCAGCTTTCAAAAAGACTCCCCCAAAGGTAACTAATGTTTCTTCGCACATACTCTTTGCTCCAGCCAGTGGGACCTGATTGTCTCCCAAACTAATTTTATGCATCGCAATCTAACTTTCACATAAGTGGTCCTACTCAATGACCTTCCAGTTCCAATGATCTTCTGGAATTTTCTCTGCTTATTTAAATTCCATTTATTTTTCAAGAGCCTAGAGGTGAACATCCAAACCTACTGTAATTTATTCTTCCTCTCAGTATTTCCAGCTTCTACTGTCTGTACAATTCATTTTATCTTTAACATATTCTGATAGGAATATTTAACTTTCTCTGTGTGTGTCCTGTCTGTTCACTATAAAGTAAAATCTTTTAAGTTAAAATCTAGTTTTGTATACTCTATGCCAATAGTTCTCAAAGTGTAGTTCCCTGGGCCTTATCCGCTGCGGCATCTGGGTACTTGTTAGAAATGCAAATTCTCAGGCTCCACCTCAGATCTACAGATTTAGAAGCTCTGAGGTTGGGGCCCAGCAATTTGTGTTTTAACAAGCTGTTTTGGTTTTCCCAATATAAGTTCAAGTGTGAGAACCAAACTTGTCCTCAAACTTGGCTGCATGTCAGAATTGCCTGGGAGAGTTTTTAAAATCCTAATACCTGGGACCATTCCCAGAGACTTGGATTTTATTTGATCTAGGGGGCAGCCTAGGCATTGAGATGTTTTCAAAGCTCCCCATATGGTTATATTGTGCAGCAGCATTGAGAATCACTACTCTACACCATACTGCTGTCTTTCTTTCCCAGAATAGCCAGGGCTAGGCGTGTATTGGACACTCACACATTTGTAGTTAAAATGAGTTTATTCTAATTCTAACAAGAGCTAAAACCTTTTGGATAGGAACAAAGACACATCTCTTCCTAAGCATGAATCTGGTTTGGGAATTCTTTTCCCATTTCTCTTCATTCCTCCATTGCCTTCCTCTCTCAGTCCATTAGATTTCATCTTTAGCATCATACTTTCCCAGAGAACTCCAAATTTGCATATAATATACTTATTCAAGCAACTATGACATAAAAGATTTTATCAATTATGTTAAGTAATTTTCCCGAGATTTTATTTTTTATATTTTTTAGTATGAAATACTTGATACATATAAAAGAATATATGTAACCTTAAAGTCAAGAAGAATAATAAACACCTTAGCGCACCACTACTCAATTTAATGGGTAATTTTAATTGTTCTATGAAATATCTTTAATGACCAAAAAAACCAACATGATTATCAAACCATTTTAGATATTATTAAAGACTGATAAAAAAGAGAGATAAAAAGGCAAGAGTATCTCCAGCAGCCACTAAGACATAATACGTACAGAAGCTCTTCCCATGCTAGTGTGTAGCTTTGAGTGGTATGAAAATATAAATATATATTGTCACTTGAACAGGAATTTGACATGTTATGAAATAATCTTCACAATCCTTCTGCGATATGAGGAGCATGCTTTTCTCTTCTTGAAAATGTGGATAGGTTTTTTGATTCAGGAGGCCTGTCACCCTTCTAAATCTCAAGGGATAGTGTTAATAACCTGACAAGGGAGAACATGGTCCCTGGTTCAGTTCTGTGAATTACTAACACGTGGACCATGGAAATTCAAATAAGCCACATTTTACAGTTCTGTTCAATTCTTCTGTGTCTGTTTTGCTGGTGCTGATCTGGACTGCCTTAATTAGAAAATATTCTTCCCTAGACCTCCTAACAGACCCTAAGGACACACTTGTTGACAAATTAGTGCTAATATTCACTCCTCTGTTTCCTTCCTTCCATCTTTTGCTCCAATTTGGAATGTTCTTCCTGCTCTGGTTGTCCTGTTTCTTGAACATGTACTCTGTAGGAGACTTTTCCTACTATCAATAGCTCTGCAAACTTTTAACTATTATAAATGCAGATGTATAGAAATAGTCACTGTGCCCTGAGAAGCCAGAATCTTTCAACAGAGAATTCAGAGACCAGCATCTCCTAATTTTAAATTCTTCACCTTTGACAGTAGAGTAAGGGAAAGAGGTAGATTAGATAATATCCAAATTCCATATACATTTTTTTCATAAATAATAATGTTAAATACCTTATCTAATCAAACTATCATGGCAATTGAGTTAAATACTTAGAATCTGCATCTTTGAAGTATTCCTCAATTTACCAAATCAGCCAGTGCATGAAGTTATCCTGCAGATAAATGCATAGATAGATATTATAGGTATAGTCTCCCTGAGGCCATTTTAGTCTAGATAAAATGATTACATTGAATTTAAAATGAAGTTTGCTTTTTTTACATATAAACTGGTGATTTAAATAAATTTTCTCCTAGGTAGTAAGTTTTAAATTTATTTGTGTACTTGTATATATTTTCAATCTGGATTTATCATCTCAGTTTTTCTAATTGATGGAAATAACAGCTTGCTAAGTCATGTCTGATATTTGACTTATTTTTAGGTCAAAAATGCCATTGTATAATAACTATAATAATTAATTAGTTAATTGTGAAGTTTTTATACAAACAATGCAGGCACGTTCTCAACACAATTTCCCCAAATATGTTTCTCTGTGAAACTCAACATCATTTTCTGTGTCATCAAACCTCTATTGTCCTGAATGTCTTCTTTAGTCCTTCTGATGACATTCAACTCAATTCAAAGCAATTCAAAATTCATGATGTTATCAAGAACAAGTGAAAGAGAAAATATATTGCACAATACATGGCCACTGATGCACAGTGTAAAATGACTGAAAGCAAGAGGGAGGTGAATTTGAATCTGATCTATATGCAGTCATTTCATGTCCAGTTCCAACCAAAATTCTGTAAATAGTCATCCTGTATAACCCCTCTCCTATGATGTTCAATGCCATGAAACTAGATAATCACTCAATTTCTCTTTGGCTTCCCTTGATCTTCCATCAGAGCCGTACTGAACTATATAGGAACCCAAGGAAAATTAAAAACCACTAATAATGATTTTGATGGAGTTTTTGCATCAACTTTGAATTTTAAAATATAGCATTACAATTAGTTTTCTTGATTACTGACTTTTTTGGCTCCTGCTAAATTTTGTGCTTGCCTCACGCTACTCCCATCCTGGCTTCCATTTTCAACTTTTATCTACACATACATCATTTTCTATCTAATCCAAAGCTTGATGGCTCATCTTGCAGAAAGTCTCTCAATATAATGTAAAAATGAAGATCATGTAGTGATGGTAAAATTTAGTCTAACAGGCAGTGTCAGTACTGATGTTAGTGACAACTAGATCCCACAACAATTTGCATGACCTTCACCCAGTTCCTACTGATGTCTCTGTCTCTCGTATATCCCCTTAACCATATCGTTGGAGGTAAGCATGCAGAAACCAAGTTTTCTTTTCTTCCACTGAGCTAACACAGAATTTACTTCTTGGGAAATTTCACTTCTGAAGAAAGCATTATTCCTCCATGTTGACAGGTTCCATCACCGCCAGGATATTCATTTTCTATTCCCTTCTCACATAATTAAATGTCTTCTGAGAAACACGTCTCCCACCACTTCTCCGTTACGAGACGCGGAGACGGGGAATAAATAGAAAAGAAGGGTCTATACAATAAATCGTAGATGGTAATAAACATTTTAAAAAACACATTTCCCTGAAATATAGCCAAAGTAAGGGTGATTTATTGCTAAGGAAAATCAGGGAAGCGCGTTTTCATCTTCTCAATGAAAACTGGTTGTTAGAGGTTGCCATTGTTAGCACAGAGTGAGTTACAGCAGACTCTGATGGACTCAGGGAGATGAGCATTTTTTCCTTGATTGACAGTGACACAATTTAATAAGAAATCCCACAGTAACCTTGACTCCTTTGGGGCTCAGTTCTCTCATTTAAAAAATGAAAGCACTGAATTAGTTTAACTTGCGTTGTTTTCCAGCAACTTAAAAAAATTCTCCCACCTATTCACATGATTCCTCAAGAAGTTTTTCAGTTTGATTCAACTAAAAAATAAGTGGTAGTGGGATTACGCTGTAATTTATTCTTTTTTTTTAAATTATGATAGCAATTGTGTGGAATTTGTATAGAAATAAACCTGCTTACATACAAAAACACACCATATCTTTATCAAAGCTTACATTAGCTAATGGTTGGTGATGGAAATTGCATCATTTAAATTGTCCCTTTCACTAACAAGAAAGGCTGAAACTTTCCTTGACCATTCCAAACTGATCCAACACACAGGCAAAATAAGAGACCTATTATAGGAACTAAGTTTCAGCCATGATTCCTTGCTTTAGTGCTGCTGGATTTCTTGAAATTATATAATGCTATTTCACCTCACTGTCATTTCTCAGGCATTTACTTGCCAATAAGAAACTCTTTGGGCACAAAGTGTTGCTCGCAATCTGAGCTCCTATTCTCAGGAGTCAATATGGAACTTATACTTGGAATCATGATCCTCCCAATTTACAATCACACTATTCTTTCAGCTGAAGGAGGACTTAAGATGTCCAAAATGCTCCCAGGGTCCCTAGAGTTCATCTTGAGACTGTCTCTAAGTCTCTCAAACATACGTTCCATGTTCAGTGAGAATCTATTCCTCCATTTTCATGTGGTAAGATAACTAACCTGATTTAATTAAGTAGATTTCAGACAATAAGAGCAACTTTTACACAGAGTATCTCAAGGCATCTCATTCAAACCTCATAACACTGTGAACCTGTCAGCCAGTTATGATTCCTCCATTTTAAAAATGAAGAATCAAAGCTTGGATTGTGCGTCTTAAAATAGACTAAACCCTGAGTCTTCGAACTCCAACAGCCTCAATTTTGGGGATTAAAGAGTTAGATCTCTAAGGAGCTTTTGCTAAAAAAGCATGTTCCCTGGGATGGATAACTTTTTGGGCATCTTCAGAAGAAAGAATTTCTTTCTGTGTGCTCTAACAATTTTACAAAGCGGGTAGATATCCTGGTACCTTGGAAAACAGGAATATTTTTAATAGTGTGTCTATACGTGATGCTATAGATAGAAGAGTTCTGTGACCTGCTCTAACCATAACCATCATTATAATTATCCATTAAGTAATGCATATGGAGTGACAAATGCATCAGGATATCAATGCTTGGAATTATTTCACTTAGATATATATAGCTAGTGCTTAGCTAGATGTAGCTAAGATCCAAGGAAAAATGGAGTTATCAGATGTTTTTAAAATATTGCTAAAGGAGGAAAGGTTAAATAAAACAGATGATATCTTCTCTCAATTATCACAGGCAGGGATGGGACCGGGAGCATTCAGAATCCTAAATAACAGATAATCCAAAGGTCATCTTTGTCTTTGGAGCATATAATGCAATTTCTTTTGTAGCACATCTTCTTCCTGCTATGTAACTGAACAGCCAATTTTCTTTTAATTTCCGGAGAATGATCCAGTTTAAGGTGCAGGGCTCAGGGGCACACGTGGCTCCCAGGAAATCAGGCTCACAGTCGCAGTCACAGGAGAGGGCTCGAATAAAGGTACAGTAGTCACCCCTCATTTGCAATTTCACTGTCTGCTGTTTCAGTTACCTGAGGTCAACCTCAGTCCAAAGATATTAAATGGAAAATTTCAGAAATAAACAATTCATAAGTTTTAGATTGTGTGCCATTCTGAGTAGCGTGATGAAATCTCAAGCCGTCTGGCTGCATCCTGCCTTGGACACTAGGTCACAGGGCCTATGTCATTTACCTTACTTCATCTCGTCATGTAGGTGTTATACCAACACACATCATCACAAGAAGGGTGAGAAAAATACAACAGGTATTTTGAGAAAGAGATAGAGACTACATTTATATAACTTTTATTACTGCATGTTGTTATCATTCTTCCACTTTATTCTTGGTTATTGTTGTTGATCTCTTACTGTGCCTAATTTATAAATTAAACTTTATCATAGGTATGTTTGTATAGGAAAAAACATATTATCTATAGGGTTCAGTACTATCTGCCATTTCAGGTGTCCACTGGGGGTCTTGGAACTTATCCCCTGCAGATAAGGAGGGATTACTGTAATCACACTTACTGCTTATGTTTACATTTACCAGAAGCAAAGAATTTCCAAATGGAGAGATGGAGAAGGCTGCATTATTCATCACTTTATTTCCTCAACATCTTTAATACCCTCATTTGTTATATCACCCAAAGCAAATCCACAACGTAAGTGCCAAGGCAGATAATCAAACTTCTAACTAAGGGCATTAGTGAAACTCACTGGGCTTGGTGAGAAAAAAACAGAAACAGGAACAAAGCATGCCACTGTCTCAAGATCTGCATGTGGAGTCTAGTCTCCCCCAGGAATTAGTGTAGAAACACTGTGAGGGCAGCAATTATATTTTCTTTGTCTTGCATCATAGCACAGAGGCCAATGCCTTAAACAGTGTAAATATTCAATTTATATATGTTAAAAAAAAAAGGATGAACAAAACACATTCTTTTTATTTACTTTTAAATTTAGAAGGAAGAATTTGGGAAATTGATTTAAAAAACTACCTGAAGAAGTATACATTAACATTTAATTAATGGTATTTTCAATGAACCTTCATTCTACATTTTCCCCCAATAATTGAGGACAAAAATTTTACAATATATTTTTTCCACAGTTAACAGTTTCACATACATTTCCTTTTATTGCCTCTGTCAGGGATAAATATTACATGGAGAATCGTGAATGTGGATATGTTCCACTCAGGTTTCCCTTTGTTGGTTACAATGGATTCAGTTAATTCAATGTGGTTGTTTGATAATGATCCAAGGAAAGTGGAATGGGAACTGCGGAAATGACAACAAATATTTTTGAACAAAGGCATGGTGTTCATCAAAGTTCACTTTAAGTTGAAGAAAATATTTACGGATAAATTTAATGAATAATTCATTTTGAATTTTGCTATTAGCTGTTAACGAAAATCTGAAAAGGATTTCTGATAGACTAACTTGCTAAAACTTAGTTTATTTCCCTCTATCCTATTTCTATTCTTGTCCTGAATTACATCAGTTCTTTTTCTGTGAGTAAAAATCTATGTAATAGAGATATCCATAAAAGCCAACCTCCTATGTTCACACAATATAGGGACTAGGCAACTTTTCATGCTGGTTCATTTTTCTAACAAATAACTCTTACCGTCCAGACTACAAATAAAATACAATTGATTGGAAATATTTGAGCACTGAATAACTTGTAACTGGACATCAGTGTTATATACATCACCATTATTAAAACATTGGGCAGCTGCAAAACAGCTCCAGAAGCCTGCTTCAAATAATGTCATTAATAATTCTTTTTTTTTTTTTTTGAGGAAGATTAGCCCTGAGCTAACTGCTGCCAATCCTCCTCTTTTTGCTGAGGAAGACTGGCCTTGAGCTCACATCCATGCCCATCTTCCTCTACTTTATATGTGGGATGCCTGCCACAGCATGGCTTGCCAAGCGGTGCCGTGTTCGCACCTGGGATCCAAACTGGCAAACCCCAGGCGGCTGAAGCGAAACATGTGAACTTAACTGCTGCGTCACCAGGCAGGCCCCAATAATTCTTTAATAACATTTGAAAGTCTTCAAAGTTTTGCATTGTTCCCCTAAGAGCCAAGGGAAGATGGTTTATGGAGTAACTGTGTATTTCAGAGTAATGTGTATTTCAGGAGTAATGTGTATTTCAGAGATGAAGAATCAGAAACACTGATAACAGTTTTGCTCAAGACTACATGGCAGGAATTGAACTAGAGCCCAGCCCTTCTGATTATTGGCTATTAGCTTTGTAACTGTTCCTAGATGAGGCTGGTGCTTGAGTCATAAAACTAGTAAGACACAACATAATTATTATGACACAATAGACTACTAATTGTGTTTAACTTGAGGCAAACTTTGACTTCTAGATGTATCTACCATATCACTTTTACTTGGTGTGTTTCCCAAAACAGGTTGTTATATTTGTCAATGTCACCGAAACAATACACCCTTGTATGGGAAGCGGAGTCTCCTTACCTCCCTCCACACCTGTGTGCTTCTCTACTCTGACTCCTGTGTGTGCACTTGTATAGTGGTGTTGAGGCTGGTGAGCAGAACGCTAGCTGGCCTCCAGCATTACCACACCAAGAACCACCAAAACACCTGCAGCAACTTTACTGCAGGAATGATGAAAAATAACAAATACCAATCGATAATCGTATGAATGTTCCCTATACTATTGGAGCAGTTAGAAACATTTCCTCAGACCCCTAGCTGAAACTAAGAGGAGGAAGATAATACAAGAATCATATCTGTTGAAAGGCACTTTTGAAATATGGTCACATGTGGTTGTCAGTCATAATGTTATTGAATACAGATACTCTAGCATCAGAGAGAAGAAAGAACTACATCGCTACTTTTGGGTAGGAGTGAGTAAGGTAAACTGACCATTGACAAAAATTAATCAAAAACCAAAAAACTTGTTTTGGGTTCAAAGGGAGAAATAGGTGCTTAAATGCCTCATAGGGGTGTTTTGAAGATTCGCTACGTTAATATGCATAAAATGCTCAGAATAGTGCCTGGCACATAGGAAGAGTGGTTTGTTATTATTTATAGCAAATACTGAAACATATCTAAGTGTTATCATGATTATTTTTAAGATAGATTTTATTTTCATCTATTTAATGGTTTATGAACACCTACTCTGGGCCAGCTGTTGTATCAGCCGTTGGGAATCAAAGATGAACAGCATATAGTCCCTGCCCTGAAGGAAGATTTGGGCTCTCCTTGAACTCTACTTAATCCTGTTGTTTCTTCAAATTGTCTCTGAAAAGCCATTGAGTGTGGCCTTTTTCCTCTTTCTTCACCACAGCAATGTGCCAGATATAGCATCATCTTTATACTCAGTCCTCAGGCTTCCTAGCATGTGTCCACAGCCCTCGCTCTGGTTCCCGTTGGGTGCTTTATTTGACTGGCCAGTATAGCCTCCGAGTTTGTGTTCTGGGCAGCTCTTGAGAACCCTTTGTGGAGTTGCTACTGAATCAAAGTGGGTTCCCTCCGGGCGAGTTAAATCAGCCTCTCCACCAGAAGTAGTTGTCTCAGTAAAGCATATTTGCAGCAGAGAGGAAACCATGAGGAATCATTTCCAAAGTCATGGTGTCCCTGAACAAAGGGAAGCAGGGACATTTATTTTGGATGGGGAATGAATACTCAAAAGGGAGAGGTGAGTATTGTCTTGCACAGGCTCAGTGGGAAAACATGCTTCCACATATACTGCGGGTTAGGGTAATAAGACCTAAGTTCCTCCTGGAGAGATCTTGCATTAACAACAAGGCAAAGCTCATAGGAGTAGCACTCCTACTGAAGCTGAGTCTGGTTCAGTGTGGTTGGTGATTGCGTCTCCTTAACATAACCAAAGAAAAAAGAATAATTTAGAAAAACAGTTAAAATATCCAAATCCACCCTTGAGTTCCTCGGGTAACTAGTTGGTGACAGAGTGAGATGTCATCCCCACCCCAGCCTTCACATTAAAGTATGAATCCTACAGGGGGTCATAAAAGCCTTCAAGATCTGCCCCCTTTTGCCCGACTGGCCACGTGTAAGTCCCTCTGCAGAATCTCTCTTCTTTCATTCTTCCATTGATCTTGATCGCCTCCTGCCTGCCTACCTGCACTGCCACCATGGCACTTCCTCAAAGAAACCTTCCCCTGCCTTCCGTTACCCCTCCTTCCTTCTCTTTTTTCTACCTTCCCCCCTCATCCCATCTCCATCCACAGGGTGAAAAGGTGTTCCCACTTCTCCTCACACATCACTATGGTGCAGACTACAGGAATTCTTGATTCATTGCTCTGCCTTCCCCAGTAGATCGTGTCTTAAAAGAGTCACCTTATCTTGAATGGCCTGCACTTAGCCCAGTGCTAAGAATCAAGCAGGTACTCAAAGATGTTAGGTGAGAGAAGGCAGGAAAAGAAAGAAAAATGGGAAAGACAGAGGGAAAAAGGAAGGAAAGAAGGGAAGCTAAGGAGTACAAGAAGAATCGCGATTGGTATAGGTCTTGAAACACACATTAAAGGGTCAGAGCAAGACCTTGTGAGTGATTGTGTTGATTAAAAATAAATTTATTATTCATGAAGTACTGTGTGGTAAAAGAGAGGAAATAGGCAGGAAATAAAAATACTTGACTTTTAAACAAAGCTCTCTCACTTAGTAATCAGGAGACTTTTAGGAAGGACTTGGCCTCTCTGTGCCTCAGTTGGTTCATCCATGAAAGTGTGGGGGACTAGAATTGGCCACCCCAACATATGTCTCTTTGGCATGAGGATTATTTGGGGCTGGTTACTTTTAAAAACTGCAGGAGCCAGCCTGATGGTACAGCAGTTAAGTGCACACGTTCCACTTCGATGGCCCAGGGTTTGCCTGTTCGGATCCTGGGTGCGGACATGGCACTGCTTGACAAGCCATGCTGTGGCAGCCGGCCCACATATAAAGTAGAGGAAGATGGGCACGGATGTCAGCTCAGGGCCAGTCTTCCTCAGCAAAAAGAGGAGGATTGGCAGCAGTTAGCTGAGGGCTGATCTTCCTCAAAAAAAAAAATTAATAAATAAAAAATAAATAAAAACTGCAGACATGAGAGAAACTCTGAAAAGCAGAAGCTACCCTTTGTTAAGAGACATTTACATTTGTAAGGGAAATCTCCATCTGTAAAGGTGTCTCCCTCTCTGTACCAGGAAGAAGGGGGATGGCCTTATCTCTGGAAACTCTTATCAATGCAGAAGGCAAGGACTTAAATCTGCATAATAACCTTACTCTTGTCTACTGTACTTTTCTGGTAATCTCCCAAAACTGACTCCCCCACCCCCAACATCCTCCTTTGTCTTTAGCTGAGGATGATATTTAAGGTGAGAGCTTCTGCTGTTTTGGCGAGTTATTCAGTTTTTCTGGGTCTCTCCCATGTATAGATGTTATAAAGCTTTGTTTAATTTTTCTCCTCTTATTCTGTCTTATGTGAATTTAATTTGTTGTCCGGCCAGAAGGACCCAGAGTAGGTAGAGGAAATGTCTTCCTCCCCTACAGAAGAAACAGGAAAGATGACACATGCCCTGTTTATCTCAGGGTGGAGAAACTAATAACAGTGTTTAGAACAGTGTTAGAATCTAATAGTAGTGGTTAAGAGCACATGTTGGAATCAGGGTTAGCAGCACTGTGTCAAAGTTACCATACCTCTTTGTCCCTCAGTTTCTATCTCTGTAATGTAAACAAAACAAATTACTCACTCCTTACTTTACTCAGAAGATTGATTGAGAAAACACATTTAAAGCATTTAGGATATAGCAGTTGCTCAATAAATATTAACCATCATTATTGTGATCACCATGATAATTAGTATATAGTTTTAAAAATAATTATATTAGCTGCTTACAAGAGCAGTAGAAAAATCATAAAATGCTGTGACACAAGCAGTGCTACAATTACTGTTCTAAGTGTTTTTATATTAAAAAAAGAAATTTAAAATTGTAAAATATTTTAAGGGCTTCTGACTAGTGTTTGTACACATCCATGAATAAACCTATATTTGATGATTATTGTATTACTGAGAAAACTGGATTGCTTTTGTTGCATAACAGGGACCATCACATGTCACTTGAACTTCTGGCAACTTGCTAATAAGCATCATGATTTTTTAATGAGAACTGCAGCTTCATTAAGACTTCTATATTGACCATCTGCTCAGATTTGCCCAGGAATCCTGGTTTATTCCTGTTGTGCTGGCTTAATTATTAACAGAAGCCCCTTTCATTCTCAAAAGTGTCCTGGTCTGAATAATAAATTATATGGTCATCCTCCTTAAAAGAAAGAAACCCCAGGAAAGGAAACAGATCATAATACGAGTAAGAGTCTGTCCTTACAGTAAGTGGGTGGCAGCAAGGGACATTAAGCCAGTCACTGAGCTGCTACTGTGGGTTTCAATTTCTGTTGCAGTAAATTGGGAAACTTTAAGTTTTCCTCCCAGCCTTGCTTTTTGAACCCATCAAGTGAAATAAGCACACAATGGATTTTGAAAAACAAAATGAGTGACTTAATGTCAATGTCAGTTTTTCAAATTTAATGTCAGAAAAAACAAGCCACAGAAAAGCAGTAAAGGGGGAGAAGGGAAAAGTTATGGGGGGGGGGGGGGGGGGAGGTAGATTATTTTGTCATTTAGCTTGGGTTGCTCCAGGCTGGATGTCTGGTTCAATATGATCAAATATCCCAAGGTTGCACAAAAGCCCTACTCAATGGTGAAATTCAGAAGCAATAAAAAAGGGACAAAGAGTGTGAGGAATCAGAAAGACCTGGATGCAAATTCCACATCTATCACTCACCCGATGTGTGGCCTTGGGCCAAACGTTCAGACCCACTACAGACCTCATTGTTCTCATTAGCAGAATGGCAATCATACTACTTGCCTTTGCAGAGTCCAGGTGAGGAATTAGGTGATGTGCGCACTTTCTCTAACAGAGGAAGGTATTCTGGCACAAGGTAGTGACTGAATAAAGATTAGTGGCCTAAAAGTCAGTGAGACCCAGAAATCTTAGTTTCTAATAAATAAATAGAAAGATAAGAGCTGAACGTGGTGAATACTGTGAAATTTAAGGCTTGATGTCTCAGTTCCCTCTCATTGATTAATTTTTGGAGATGGAAATGAACCAACATCTTGATGAAACTACAATGTCTAAAAGCATCTTTTGTCATGTGTGATGATGGTGAATGAGATTTGCAGTCTCTGTGAAAGACCCAGGCATATGACAGAAGGCAATTTTGTCAGCTGAAGCAGCACACTGATGCTCAGGAGTCGTTCTCATATTCTAATCTGACAAGAACTCTGAAATTCAGAGGGGAGACACTTTATTTTCTTTATAAGTGAGAAGTCCAATAATGTTGAATTCTCTGGCCTTTAATGAGTCTGATGAAGCTAGAATTATAGACTCCAAACTTACTTTTAAACATAGTGTGTCTCTAGCTTGCTTAGACAGGTTGCCAGAGCTAAGAATACAAAATAGAAAAATGGCACTGACTTTAGATGTGGGAAAGGAAAACCATTTTTTTTGGTCTAAAATGTCATAAACCATGTCATCCTCACTTGCAGTTACTCCATGGCACTCACTTGATGGCTTTAGTTGTCATCACAGCTCTACTTAAAGATGACCCTGGAGGATCCTGCCAGCCCTATAGAAAAACTTAGAAATTTCCCACTCTCAAATTAGTTTTGTCTTAATACAGATGAAAATATCAGGATAATGTACATTTCCTTAATGTCTGGTCATTTGACTGCCAAAAATTTAATACTGGATTAAAAAATATTGATTATATTGCACTCAATTAATCCTTTCTGATTTTTCAGTTTAATCATCCATGTTTTATTTCCAGGCTTATTAGTCAAAAACAAATAAATCAAAACAACCAAAACCAAAACAAAACAAAATACCCCCCACACACGTCTCCTCATCCCTGGCATTCAATAAGGGATAATCGTGAGTGAGTTTTATAAACCCTTGTGACTTTGTTTTGTTTTATTTTGGACTTTCCTTTTTGGTTCTTCATTTGAAAAATTAAAAGATTGATTTAGATGATTTATAAGGCTCTATATTCTATAAATAATTTGGGTACCTCCTGAAACAATATTTATAAAATGACTGTGAGACAATTGTTTTCTATTAAATGAAACTATCTCTTTGATGTTTGCCCAAGAGAGAGGGAGTGCTAAGTATCAAAAGACAATGTAATGTATCTGACTTGGCTCCACTCTGTCACTGGAATTATGTTTAATTATGGTGTGGATCCCCCAGTTCAGCCACGGCACATCATTTAGATTTTCCATGCCCCTTGCTTTGCTCCCCTGGGATGTACACTGGCCCTTCTTGGCTCTGTAGATGCCCCCAAACAAAGATTGATGCAGCTCAGAAGAAAGAGGGCAGAGTCACAGAGAAATAAATCAGAAGAATATTAATAAAGAAAATCTGAGATGCTGCGTTCTGCTCTCCTGGGTCCAAAGTTCCATTGCTGAGACCAATAAGGTCTGGAAGAGCAGGTGTCGAGGATGCCCCTCACCCTTCTTTTTGTTTTCCTGCAACTGTGTATCCGTACTCTATTCCCGGCCTCCTCTGGGAGAAATTCCGGGTAGGCAAGGTACTATGTGGAACCAGCAATGTTTAGCATGTGCACAGTACAAGGATCAATGTGGCTTAAAGGAACTTACAGACTATTTGGGGATGTTGGACATGTCCATAAAAATAAATTTTAGAGTTTCTGGAATTCAGAGGTTATAGATTTATAGAGGTTTCAGTGATTAGGAAAGGCTTTTTTGTAAAGGTGGGAATTTAGCTATGCCTGGAAGGAGGACTTGCTGAAGGAAATGAGCAGACCCTTCCAACCAGGCAAGAATGTCCCTGACATGCTCGGGGAGAGGACTGGCTCCCTATCTGGAGGGTATAGGTTTGTGGAGAGTGGAGATGTGGTTAGGGGAATGGAATGGGGAGAGACTATGGAGAGATTTGAAATATCAACCAGGGAGGTTAAAATTAGAAAATTACATGTTAATAACACAAAATAAATATTTACAGTAACAACTTAAAAAGCAGAAAGCCTAACTGTCCATGATGCGCAATATGCTGGGATTGAGTACAAGCTTGGGCCTGGATGTGGGAAGACTCTCTTTTATTTGCTTCCCTTTAGGAAGAAAATGTCTTTGGGGGAAGCAAAGAATGTCTGTTCGAAAAACACAAATGTTTTAGTAAATTTGAGCATTTGACGGCAATATTAGTCTAGATTCGCTGATAAGAAGTCAACATCTAGGTAACTTTCACCTCACCTTGAACAGAAAACAGAAACATAATACCATTGAAAAAATTTAATGTCCTAGAAAAAGTGTTACACACTATTTATTCTAGACACTATTGTTTTAACCTCCAATACAGTCTAGTAAAGATTACATGGGGAAATATACAGAGACTTTGTACAAGCCATAGAAATAGACATGAGGATAGGACGGTGGGCTCAATAGCTATCAGATAGGTAAAGGGGTGTCAGATAAAAAAGGATTCAGGTTGCTCATGTTACAATTTAAATCCTAAAGATCTTACATGAGTCATCATAGCTGTAAAGCTAGTTAGTGTTCAATCGTGGACTAGAACTTGAGTCTCCTGACAATGCTTTATTCTCACTAAAAATATAACAAAAAATGAAACAGATAGGATCTCAAGTAACAAAGGGCCAGCCTTAAACTCAACATGAAGTAGTCCATTGGGATAAAAGCTACCCAACAATAAAATACCACAGAGCAAAGTGTTCAAGACAACAAAGCTTTGGGCATCTGGTCAGGGACAGGAGCAAAGAATTTCTGCCCCAATTGCACGTTTGCCCTAGATGCTATTAGCTACCTGATAGATGGACACTTTGGGGCTAAATTCTCTAATAAACATCTACATATGCACAGACAGAATTTGTTGTCTCAATAGCTACCTCTAGAAATCACTCTTATGGGTCTTCTTGACTTCCCATCATCCCGTACCTGGCCTTGCTCTGACAGTGCTTGTGAAGAAACAGAAATTATAGGTTATATCAGTATTCGATTGATTTGGACTTGAGCCTCTTAAAAAGAAACAACTGTCTTTGTCATTGTTGTCCATGTCATAAGAGAAGGGGCCATGGGAGGGAGGAAACCCCCACCCTGACTTAGGAGGCAGGAGTGCTCAGTGAGCAATGAATACAGCTCTAGAGGCAGACACGCCTTAAAACCAGGCTCTGAAATTCATACATGGCGTCACTGTGGCAACTTATTTAACGCTCTATGCCTCCGTTTCCTCTTCTGTAAGATAAGATTAGTATGTATACTTACTTTGTAGAATTTCTATAAGGATTAAATAATGAGTTAATGAATGTGAAATACTTATACATTTTTTATGTTCAAGGAGTATTAGCTGCTGTAAGAATCATCATTGTTATCATTAATATGATATTTCTTATATTTTTGGCCAGAAACCTGTATACCTTTTTTACACTTCACGTGTTCCATGGTTTTACATGCAAAAATTCTGTCATAGGAATTCACTATTTCTACTATTACAAGATATGCGTGTGTCTGTGTGTATGTGTTCATGTGTCTGCGTGCTGTTAAAATTTTCATGGGAACAATTTTAAGCACTGCCTTATATATAGTAACAAGGTTTTCAAATATGGAAATATAATATATTGGTGTCTCTCAGTTATGCCTACTCTCTTTTTAGAAACTTTAGAACTGAGCTTTAGACCTAGTGAGAAAGAGTTGTGGGTTGATTATCAAAGAGCAGGATTCAAAACAGATGCCATTAATTATTAATCAGGTGACTTTGAGAAGATATTTTCACAATCCTAAGCCTACATGTCTTCATTTGGAAAATAAGGATAACACTTTATCAATATCATGAGGTGGTTATGAGAGACAAATGAGAATAAATGTAAAATTATTTTGAAAACGGACTGACCTATACAAATGTTATTCGTTCTATATGTGCATACGTCCAATGTGTGCATCTCAGGATGTGTGGGTATTTGTGTGGCACAGCAACCAGGAATTCCATGACATGGAGGCCGACCCACACCTGGCTTGGTTCCACTGTTCTCTAGCTGAGCACACATTTCAGTGCCTTCCTGGGTAAATGAGCTCCCATGGTTTGTCTCAGAGAATTGATGAGAGGATTAAAATAAACACGATATGTAAAGAACGTAAAATTCCTGACAGGTATTAAGTACTCAAATGGTTATAATAATTTCTACTATCTCTCAGGAAAAAAAAAAATGTGATCAAATCCCCTGGGCCTATATGTGATGTCTAGTAGCTCAGCGAGTTACTCAGAGATGCAACAAGAAGGAGTAAGTAAATTCTAGAAATTCTGAATCACCTTTAGGATTTAACTCGTGTCCTCCCATTCTGGTTACAGGAATATTCCCTGCCGTCTTTGGAGTCGTGGACTAGAGATATCCCTCCACATTTCTGCAGGGCTTGTTACTTTACATCTGTAGGGCTTTGATCAAATGGTACCTTTTCTATGAGACTGTCCCTCACAACCCTCCCATACCCAGACCCTGGTCTCTCCTTAGCACCCCCCCATAATCCACCATAACTCACATTTCCTGTCCTTCCCTATTATCTGCTTTTTACACCCTATCATCTTCCCCTGACCACGCAACCTAATTAGAATATAAGCCACATGGGGCAGGGATTTTGGTTTTTCTATTCTGTTCACTGCTGCTGTCTCAAGCTTGACAAATAATAGATGCTCAGTAAATACTTGTTGACTGAAAAAAACCATCAATTTCAGGGGAAGAAGGCTATAGCTATGCGGTTCTAGTACACGGACATTTCATAAGCACCTAATGAACTGCAGAAACAGGAGTCAACACATTTTGGGGACTGCTCTGTTCCTGTCACTATCCTATATATCCAGATTTTACTCCTATTTTAAGCTCTTTAGAAGGAAGACATAATATATTCTCAGAATCCAAATAATGTGAAGCTGCGAGTACCACATTGTAAAGCAGAGGAAATTGAATAGAACTTGGATATGATCACAAAAAGGAGCCTTTCTAGGAGAGCCAACAACACTCGAAAGCCAGGTCTATGTTTAATTGGCCTCCATCTCAGCTTGTTTCTATTGAATTGGCTCCCCACGTTAAAATGATAAAAAATGATACTCGGTGTTGCAGGATTTTGCAAATATCCTTTTATTCACTAAAGCCAGGAAGGAAATGAGCTTTGGATTCATACAGAATTCAATCATCTTCAAAAAGCCCGTTTTTCTCCCCTTACCTTTTTGTGTAGTGCAACTTGAAAAAAAAGCTAGGGCGGTTCTGCTCATTTGATGATGCTGACAGGGTTTTTAGACAAAGTGGGGGAGGCAGAAGGAAACTTTGTGGCAAGAGGCAAAATGGCAGCAATTTTGAATGATGACTGCAACCACAATTCCAATTAGGATTAAATTATGCTGAAAATAACATGCGTGTATATTTAGGCTGAGAAACAAGTAACAGATTTAAGCAAAGTCTACAGGAACTGCATGTCTTAAATTATGTGCCTTAAGACAGAATTCCATTTAATAGTCTATAAAATACCATTCCACTTAATTTTTTGTAAGAAGCCAATCTTTAAAAAATATAAGATGTGTGTGTATTAAGTATGCTCAGGACTAGCTATATCTAAACCTCCTACAGTTTCTGAACGAGTTAAACATTAACATTTACAAAGGAGTCAATTTCCTGTCAAGGGTTCATTCATGGACAGAGAAAAAAGGAAAATGCTAGCAAACTTGCATCACCATAACTTCTATTCATCACCAAAAGTAAAGAAAATGCTAGCAAACTTGCATCACAAGAACCTCTTCATGAGAGGACAAACTAATATTTTTGTGCTTGTATTGTACATAGATTGGTGGGAAAGAATGGAGTGTTCATTGGGAACAGTGGCCATATTAGAAGTAAAAGAGGCAGAGCTATTTATTTAAAAATTAAATATACTCAGAGAATATGCAAGCCTGATACCAAAATATGATGTATTTGAGTTTAAACAACAACAGCAAAACTAAGAATGACAAATGATATGACATATTTTGGTACTGTGTCCTAAAAATAACCTTAAGGCACAAAACAAAGAGGGACAGCACACACTCTGCATGGGATCCCAGTACAGACAAATAAACTCTAAAAGACATTTTAGGAATCATTGGGGAAATTGGAATAGTCCAAATTTCAAATAAAATAAACATTTCTTGAAGTGGAAAGATGGAAATTATTCACTGAAAAAGTAAGTTATAAAACAGTATGTACCATGTGATCTCATTTTTTGCTTAAGAATGCATATATGAGTTGGAGCAACATTCACTGGGTGCACCAGGACCAATACCAAGCACTGGGACACTGGGCTGTCATCTGACTAGGAAGATGCGGGCAATAAATGCTCCCTATTATGCAGCTCCTCCCCCTTTCTCTTCAGACAGCTGGAGTACAGCCCACTGGAAAGTCCTGCACTTGAGCTGCACTTCCAGTTAGAGATAGCCGTTTACTCTGAGGTCACTTTTAAAATTCAGATACTCATGGTATCTGTTAAAACACACCAAAGGCGTGTGAGGGTAGCACAGTGCAGAGAAGACGGGTCTGGGGTGTGTATGAGGGCCTTGAGGAGAGGAACCATGCCTATTCCTCTTTCTCTCCACAGAGCCTACCACCCAGCAAGTGCTTAATAAATGCTGAACGAAAGAATAAGTGGATATCTTTTCTCTATTAGTATCAATTCCATTAGGAGATTAATTAGTTGCCACCTTGCAAGATATGGGAAGTTGCAAAAAGCCTGAGGAGAAAAGATTCAGAATAAGCAGATGCAATGAATAGCAGGGATTTTGAGAAGGGACAAATTTGTGGAAGAAATTAGGATAGGAGAAAAATCCCCAACGTCCTCTGGCTGATAGCTAGACCGGCAATTCATGTAGCTACTTGGCTGGAGTTGATGACTAGCTCGCTAATTGATTGTTTTGTTTTTCACTGTAACATGAAAGTTGTAATTTCCTGAGAATTTGAAGGGCTTCTTTCTTTTTATCTTTGAGTGATGTTTTAGTTCCCTTATGAAATTCTGCATAGTCGTAAGAAGCTCAAAAGAACTCTTAACCCTAAATGACTGGCTGAATTTTTAACTCTGCCGACAATCTTAGGAGCACATTGATCTGAAGAAAGATTTATAAGGTAGATCCCAGCTCTGGACTTCTCTCGGTGAACTGCTCAGGAATAAAACTACCAATAATGAGAATACCTAGAGGTGTGACGGAATATTCTAAAAACTCTCAATTCTTTTGGTAATAATCTGATTCAAAGGGGTCTTAGTTTGCGTGAACAAGAAAGAAACAGGCTACTCCAACCCCATCTGTCAGATTTTGAGTGATAGACACCTTTGACGGTCTGGTGAAGTCTATAGAACCCCTCCTCAGAAAAAAGCTTTTAAACACATAAAATAAAGGAGATGGAGTTACAAAGGAAACCAATTATATTGAACTACATTTATCGCAGTCTTAATAAATATAATACGGTAATGTTTCTCTAATAACACGTTAAATCAAAGCAATCAGAAGGAAAAATAGCTACTGTAATTTCAAAGTAGTGATAATCATTAGCTGCATCTTGAAATAGCTACACAACTTGCAGATGATTTGAAAATAACTGTCATTTCTATTGGTGACAAAATCACAGGTACTGTGAATAGTACTCTGGTTGGTTGACAGTATTCCTAATGGAAGGGAATGCCAATTGTCAATTAAAGCTTAGTTAAAAATAAAGGTGTTCCCTTTTTGTCCCATTCAAATTCACAGAACACCCTAAATTGAGAACCTGTGATCTAGTTGCATTTATTTTGGCATCTCCAGGGATAATACCATAGATTAGCATTGAAACAAAAACATGAGACTCTCGCAATTCAGAGTTATCAAAGAAAATTAAGGCTGATTCCAAGGCAGTTTTGAAGGAGAGGATCTTTAGGAATTTTAAAGATAGTGAGTTCCAAGTTTCAGAGGAATTCAGCCACTTAAGCAAGCCTCCGGATTAGAAATTCTCATCCTTCACAGATGCAATGGAATAAAGGCTACGTGATCTCTATCAGATGGAGGAATCCAGAAAATTATTGGGAAAAATAAACATTTCTCTTTGAAGTAATAAAAAATACAAGAAGAGCTAGTATTCATGTTTGTTTCTCTGTTAAGTTGTTTCAGAGGCAGGTTTTATACAAGTGTAACAAGAAAAGGTTAATTACCAGCTCCTTTACGGGGTTTAAAGGGTGATAAAACTGGCTGTATGTGGAAAATAAGCTGATAAATATAGAGCGGGCTTGGAATTGCAGGAAGCATGTGGACTGTTACAGCAATACCCAAATCTATGGGCAGACATTTAACTGACTGGATTACTGCTGTATTTCTCACAGGCATTATCATTCCATAAAAGGGCTGCTCTCGTAATTTTCAACTGAATATATTCATTGTGTTGGGGAAATTCACTACATAATAGCTGATGCACTTAATGAACACTGCAGTAAATAGGCAAATCATGTTTTCATATAAATAACAAGATCAATAAAAGCTGCTCTTCTTAGCCCCTGCTGCATTCACTCTGGTTAAAAATACACCCTGTGTGACCTGAGAACGAATGTGATTTCTTTTGGTCAGCCCATCATTTTTCTTTCTAGAATGGCACTTCCTTGTTGGCATCCAGCACAGCCCTGGGCACTCAGGGACTCACTGTGGTTTTGGTGAGTTGAACCAACATTATCACCCTTATAATTACATTCTGCATTGATATAAATAAGTAATTTAGAGGACCATAGCAGGTTTTCTCACCTGAAATATTTCTTTTTTTTTTATTTTAAAGATTTTACTTTTTTTCCTTTTTCTCCCCAGACCCCCCCGGTACATAGTTGTATATTCTTCGTTGTGGGTCCTTCTAGTTGTGGCATGTGGGATGCTGCCTCAGCGTGGTTTGATGAGTGGTGTCATGTCCGTGCCCAGGATTCGAACCAACGAAACACTGGCCCGCCTCCAGCGGAGCACACGAACTTAACCACTCGGCCACGGGGCCAGCCCCTCACCTGAAATATTTCTATGTGAAGAAAAAGAAATTGTGCTTATAGTTCTTCTTTGCATTCTTAAGCTTTCAGATCTCGGTGAACTGATTGTAAGCTATTGATTATCAATTCCTGCTACCTTATATTGTCTATTTGATACTGTGGTGATATGCCTTCTTAAATGGCAGCATGGAAAATTATCTGCCAGTTGAAAAGATTTCTAAAGCGAACAGGGGGCCTCCTTATTTTCCAGCAATGTGCAGCGTTGCTATAAATGTGTTTTCCTTTCTTTGTCTATTTAGCACATATTTTTGAGTGTTACTCTGTGCAAAGCTTTGGTCTAGCTGCAGGAACCTGTGGAATTTACATTTTAGAAGAAACAAACATATACATATAATGTATTATAATATATAAAATATAAAAGACAATGAGAAAGGCTATGACAAAAGTCAGACAGGAAAAGAAGGGCAGGGAGTGTTGGGAAAATTATCTTATTGTGTTCAAATATGTCCTCTCTGAGGAGGTGACATCTGTGCAGAGACTAGAAGGAAGTGAGGGGAAAAAAATCTATGTGAAAATACATAGGGAAAGAATACTCCAGAAAGAGGCCCATTAAAGTATAAGGTCACAGAGGCAGCATAGCCAGATCAGGCAGGCCGTGAAGGCCTTGGTCAGAATTTTAGATTTTATATTAAGTGTAATAAGAAGACATTGGAGGATTTTGAGCTAGGATATTGCATGCTTTGATGTATGTTGTCCAGGTATCATCCTAGTTGCTTTCTGAAGGTGGGCTGTAGGTGGGTGAGGACAAAGCAGGGGGCTTCCGTGGATGGTGGAGATGAGTCGAGTCCAGTTGGAATTAAAGAGATGGTGATAACTGATTACCAAGTTAACAGAAATAGCACTAAGTGTTATTTAGAAGAAGCTGAATTTAGGGAAGGTTTGGGAGCTGCACAGCCACGCAGACTGGTGCCAACACAAATCAAAGCTTATGGTCTTTCTCCTTGAATCTCTCTCTTCCTTTTCTCTTCTCAAGTTTCAAAACAGTATTTATAATCACCTCAACCAGTTACCACCTTACCAATTATAATACCTCTTATATTCCAAAATTCTATGGAAGCAGCTTTCACAAATGTCATCTCTTAATTGCCAAACAAAATGACTTTTTACTGGTTTCTCAAATACAGTTCTACTATTGACCACTGCTTTCTTCTCCAGACTTTTTTTTTGTGAGGAAGATTGGCCCTGAGCTAACATCTGTGCCAATCTTCCTCTATTTCATGTGGGCTCCCACCACAGTGTGGTTTGAAGGGTGGTGCTAGATCCGACCCCGGGATCCAGGCCTGTGAACCTCAGGCCACCAAAACAGAGCATACCAACTTAACCACTAGGCCACCAGGCCAGCCCCTATTCTCCAGACTCGTGACCACCTTGACACTGTGCAGCCTGGTTCTCTGTGAATCTCTCTGATCTGTCTCATTCATAGAGTCACCTTTCAACAAAATGAAAAGTAGGAAACATGAAATGCTGGTGCACCCCAGGGTTCTGCCATTGCCCACAGCACCTCCCATTACACATTTTCCCAGAGAAGCCATATAGTCTAGTGCTTGGGGTGGGTTCCACGGAGTTAGGTTTCTTAAGCTTCAGTCTGAGCTCCAGCCCTACCAAGCTGTGTGTCCTTGGGCCAATTCACCTCTTGACACCAATCCCCAATTTCTCATTTGCAAAATGGAGATTTTGCTAGTATCTACTCCATAGATTTATTGTGAGTCTTAAATGAGATCACTCATTTAAAGGATTTTGGAAAGAGCCCAGCCTCCTGTAATTGCTTAATAAGTTGTACCTATCTTAAACAGCATCATCAGATTGTTCAATTATTAGGTTATCAAATCTTAAACTGTATTTCTAGGCCATAGCATTTGCCCAAGTTTGGGGATTATATATTTGTCTCCCAACCAAGTTTTTAATTGGATATCCCACAGGCCCTATACTCTCAATATGTCAAAAACTAAACTCATCATTTTCTCTCCAATGTTTTTCGCATTATATTCTCATTCTCAGTTGATAGATATCTCTAAGCTGGAAAAACTAGTTTATCCTTGATTTCTTCCTTTAAATCACTCTTCATGTATAGTGACTATCCTTCTTCTTAAATATAATTTTGATCCTTCGATTATCCATCTCTATCACCAGCATCTTAGTCCAGGGACTCATCCTCACTCTAAGTAATACTATGATAGTCTTCTGTCTACCCTTTCTATTCTTCTCCTCAGTTATCTCACTAAAATACCAAGTCAACTTTGTCATTCCTTGGTTCCCATGCTCCAAGAGCTCTCAATGGCTTAAAGGTAAAGCCAACATCTTTTTGTTTGTTTGTTTTGTTTTGGTGAGGAAGACTGGCCCTGAGCTAACATCTGTTGCCAATCTTCTTTTTGCTTGAGGAAGATTGTTTCTGAGCTAACATCTGTGCCAATCTTCCTCTATTTTGTATGTGGGATGCCACCACAGCATGGCTTGATGAGCAGTCTGTAGGTCTGCACCTGGGATCCAAATCTGCAAACCCAAGGCCACCAAAGTGGAGCATGCAAACATAATCACTGTGCCACCTGGCCAGCCCATAAAGCCAGCAACTTAATATATTGCAAAATATTAAAATATTAAGGTTTAATATATATTATATATAATATATAATATATATTATATATAATATATGTAATGTATAATAATATATAAAATTAATATATAATATAATATAATAGGGATCTAGCTGCTGTCTACCTTCCCAGTTTCATTTCCTAACATCCGCTGCTTCAAACTTTTCACTTTAGTAATGTCAGAAGAACAGTTATTCATGATGTTCTTTCTTCTTTAAGTGCCCCATCCCTGCCCCTACACACACACATGCTCAAACTTAAATACGATTTCAGTTCACTGTTTAACACTTAGCCTAGTCATTCAGTCTTCTCTGGCCTCCAAGCTGGGTTAAATGGCACTTCTCTGTCAATCTCTCTACCATTGCATCTCCATATTTTATTATTCTTGTATGTCAGGAAGACTTTTTTCTCAACTAGACCATGAGCTTCTTTGTGGCAGAACCATGCATTCATCTTTGCTTCTCTACCTAGCACTTAGGTGGAATTTAGGGGCTTAGCTAAATGTTAGTTGATAGAATAATTTAATGAATAAGTTGTTTCAAAGATTCCCCAGTGTCTCTTAAGAGGAAATTCTCTGGAATATTTCTTCTAAAGTGCCAATTTGATTGTACTTTTATACTCTATGGCTCTATGTTGACTATGAGGCAGTGCCTCTTAAATTGGGGTGTACAGATCCTTGCTATCAGGGTATGAAATTTCTCTATGGATTTTCTTTATAATTTTGTGAATTCATTTAAATAGCAACTCACAAATCAGTATAAGCATATTCTAGATCATTCTGAATGGCCACTTTGCAATCCAGATTTGCTACTTGCTTTCAATGCATGTGCTTATATTCTTATTACAACGATGATGTATCAAGGGTTCCCTTAGCTAGTTATCACTCACTTTTTAATTTAACTGAAATCTATGTCTGTGAGACTTTTGGAAGTTTTTTTTTTTTTTTCAGGAGATCCACAAGGTCTTCAATTTGAGAAATACTGTGATACGTTAAAATCTGTTGTCTTACAATTAAACCACTCTATTGATCTGAACAAAATTTTATGGTCTAAACATAAATGCTACCCATTAAACATAACATCACCATGTTTTTTTTCTACCTCAACTCCATGTTTTGGATTAAGCCATTATCTACATAGATCAAAGATGTTCCACCTATGTTTCTGCCTTTCTGAATTCTATTTATTTTCCATTTCCTCACTCAAATGCTATATTCTTGATAAAATTTCCATGATTGCAGTAAATAAGTTGAAGTTACCTAGTTATACTTTCTTTTCCCCTCTTTTGTTGCTTATAACACAATTCCTAATAGCATGTAAATGTGCCTGCTTAGTGTCTTCCATTCTTTTACAACAAAGTTTGGGGTGGCTTGTTGAGGACAAGAATGTTATTCATTCAAGTGAATAAAAAGATAAACTACTTTGATTACTGTTAAAGTACCTGTATAGGCACAAATGGTTGAAAATATTTTCTCCACATGCCAGAAGGTTGTACTTATTAGCATTAACTCAAAGAAAGTATAGAGAAAACAAAGCAAAAACACAGAAGTATCCTTTTAAATGAAGTAAGCTGTGATCCTGCGATTTATTTTACATGCTTAGAAAAGGTGAAAGTGGGGCAGGACAGAGCTCATGATGAAGAAACTCAGTAAAACCTAACACCTCCTAATAAAATAAATCTATTTGAATTTTTATTGTGACTGTTATAGAATATAAAAATTTTGGTTAAATTGTAGTTAGAGTGACATTTGGCCAATTACATCACTAAGCTTTAGAATTTGATGCTTTCATTGTGACTTTTTTAAAAAAGATCTTTATTGGGACCATTATTCTTTTAGAACTTCATTGTAAAAGGTATTTCTGTGTTAAAACACATCATATGAACCCAGAAGAAAAATTGCTCCAGAAGTCATATTGCTCTAGTGTTCTTTAAATGTTTTATGGAGACCTGCCTGGCATCTACTGATCCCAAGTACTGTGTTCTGTGTGAAATTGCATCTCTTTATTTAATTTCCATGTTATCCTGAGTGAAATGTGCGTTGCTTAGTAATAGGATGTAAAAAGAGATTTGTCACCTCCAAAATGTACATTCCTTAGAGCTACTGCAGTCAGGGGAATAAGCTATTCACCAATAATAAATGCACTTAACTCTCTTCTGAAAAGGCCATGCATTACTCTAACTTGAAACCAATGCTTAACAAATGTTTTTATTAGTTTATTATATATTCTGGTCTATGACTTCATGGTGAGTGGAGATTTCTGGAGTTGGAAAGATGCCATCATTACCCCTGCCTTGATCTACTTCCTTTCAACAAAAATTAAGATTCCATTCATTTCTGTTCTGAAATTTGTGACCACCTTTATGAGGGAATCCATCCTTTAATTTAACATCCATTATTGATTGGATGTTAGGGAAGTCGTGAAATCTCGCGTCTGCTTCCAGTACTGCCAATGCTTATCTGTATGTCCCTGGCTAAATCCTTTAGCCTCTCTGGACACAAGTTTTTTCATCTGTAAACTAAGTGGTTGAAGTTTGAAGATGCTTTTCATGTTGAGACATTGGAATTCTGTACTGAGGTCTTGGCACCTGGGTGAGGCCTCACCCCTCCCTGTGATTTCCACCAGCCTCAACTCTCAGCTTTCATGGGTCCCTAATAGACATTTCCATCATCATTCCCACAGCCCGCTTTTCACTATTAACATCATATTCCTGGTTGTGTGTTTGGTAACAAAATGAAATAAGTCTCTAACTCTTGAATTTGAGAATAGTGTTTTAGTCCTCATTATTTGTTAATTTTCTAAGCTGTCACTCAAGAACCATATTATTTTCATCTTAATATTGCCAAAAAAAAAAAAATCTATACCCTACACAAATGAAAATAACTTATGAGTCAGAATTGAACTTTAAAGTCTTTGGATTGCATTCCTGATTGGAACATATTACTAAAGAAGGGGCCATAAAACATCTCCAACACAGCTTAAAGTCAATTTCAAGAAAGAAGTCAAATAAATGACTTTTATTAAATGTGCCAGTGGCTTAGAGTCACACATCCCCACATTATTCATTACACAAATGGAGAGGTCTTGTGTTTTAGTTTCCTGTATATAAACCAGAGATTGACAACTTCTTCAATCCCAAGGGTCACACATGGAGCCAAGCAGGTCAGTTTATATTGGTTAACACTGTCATCAAGCTGAAGGCATAGACCCTGTGCTTTTGATGGCTGGCTGGGGATAAAATTTCCAGACACACATATGATGACTCTTATTTTAAACAACCCTCTCCCCTTGATAAATTGTACACCATAATGATTCCATACTGAAATTCATAAAATATATTATCTCTTTTGTTACCCAAATCTACTAATAGCTACTGAGAGATTTTTCAAAGCAAAGCATGACTCCAGCCACAATCTCCTCTTTACAGTTTGACTTAAATCTGCTCTTTTGTGATTTAAGCTTCTTGCTCTTGTTTTCACCCTCAAAGAAAATATGTAACTGCTGCCAGAGCCACCTCTTCATTATGTCCCTAACTTCAGTATGTCCTTAGCCTTTCCCTTTTTAAAAATAACCACAAGTTTCTAATTATTTCTTAATAAAGTCCATTTATCTTGTCTGTCACATACTATCTAAATTATCTACATCTTGGAAAGCCTTTGTCTAATCAATGTTATCTATGCCACTCTGAATCCTATTTACGTGTCAGAATTACTTTTTCCTTTTTATGCATCCAGTTTATCCTGCATCACTAGCCAATATTTAAGCAGGTAGTCATTCCTTTCTGTCAAATAAGATGAATATTTGTCAAAAGTATATTAACTTTTTCCAGTGCTTTTCTACAAAGACTAGGCTGTTGGAGAAGATATTTAAAATAATGATCTCTGTGTTGTGGAGCTCACCAATTTACTAGTTCTCATGGGGACAAAGGGTGGCTTCTCAAGTCTCTGGGAGTATGTATGTGATTTGAAAATGCACCTTCAATATTATAATCCAATATTTATTTTCAGTAGACTATCAGGACTCATAATTCCCATACTATAAACTACAAAAAGTAAGCAAAATCTCTTCAGCTACTGAGGATTATGGACTATAGGCTGGCTATATGAAGTTATACAGAGTACATAGAGGAGGAGGGAATGTGGTATTCTTATTTGTAACCGGGACATAGCTGGCCATCATGAGGAATTTCCTCACCTATTGTGTTGAGACACAATATAGATATTTACTCTCAACTCTCTTGAAGGGATAGTGAAGGGGTTTTCACAATACATCACCAGCAAAATGTCTTTTTTTTTCATCCACCCATATCCCCAGTATCTGAACAACAATTCACATAAAACATTTAAGACATGTAATCCTCCTTGCAGCATACAGGACCCTGACAAAAGAGGATGGTCTCACAGGCTTATTATTTTTCTGTCATGGACAAGAGGAACCTGGGTTTTCTGTGACTAAGTTTATATATATGGAAAAAAAAGCTTAAGGGCTTAAAAAGATTGAGGAATAGTAGACTATTTAATGGATCATTCTTCCACATGAGTCTAATGAACGTGAGTGCAAAGTCATTACTATAAAAAAATAAAGAAATTCAAAGTGTCTTAGGGAGCCAGAAAATAAACCATCATACAATGGTTGAGAGTACTGGTACTGGTTTTGTATTCTGGCAAACTTAAAGTTAAATTATCTCAATTATTTATCAGTTATGCGACACTGTGCTAGTTACAGTGTCTCTGAGCCTCAGTTTCTTCATATATAAAGTGAGGATTACGATATTTTGGACACTTGTATTGCTATAATAAGTTAAATTAAAGTGTGTGGGAAGCACTTGCCGTAGGGTATGCCATACTCAACTACTTAATTGCTATAGTATTGATTTTAAAAATTCTGGGCATCTGTTCTCTACCACACTCATTTATGGCCTATGTCAGGAATAATGATGCTTTTGTTTTCATGTTGGAGTGGTGTGGGACACTTGGTTTTATATGTGGGATGGAGCTGAATAAGGACAGAGTTTGATTGCCAAGCTAACATCCATGAAACCCTTTTCCTACCGTATACAACAGAGACATCTGTGACAATTTTGGTTGTGTTCATTTGCTTATTTTTTGCTGAATTACCTTGGATGTATTTCATCCTGTTACTATGTGATCGTATTTTCAAAGCTCATATGTATGCTAATCCTTTCCTCCGTGGAGTGAATGTCACTGGCATCAACCAAGTGATTGGATCTAGCTTTGTCAGTGGAAGCTGTACCAAACATCCTCTGGAAACACAGTGAGGCATTGCCACTTCCCTCAGAGCATCTCTTGATCTGATCACCAAACACTTGGGAACTCAGTTATAAGCACAATTTTATCTGCTGGATTATTTTGGCATCATGATGACTATTTTGTAGAATTTGGAATCAAGTGCATCATTAAAAGAGATTAGTGACATTGAGCCTCCTGCCTGACTAGAAGTTCTATCACTCAGTCAAAACATTATCACTCAGTCAATTTGCTTGACTGTGGATACAGTAGCAGATAGCGAGGATAATATTGGACAGGGAATCAGGAGATCTTGATTCTAGTGTACCTTGTTTTGCTGCGTTGGGCAACTCCCTTACTGTCTATGAACCCCGATTTCAAATTCAGGGAATTGGAATGCTATTCTCTCTAGTTCTAAGATTTTATTGCTCTCTGAAAAGTACCTTTCAAATCTTCCTTTCAAGTTACTTATTTAGTTAAAACTCTGTGCTATCATGGATAAATTTCAGTTAACAAAGGGAATGAAGACTGCACCTTAAGCCTAATTGTCCCTGATGCAAGCTTCCTGGAACTTGTCTGAGACACCTCCTTAGACCCTGAGGCAGCTGACCTGTAGCTTACTTCCCACCTGGCATAAATGTCTAAGTCCCTGGACCTACTCTAGGGTGTCCCCTAAAATCAAAGATTACCCAGAGCCTGCGAGTCAGTGGATCTATAAACATGCTAAAAAAAAGCTAAAGACAGGACACAGTGACATCCACTCTCTAGGATAAAAGACTAAGATGTGAGAACGTTTCCCACTCCCTCAAGAAGCTCACAGTATAGCTGGAGAAATCACACATTTCTCATGGCAATAGAACAATTCAAATTAGTAAGTAGTTAAAGTGATTTGAGTCCAATAAGTCGTTATAAAAGTTCAAAATGGGTTGGAATAGCTCTGCATCAGTTTAAGAAAACTCCATATAAGTGTAAAAATTGAATTGATTTACATAGACGGAGAAGAAAGTGGACTCTCCTTGTTCTGTTTGCTGTCCTATTTCTAACCCAATAATACTATCTTGGTCTGATTCCCGATGTATATCTTATCGATGATAACTCCCACTAAATCCTGATATTGCTCAAGCTTAAACTAGTGCCAAATCCCTGTAATTTGGTGGCTTTATCTGAAACAAGAATAATATAGTGGCTATGTTGTGTGAGTCCTGACTCCTCCACGTGCTACGTGTGTGACCTTAGGTAATTTACTTAAAGTTTCTGAAACTCACTATCAACATCTGTAAATTGTGAATAATCATGCTCATGTCACATTGTCATTAGGGGGATAAATTACATGATGCACGTGAAACCCTGGCAAGGGAAGTTTGCTCATTGTATGTGTTCAATAAACCCTAGCAATTACTCTTATTATCTTAAAAAAAATTAAGACGACCCTTATTGGAAGTATATAGAGGACACTTCATTCCTACACATTGCTCAAGTCTACAGCCCCAGCAGAAGCTTTCCCTTGGTATGAGATCAGTAGAGATAGGAGGCCATGATGAAGATTTGGGGCAAGTGGTTTCTGAGGAGCAGGAGGCAGGAAATGGTATTAGTTACAGGCTCAAAGATGCAATGCATTGAAAAATGAAACAGCATCTTTTGCAAACTGAGATTTTCAATGATAGCATGATTCTTGTGTACGGGTCCTGCACACTCATATACACAAACACAGACACACTGGATTATCTTAGTGTAATTGAGTGCATCTCAAAGTTCTATGTGCATACAAATCACCCAGGGATCTTGTTCAATGATATTCTAATCTAGTAGGCCTAGGGTGGAGCCTTGGTGTCTATGTTTCTAACAAGCTTCCTGATGAAGCCAAAGCTGGTCCACTCTCATTACACGACTCATTACTCAAGGTAATGTAGAATCTTTATTTCTGAGTCTGATAATTCATAGCCGGGCCTTTTGTGTTAGCCACTTATTTGACTCTTCCTTCGGTAGATACAAAGGTAATTTTTGTGTCACTGCACATTCAAGTAATTAATTTTATCTAATATATACATATATGTATATATATATATATATATATATAGGGGCTGGCCCTGTGACCGAGTGGTTAAGGATGCATGCTCTGCTTCAGTGGTCCTGGGTTTGCCAGTTCAGATCCTGGGCACGGACCAACACACTACTCATCAAGCCATGCTGTGGCAGCGTCCCACGTAGAAGAACTAGAATGACCTACAACTATGTGCTGGGGCTTTGGGGAGAAAAAAAAGGAAAATTGCCAACAGATGTTAGTTTAGGGCCAAAAAGCATCACTAGGCTTAAGGTGCATCACTTCAGCACCAAAGAGCATACCTTACAAAAAATAATATAGATAGATAGATGGGTAGATATGTTAAAGAATGCTTCAACACTACCATCAACAAAGCTACAACCAGGCTTGTGGTTCTAAACCATCTAGTATGGCAGGAAAGTACTTCTGTCCTAAACTATTATCTACTTCATTTTTCTCTCATCTTAATTACCACTTTAGTTATAATAAACTGACCAGATGCTGTGCTAAACATAAAATCTTCCTGATTCGGTTCCAGTTAGCTTTGTTTGTTCATTGTATGTTGCCTCTTCTCATATAAATCCAGAAAGTTCAATATTGTATTTTGTGTTTGCCCAGGCAGGACACACCAAAATTCTCCTAAGGATATTTGGCTTCTGAGCTAATTCTAATTTCTTGGCCAAAGCCATTTGCTGCATCAGGCTCTGCTTTAGATGATATACAAAAAAGGAAGTGTCAGTCCTTTGGAGGTTAGCTCCATTGCTAGAGAAAATATCAACATCTGCTGCTCCATGATTGTTTGACGTTCTTGGGTGGACTGTGGAAAGCCTCAGGATGCTATCACCAAATCTTAAACCCAAATGAAAACGCCTTCTACTTTTCCTGCTAACTAAGTATTAAATGCCTGTTTAATGCACACACATGATAGATCCCCACCAAAACCAATCCAAAATGATCCCTGCTTAATACTCCCAATTCCTTTACACTATTGAGAATATGTTGAAACATGAGATTCATATATGCCTAACTTGAATAGAGGCTTGCCCTGTTTCAATGTGAAGTAATATCAAGAAAGAATGTGGTGCTATTTGAAAAGAAAATCCTGGAGATGAGGTTGACAGGTTTATGGCGCTGGCCTTGTCTTATTTGCAGTAACTCATTTTATATATAGTGCTTCACATTGGGAAAGCCAAAGGCTAGAGCCTTCTGTGACTTAACTCAAACAATAAGTAAGACTGTGGTATCAAAGAGGGCAGAAAATAGGTTTGTTGATTAAAACAATCTATTAGAGGACAAGAGGATGCAAAAAAAATCTGGATACAACAAATATGAGTAAGCATTTCATTCTGTTAGCAATCCTCCCTGCCTTAATGAATAGACAACACAATGTACTATATCCAGAAATATTCTGCACTGGCGTCCCACATTTATATACCCTCCTGGGATGTTTGAACTTGCTTATCTAACCTCCATCATAAGAACAAGAACAAGGAATTTTTTTTCCCAGAACTCAGACCATGGAAAAGCAAAACTATATGAATATAATTAAGTAAAAGTTTATTTTGGACCTTTGAAGTATCAGAAGGCAGGAGTAATGAAAGAGGAGTTTGCTTTATTTGCTGAAGGTGACTCAAACATTGTAACAGCTTTTTTCAGTCAAAAGCCATTGTCCCTGTCATTCCTCCTGGCAAGGCCTAGGGGACGCATGACGGCTGAGGTCCTTGCTGATGCCCAGAGCAATTCACACGTGCTCGGTACCTAGAATCCATCTTCTGAGTCTCCATAGGATTTGAGTTCCCAAGCCTAGGGTTTCAAAAATCCAAATTCTTTACTACCTTTGTGATTTATTTGTTCAATATGTTCAAAGTGTAATAAAACGGCTGTCAAGTGCCGACTTCTTGTTTCATAAGTGCCACCACTTACAGTGTCCCCTATTGGTCATTTCTCAACTTAAAATATGATGGGTGATAGAGTTACCTTTAAACCATGACTCCTGTAAGTACATAATTCCCTAGGAGAAAACAGCTCTGGGAAGCTTCCCAATAATCTTTTGCAATAAATGTTTATTAACTTTGATGACAGTGTCTGCAGAGTCTTGGGAGGAATATTACTTTTGTTGGTTTTCAGATTCAGCATGCTGTGGTATTGATGGGTTTTACAGTGATGGCCTAGCTTTACAGAGAGCTCCAGTCATCCTGTAGTACCCTGGGCTTTGTCTTTACCAGTAACATTTTAAAATGTAAACACTTATTTATACCATTACATATATCATTGTGCAAGAAACTCCTGGTCAGCTTAGGCTTCTGCATGTGTAATAATAAGAGCCAGTTATTGAGTGTCCACTATGAACAGATATAAGCCTGTTATTTACATGTCCTCATTTAATTCTCACTTTTGCAAACAGGACTGACTCTGTCTCTATGTAAACATTCACCTCCACTCTCTAGGTCACCCACATACACCATGGAAGCCAATAAAATTCAGAGAAGAGTTGAGGGCTAAGTACAGAATTCACCTTTACTGGATCCTAGTCTTTAGGTTGCTATTGCTAACCCATAACCTTAAAGACCTGTTTGCCAGCACCTAGAATATCTCTCCGCCCCTGCCTCATTTATCCTACTTCTCTAAACTCATGCTCTTGCTTAGTAGACCCATAGTGAACTGTTATGTTCCTTTGAATCCAAGTTCTTCCCTCCTAGGCCAACATCATGTGCAAAAACCTCCTACAGCGCTGTCCCTGGTACTAGATGATGTCGTTTATTCAATGTGAGAACTGAGGATTTTCACTTTATGTTGTATTTTAAATTACATCATCTTCTCCAAACATAATGGAGAACAGTTTTTGTCTTTGTCTTCAAAGAGTTACAAAAAAAAAAAAAAAATGTAGCATGCATCCTCCCAGTCGTGGATAAGGATGAACCTATTTTATTTGATCATTTTGTATTCTTTTGTGGGGACCTTGAAGAACATCATGGGCACCTTCTTCTGACTTAGAGGTAGATACACTTGAAGTTGAGAGATTGACCTAACTAATCTGCTCCTAATTCAGCCTCATATACAGAGTTGTCAAACACTCACAACCATAATTTACATCTTGATGTCCTAGCACCATTTTATCATTGTTTTTGTCACCAGGCATCCATCAAGCACTCCCAGAGGACGTGCCCTGGATGAGGCCCCATGGGGAGGGCAGAGGGAATTGTGCTGCTTGCACAGATTTTCATCATAAGAAGAATATGGTGTCTCTTTCTGTTTTTTGAGGTTGTTGTTTACATAAACAATTGAGAAGGAATCTCTAATTTATCAGGCTGCCCTTCTCTCATAAACATGGCATTATTTTATTTCAGAAGGCATAGCGAAGATACCATGAGAATCAACAGAAGAATTTTTTTATATAACGATATATCAGCCCCTTGCTGATTCCACGCTTCTGTAAGGGTATCCATGAATTGATACATTTAACAGCAACTGAGGTGAATCCAATGCACAGCTAGATTTGACAAACCCAGTGTAGACAAGAAATATCAACAGATTGAAAGCTACAAATATCACCATGGGGGCATCTCGACAGATTCAAAAGCTTCTTCACTTTTCAGATTCAGAAACAAACTTTTATGAGTGTACCAGGGGAACAATAAATCCTGAGATTAATTCACTGTAATCAAATTTTTTGTAAAAAAAGAATAATTTAAGAAGCAGAATGGCCAACTTACAATGAGAGTTACTTTTTTTCAAATGATCAGAAACTTATTTTGGGCTATTTCAAGAAGCCCTTTAATTATCAAGGTATCAATTAAACAGAATAGGAAAACAGACAAGTTTTAGAACATGAAAGAGTATAAGGAATTGGAGAGGGCTGTGGAAAATTTTACCTAGATTATTCTAAGGATCTGCCTTTCTGATTATTAAAATACTCATTTTCCAGATATCAATTATATCTCCTTAGTCATTGCTGAATGAACCCTGGCATGTAACTCCTCTTCAGTTAATTTTCTTGATTCTATGTGGACCAGCTTTCTTTACTACAATCCCCCCACTTTTTCTCTTTGTTTAACATGTTACTTTGACATCATCCAATTTAACTTCCAGGAGTTACAGGTTAGTCCTTTCTCTGAGATATAGTGATGTATTTGTAACACATTTATAAATTGCCTCAAAGGGACACCTTTGGATCTCATACTAGAATTCTCTGTGTCCTCAGCTGGATGATGTCATTATCCCATCTACCTTCAGGTCTTCCATTTTTTCCAGACAGGGATATTTGAGTTCTGACCCAGCCACATTCTCTAGCCTTGTCACACTTGCAACCAAAGACACATATTTTCAGGGAGACTGGATAGAATTTGGAGGTGAGGATAAAGTAAAACTAACTTTCAACAAAGGGCTGACTCCACAGCTTTTCTTTTCCTGGTATAGAATTGCAAATAGTCAGAGAGTTCCACGTATCCAGTGCATGCCGGGTGCTCTACTGAGGGCACTGTTAGATATCAAAGTGTCCTAAAGGGAGTAATGAGAGAAAATGATGGAACAGAGTCCAAAATACATTTGGGTTGCTATCTTCTAGGCAAGTATGAATAAAGCAAGTATGCAGATTTTGAGGTTGATCATGTTGATGGTTTCTGCTATTGAAGGTTGCAAGATCCAATAAGGAAATTTCTCCTGCAAAGAGCTCTTTCTCATATGGTAGCAGAAAACAAGGCTCCATTTGTTTACTATGGTTTCCTAAAATAATTTAATACTATACTGATGTTTCTGTCAATATTTGATAACACCCTATCTTTTTCCTCCTTACCATCTTTCAAAACAATATATTAAGTAATGAAATCAAACGGTATTTATGAAGCTGTAATTATATACACAGAACCACTTTTTGAACAGATAAAAATATCTAACCTATGTCCCCGGCCCTCCAGACACCACAGTCAAATAATGAAAACAAGTATTTACTTAGTTGCTATTATGAGCAAGTCATTATGCTTAGTGTTTCCCTATCATCCCATTTAATCCTCAAAATAATCTTGTATTCATTTTATACATAGGGATATTGTTGCTGCTTAAAGGGAGTATAGTAGTTTTCCATAGAGGCATAATAATGATTCTGAGCGTAGGCTCAGACTGCGGGGGTTGAAGTCCAGTGGTGTCTCTTCTTCTATGACCTTGAGTGGATTACCTACACTCCCTGTGCTTCTGCTTCCTTATTTATAACGTGAGGATAATATTAGTATTATGGCTTAGGGCTCTTGCTCATAACTTTACCTATAATAAAGTTGCGAAATCCTTAGCAGAGAATGTAGAAAATGTTTAATAAATTAGTTCACACAGTCGCTGAGGAACAGCATTGCAATTTAAACCTTGGCACCCTGATGTCAGAGCCCACGTGCACTACACTGGCAATGAGTAAGAGGAGGAAAAGCATACACCAGGTAGTACTGGATTCAAATCCAGCTCCTTATTAAGAGCTGAGGGGGTTTGGACAAGCTATTTGAACCTCTCTGGGTCTTATTTGATCATCCACAAATAATAAAATCTATCTGAAAGTACTATGAAAACTTGAGAAAACATGTAATGCACCTGGAACTGGTAGGCAAGATCTAACTGGTATCCTCTGTTCACTCCTGGCCCCTTTCCCTGCCCTCTTCATCATAGACTACATGGAGACACAGATATACATATAGGAAGAAAGTGAGGAGTGAGACAGAAAATAGTGCTGAAGGTAATTAGAAGTCTCTGAAAATTGGAAGGATCAGTGAAGTTCTCAGAGAAGAAGAAAAACTGAGCTAAATGTTGTTGAGTTTAGAAGAGAAGGAAATAAGCAAATGGAGACACGGCTGGGGCCAAGTCAAAGGTGGAGGCTAGAAAGGAGATGGGCCACAGTTCACAGTTTTATGTTTAAATTCTGTCTAACAGGTTAGAGTGGAATTTTTGAGCATCAAACTAGAGAGTTTGAAATTGATCCTATGCAATGGAGATTAGAGAGTCTTACATGACGGATTATATGATACGTCTAATGAAGGATTCGGGAAGTTAGAATTAGGAAATATCGTTGTCTGTTTTCAAATTAGATTTTATGTCATATAAGTTAGCATGGATATTATAATAGAAACAAATAAATCCACTTAATAAATCATTCCTATATGTAGCTCTTTATTCTTTACATAATCCTAATTAAATTTCTTGGAGCATCCATATTTTCGTAATGATTCAGGTTCCTATCTTTTTCACATATATCAATGGAACTATTTAACTTTTTAATTATATATGTAATAAAAGTCCATGCCATAATTAAAGGTTGATGTTGTGAGAAGGAAAAAGGACTTGATTGTTATTTATTAGTCATTGTTGAATAGAAGGACATAAGCAGTAAAAAGACAAAAGCTTAAGATAAATTCATGAGAGAAGAATATCATTGTCCAGGAATCTATTGCCTGGTAGTACTTGGCTTGTAGAACTTTGGTGGAGCCCTGGGTACCCTGTCTGTCTCTACATCATACAGGAAATGAAGAGTCTTGTCATAACCCAAAAGCTGCACAGAAAGATAAGGAGTAGAAAATAGAGTAAAAGGAAGCTTTAGCTTGAAAATGTAACAATTTCATCTGGATAAAACTAATTGCGGGGTGGGGCTGGCCTGGTGGCGCAGTGGTTAAGTGCACATGTTCCACTTCTCGGTGGCCTGGTGTTCGCTGGTTCAGATCCCAGGTGCGGACATGGCACTGCTTGGCAAAAGCCATGCTGTGGTAGGCATCCCACATATAAAGTAGAGGAAGATGGGCACAGATGTTAGCTCAGGGCCAGTCTTCCTCAGCAAAAAGAGGAGGATAGGCAATAGTTAGCTTAGGGCTAATGTTCCTCAAAAAAAATCCAAAAAACAAATTGAGGGGTATCCTAAAATATGTTAGACTTCAAAATGGGGGCCACCCCCATAGCATAGTGGTTCATGTTCTGCTTCAGTAGCCCAGGCTCATGGGTTTGGATCCAAGGCGCTGACATACATCACTCATCAGTCATGCTGTGGCAGTGACCCACATATAAAGTGGGGGAAGATTAGCACAGATGTTAGCTCAGGGCTAATGTTCCTCAGCAAAAAAAAAAAAAAAAAGACTTAAAAATGGAAACGTCTTTTGGCATTTCTGATTTTTTATTTTGAGGGTTAATTATTAGAAAATAAGGCTTATATTCCTTCTGAGTTAATGAGCTACTTTAAAGCAAGAGCAACACATATAGCAAATAAATAATATTCATTTGTTCAATTATTTAGATTTAAACTGGTGGCTACCACACAGCCAACACTAAAAAGTTTTTATTACTTAAGTAAATTTTTTTGGAAATTGAGTTATAATATTATTTGAAAAGATGTTTTAGGGTTCATCTCCTGATCTCTAGACTCATATGCCCAATTTTTTGATGGATAACTTCCATTATAAATCCACAGGAACCTTAAACTGAATCTGTTCAAAATGGAAATTCATCATCTTTTCTAACCTTTTCATATTCCTGTGGTCTCTTGGCAAAAGGCACCACCTCATCCACCCAGAAAAATAACTCACTTCCGTGTCTCATACGTTTAATCACTCTTTAATTCCTACAGATTCTTTTCTGTAATATTTATCACTTCCATTCCTTCCTTCCCACCTCTGCTGCTGGAGTCTTCTGTCAAGCCGTCATCATTTCTCACCCAGCTTTCCCACAGCACCTTCCTAACAGGTAGCCCTGCACCCAGTAATGCCACTTCCTATCTATTCCTTATTTCTACCAGGCGGTGTTGTGCAATGCAATTCTGAATATGTCACTTCCCTCTAAAAAATCCTTTCACGATTACCCACTGCTTTCAGGAGAAAATCTAAAATGTTTAGCAGGGCATAATGGGCCCTTAGCCCTATGACATTGGTTTCTTTCTCTATCTTCCATCTGGCCCTTCCACACCCAGGCTCCATCTAAACTGAATTACCAGAAATTCCTGAATGTTGCTTGTTTCCCGAGCCTGGGTCTTCTGAGCCATTTCTTTTGCCCGAGAGGTCTCCGCTGGTCTCTACATCATGCACATTATTAACACATAGTCACTCTTCAAGATTCAGGGAAGACCCCACCTTCTCAGGAAAATAATTACTTACCTCTCTGGTTAAATTGCACTCCCTTCTTCTTTGCCTAAAAAAGACCTTGTGATTAATTATCGTAACATTTATTGTCCTTCACTCTACTGAGAATTCCTTAAAGACAAAGTTTACCTATTTCAACTCTGTGTCCCAAAACTTAACAGGGTACCTAACTGTAGTGTAGTTGTTTGTTGAATACAAGTACAGAGAATAAAAGTTAATAAAATATCTAGTACAGCCATCGTGGTTTAGAGTGAAGGAATGAACGAAATCTGTTATTGTGATTTGTCTGAATTAACTTAATGAGCTAGCATTAGCCATTGTGAGAACTCAGCTCTCTTGACACCATTGCTCAATGATCTTTCTATCAAACCCTGGACAGATTCCAGGTAGTTCCTACTGTGTCATTGTTTATGAAAGGGAAGACCAGGCTGTCTGTGAGACTTCACATGCCAGGATTCACTATTGTTACGTCTGTCAGTGCTGGTGTGCCAGTTATCTCTCTATGATTCACTTAACTTCTGCTCCAGAGTCAGAGAGCTATACTAGTAGTGCTACAATTTAGAGATTGGGAAAAGCAAACAACAGGAAACAACCCTAACCAAGTAAACAGGGTGTATGTTCTAGATTCAAGCAACGTTTTCAATTTAGTGTGACATGTGGTCGAAATTATTTTTGAAACCAGTACCTTGATTGTATTCTCTTCTCTACTGATTCATTAATTCAACAAAAAAAATAAATGAACAACTGTCATTCCCATGATAATACATGGACTATCAAACAAAGTGTGCTCACAAAAGCAAAACATCAGTTGATTGAAATGTTCTGTTTCAAACAGAAGGACAGCATCGTATGGACATATGTGAGTTGTGATTTACAAAAACATCATATTCTAGCTAATTTGACCCTGAGACCACAATACAATGTTGAAATACAGAAATCATATAAGTCATTCCAAATAAAAGAGTTTTAAGAATCATGGTAAATACTGTTCATTGAGAGCTTAGAATTGCCCAGTCACCAGCCTAAGTTCTTTACATATATTGTTTCACCTTCTTTTCATAACAACCAAATAGTAGGTATTAGTATTAACCCTATTTTACAGATGAGGCAACTGAGAAACAAAACAGATTATTTATTAACTCTTCCAAAGTCACAAACATGTAAGTCATGGAGGCAAAATTCAAATCCAGGAAATGTCTTAATCCTCTAGCATTTGCTTTCTTAACTGTTTCACCAGACTGACAATTGAGTGTAATCTTACAACCTAAACATTCATTGCTTTGAATTAATGGTTTAAAAAAATTTGATGTATTTATTTACGTCAGGGAAAGTCAGTTACCAATCTTTGCTGAATACTTATTACACTTCGTATCATGTTTGATAATGAATATTAATAACAGGATACAAAAGAGAAACAGGTTCCTTGTTCTCGATCTCAGTTGACTTCAAATCTCAAATTACATGTAGTTGAAGATAACACTAACTGATATAATGCAATGATAGTTAAAATAACTGGAATAGAAGTCAGAAAATCTCTCAGTTTGATGGTTCAAACCCCAGTACAACACACTGTGGGAAGATCAGTCTGCCTTTGTCTAATTTTTGGTGATTCCAAAGGTGACATACATTTCCCTTAGTCAATCGACATCAGCAGCCACTTCATTGGTCTTACGTGCTTTGAGTTTTGCTATCAGCCCCAGGGCCTGCCATCATCTTTAACCAGAAAGCCTCCATCCTATGGTGGATCAAACAGTAGAACCCCCCAACATTTTGTGTGTAACGTAAGTTTAGTAAAGAGAAGAAACAACAGAGTATAACTTAAAAATAAAGTGAGAGCACAAATTTGACATCTGTCATTAAATTGTCCCAAATTTTCTAGCCATACCCAATTGCAGAGTTTCTTCTTAGCATTTCCGTTCTCTCTGGGAGAAATCATTCCAACAAAACATAATTTAAAAACAAATCTTGATATATAATAAGCCTCTGGCTCCAGACTTTGTCACAGCAATTTCTTCCTTTTTCTTCACATTTCACCCAGTCTTCTTTTTTGAAGACTCTTCACTTCCTAGTTCATAAAAATAATTTTCTTTTATTTTTACATTATTTTCTCTTTGTGCTGTTCTAAGAATGTTAAAAAGTGTCTTGAGAAAAAGTCAAACATGATATTAAAGTATAAATTAGAAATTTATTTTTGGTGTTTTTTCAGGTTTTCAGGAATGTCACAAAAATTTTAATTTTAGCTATCTTAAGAGGAGAGCTTTGATTGAAATACACTAAAACTTTACTATTAAACAAAGCATTTATTTTTAGTTCCATAATTTGATATTATGTGTATTTATGGTAGTAGTGATGTAGAAAAATATGGCAGCAAGTTCTGGGAAGGAAGAAAGAGAAGGACAGGGAGAAACAATTGGTTACTGAAAGGAGATATTGTGAGTGAAAAAAGAAAAGATGAAAAGGAAAATACATAATCACAATAGCTATGAACATATGACATAGAGACAGAGAAGAAAAGATAGAAAACAAAAGGAAACGAGAAAGAAGGAAAATAGAGATCGGGACTCATATTTAGGTATCTTGACCCAGTGGGCTTTCATTATAGGCTTTTGAAATATTATTAATTGAGGTATGATATGAATAATAATAGTTCTTTCCACTTACTTTTATTTAACCAGGATGAGATTTCACTTTAGATGAGAGGTACTCAAACTTTTTGGTCTTAGGATAATTTCATTCACTTGAAAATGATTAAGGACCCCCAAAGAGCTTAGATTATACAGGTTGTTTCTATTGTTATGTGCCATGTTATAAATTACAACTAACATTTTATAAAACTGAACTAGTTTATAAAAATTTATAATAAATATTAATTTAAAATATATAAGTGAATTTTTAAATCTATAATTTCCAAAACAAAAAATAAATGACAATGACATTATTTTACATATTTTTAAATCTTCAAAGATATCTAGCTTAAAAGACAGTTGAGGGGCCGGTCCCGTGGCCTAGAGGTTAAATTTGGCACACTCCACTTCAGCGACCTGGTTCAGTTCCCAGGCATGGACCTACACCATTCGTCAGTGGCCATACTGTGGAGCGACCCACATACAAATTAGAGGAAGATTGGCAACAGACGTTAGCTCAGGGAAAATCTTCTTCAGCAAAAACAAAACAAACAAAAAAGACAGAACTGTCTATCTACTTCTCTATTCAATATGCTGCAGGATGTTGTTTTGGTTGAGTATATAAAAAAAGTCCAGTTTCATAGAGATATGAAGTTGGAAAAGAGAGAACATCATTAACCCTGTGAAAGGGTTTCTCAGACTCCTAGGGGTTATTTGACTGTACTTTGAGAACCACTTCCCTAGACAGAATAAGGATGATTCAGTTCTGTAATGTTGAGAGAGTAAGGAACTGTGTTGTCTGCCAGCACAGGGCTTCCAGTCTCCGGGAAGCCAGGCCCCTGGCCTATCAGCTGTTTGTAGTTCGGCAGAATCAGCCCAGCAGTATGCAGACCTCATCTCAGGGTTGTGTTGGGGTGCAAGCATATTCGTCATGGGGGCTGGATGAAATCCAGTCCAGGCCAGAATCCAGCCAGTGGATTTGTTCATGTTACCATAACAAATCCAGTATAAAGAACCAACCAGTGATATGTTGAAATTCAATAACGTAGTCAGAAGCTGCCCTAAACTGTGCACCTCCTTCAAATTTTTTCTTAGGTCAGATAATTATGTAGACCTAACCCTAACCCCCACATCTTTCTTTATTTGAACAGATGTCATACTAGTTCTACTCATTCTATACTTTTGTAATGATAAAATTGATTATTTGAACTAAAATACAAAACTTTTGTGTTAATCTGTTACCTTTCATCTTTCTAGGTTTGGTCCATCATTCCAGCCTGTCAGGATTACCCTAAATCTTGCTTCTGACACCCAGTCTACTAGCCTTTGCCTTTAGATTTATATCATCTCACATATGTTGTGAAAAGAAGTGTATAGTTTAAAATAAAGTATAAACCAATTGATGCCATGAAAAAGCATAGTATTATAAGGGTTATTATAATTATTAACATTATTAATGTAAATAGAGATGATCTGGGTCAGGCCATGGAAAAAGTGTCTTTCATTCAGGATATGGCCCATCCTCCCTTTTCAGAACTTTTCTCCCTGGCTGAAGCATCTATTGCATCATTAAGGGCTATAAAAACTGATAGAAGCTAATGGAGTTTTAAGAAGAGAGTCCAGGAATCCAGAAACATTCAAGGTACAGTCACTAAATGGAAAATTTCAGCCAGGAAGAAGAGAGATATAATGGGGCAGGAGAATATTCTTCATGCCTTCCAATGAACATGCAGCTGACTAGTGTAGGGGAGGAAAAATCTCTTCCTCTACCTGTCTTAGGTTCTCAGGCTGGAGGTCTGTAAATTGGACTGACAAAGAACAGATTAACAAGAGAAAGCACACAAACTTATTTAACGTAAGTTTTACATGACACTGGAGACTTCCTAAAGAATTGAAGATCAGAAGAAGTAGTTAAGCCTGAGAATTTTTATGGTAGGTGTGATAAAGAGCGTAAGGTCATGGAAAATGTGATAAGACAAAAGAGTATGAGCTAAGAATAGTATCCTGAGGGGCTTAGCAAGGACTGTTTGTTCTGATTCCTCTTGGTGTCCCTCCATCGTCAGAGATAAGGATGCTCTTTTCCTCCGGGTATAGAGAGGGTGTCTTTCACAAGAGGGTCTTATGGCCAGCTTCAAGGGAGCCTAGGAGGTCAGAGTCCCTCCTGTACCTACTGTTTCTCAAATTCCTTTAGCTTAAAATATTCAAAATGCCAAAGAGCCATATTTTGGAGCAGCATGTCATGAACCCTGTCACTAGCCTTTGACCTAGTCTACAAAGAGAATTAAAAAATTCTTAGAAATAAGAAGGAGATTCATCAAATAAAGGAAAATACTTAGCAAATATGCAATAACATAGTAACACTTAAATCCTAGGTGTTTTATGCTTTGGGAATATTCATCTAAACCTACTAAAGGAAAACCTTCAGCCCAGAAGATATGTTGTCCATTAGTTACTAAAATGATGAAATGCCAGAAAATGCTTTCACTGTTGGATCAGGATGTCACGACAGACTAAATTCTTATTATGGCAAATAAAAAGAATATAAATTCTGATATAGACTAGATATTAATGTCTATCATAGCTCCCATGACAAATAATAAACATTCTAAAATCTGAGCACTTTGGTACTCTTTCTGATTACCATCAACCATTCACACATAAAAGAGAATTCAATAATTGTCTTCATTAATTATTGTGCTCTAAGAATGGAGCTAAAGAGAAAGATATATTTGTGTATGTTAGTACATGTATTCAGGGCATCAACAGTATTTCATTTACCTAAGGAGATGAGATTTATCTTAACTGATAAAATATTTGAAAAATGATTGGTGAAAATGTCTATTTTCCTTCTTTGTTTCATTGAGTACAAAATAAACTGTCAGCATAGAGCAAATAAGCAATAACTGGTATTACCAAGTTTTAATATCCACCACTTCTTTTTGTGTCCCATCAATCATCCTTGAAAATCACTTAGTGAAGATGAATAGAATTTTTAATGTCCTGGGAAGCACCATTTCTTTCTTTTAGCAGTGGGTTTATGGGGAGAGGAAGAGAAAAGGAAGTGAAGGAGAGCATTCCATGGAAAGGGAACCCTCAGGAAAAGGAAACTGAAAGGGTTGCTCTCTTATCCAACCCCCTAGTTTAGTGCCATTCCCACAACCAAATGGTTCCATTTTCTAATCTATCCCTCAAACCCCAAATCTCAACCCCTCCCTTCTCAATCATCCTCATCCTATATCCACACGTCTAGTAACATGGAAACACCTCAGGCCTTCAATCTATGTTTTATGAGTAAATGAACAAATTAAATTACATTGTCATATTACCTGTGTATCTTTGAACTGTGATGATCCTGTTCCAAGAAAATCGTTGATGGAGAAAATCCAAATTTGTAGGCTTAGGGTTGGCATATGCCTAAATTCCTGAGCTTCATGCATCTTGAAGTAAATATGTTGATTTATGCTTTTGATGTAGAAGGCACCAAACGACCCGTGTTGAATTCCTCTGTCTAAATGTTAATTTTATGGATTTTAGAACCTGTAGTACCCCTAGAGAAAACAGGAGAGAACACTATTCATGTTAGAAATGCATTAATTAGAAGAAAGGAATGGTGGCATTAACATGGAAATTAGGATTCCTCTCACCTAATTTTGAATTCAGCATTGTTTTCAGTCTATGCAACAGTTCCACCTCTTCAGCACTCAAAACTGCAAAGAGAAATAAGGAAGACTCTTTGGATATGTTTGCCAAAATTCATGAAGACCCTACTAGACCACTATTGTTAGTGTTTCTCTATTATCTTGACTTTGGAAGGATCCTATCATTCTGTTTAGGGGCATTCCAGGTTGGTGGCCCCTTCATCTCAATCAAGTTACTCAGCAGGGTGGCATGCCCTCTTTGGGAAATATCCCATGCTAGGGCTTCTCATGAGGCTGTTTCTGACCTTTGAGGCAACGCATTTTGGAAAATGTTTGTAAATGTGAGTTACAGTGGAAAAATAAAACTATTAACCATTTTCACTTGAGTTTAACTGTAAATCAAGAGATGATAATCTGAAAGAGGCAAGACAAGCAAATATCTTGGAAAAGAACATTCCAGTCAGGGGTAACAGCATCAGCGAAGGCTCTTCCTTGAGATGGATTGTGGCTTAAAAGGTTTTGAAAAACTCCTAGGAAGAGAGTGTGGCTGGAACAGAATGACTAAATAGAAGATGCAAGTACAAAAGAGATAACAGAACCAGACCCTAAGTGGATGAAGAACTAATGATGATGGTGACAATGAGATGAAGACAGAGGTATTGCAGAATGCTTAACCTGGATGCAGCTTTAAGTTGTCTTTCCTTCCTCTTGTCACTGTGCAGACAAGAAAATTGACACAAAGAGTTTAAGTAATTTTGTCAGGGTTCCACAACAAACCAAGAGAGGAATGAGGTTAAATCTTAGTGATCAGATTCCCATTTCATCTTTCCCATTCCACTGACAGGCCATCAAGTTCCAAAGGAAAAGAAATTATTTGCCAACCTCTAGCTCTGTGGTTATTAGATTATACCATTCTCCAAAGTGTTTCTGCTTGGTGTTTTCCATAAGTATCAAATTCTTTAGAGCTGGTGGGAGATAGGGAGAGTAATAATGAAGTAGTGTGATTTTACGCAGCATTTTAATCCTTTTAAAAAGTTTTGTAGACAAGGACTTCTTTCTTTCCATAATTTTTCTTTTCCGTAACTGACAGTTTCTGCCTCTGGCCAAATACCACTGACATTCCAAGGAGGGTGATACATAATGTTGTCAGATTTTTCATATCGGTAAATTTGATGGCTTAATATTGAATTATGCAAAGCAAGAAGCAGTTGATTTAAACTTAACTTTAAAAGGAAATAGTAAATTATTGGGATACCTGAATAATAAAATGGAAATTTAAATAAAAACATATGCATAAAAAAGAGGAGTCCAATCATAATGCGTTTGCTTAAAAAAATGATTGTATTTAATCTCTCACCACTACTTCTGTAAGAACATTTAAGATGCAATTGCCCATTATTTATTGTATGTATTTAATGAATATTTTATAAAGTCCTGGCAAGTGCTACATTTACATAACATATGTTAATGGTATGACCACTAATAAAGGCAAAGAGTCTTTAATATAAAATCCATCAGGCACTTCCTGATGGTATCTGCAGCTGAATATTAAGTAAATGTTCATTTCTAAAAGGTAAAAAATTATTCTTGTTTCTAACCAGGGTCATCCACAAACTGTAATAATTTTGGAAGTCAAAAAGACCAGGGCTATTTGAGTCCACCAAATATTCTGTATTTTCATTCCTAATTACTTTTAGTAAGGTTACAATGGATTACTCAACTTTCCTGATCTTTAAATGTCTTCTCTACTTGTACGCATTCTGTACTTTTTTATATCCATGAAGCCAGGGAAAGACAAACTGACATAAGAGAAGCATTTATTTGCACAGAGTGTGACAAACCTCCTATCACTATTTCTTATCCAGGACTTTTCATGATGACTACAAAGTTGACCTGAAGAAAACACTTCACCCATCACTATACACATATTCCTAGCTATAGAATTAATTTTTAAATTTATAAAATTTATACAGATTTCTCTCATGTAGATTGCTGTAACTTACAAAATTTAAACAAGTGTGGCTTCTTGTAATAATTCCTGGAAGTATTCAGCAAAAATTAAAGGATACTTTATTTAGAAAAATTTAGAAGTATCACTTATAGAAATAAGTATGGAAAAGAGTAGCATTAAGACCGAAGTCGGTTTTTCAGATAATGATTTCTCTTTTTGGAGGGAGGAGGATGACATTTTATTTTCTTTCATTTGACATTTTCATATTTCCTTGCATGTGCTAGAGGCTGCTATGTGTTCACCAAAACCCATTTCCTTTTCTTCTTGACACACACCTCAGCCCCATAGCTGTTAGATGGAACCAAGTAACTGTGCCTGATTAAAAAAAAAAACATAGATATAGTAATATACAACATTTTGGGGACTTTTTCCTAAAAATTTTCTTGCACAATATTCCATGAATTCACTCTCTTCACTCTTCTGCCATTTTGTTGCAAAGAATGCAGTAAGAAAGCTAACAAAATGTATACAAAATCTATATGAAGAAAAATATAAAACTCTGATGTATGTAATCAAAGAAGAAATAAATAAATGGAGAGATATTCCATGTTCATGGGTAAGAATACTCAATGTTTTAAAGATGTCAGATCTTCCCAACTTAATCTATACATTCAATGCAATCTCAATCAAAATCCCAGCAAGTTATCATATGGATATAGACAAACTGATTGGAAAGTTTACAGTGAGAGGCAAATGACCTAGAATTGTTAACCTAATGTTGAAGGAGAAGAACATAGTTGGAAGACTGATGCTACCTGACTTCAAGACTTACTATAATGCTACAGTAACCAAGATAGTGTGATTGGTGAAAGAATAAACAAATAGATCAATGGAACGAAACAGAGAGCCCAGAAATAGAGCCCCACAAATGTAGGCAACTAATCTTTGACAAAGGAGTTGAGACAATACCGTGGAATACAGATAGTCTCTTTAACAAATGGTACTGAAACAACTGGACATATACATGCAAAAGGTGAATCTTGATACAGACATTATACAGGTCACAAAACTTAACTCAAAATGGATGGTAGACCTAAATGTAAAATGCAAACTTATAAAACACCTAGAAGATAACATAGGAGAAAACCTAGAGGACCTTGGGTATGGTGATGCCTTTTTAGATACAACACCAAAAGCACCATCTATGAAAAAAATAACTAATAAGCTGAATGTCATTAAAATTAAAAATTTCTACTCTGCCAAAGACAATATCAAGAGAATTAGAAGATAAGCCACAGACTAGGAGAAACCATTTCCAAAAGACATATCTGACAAAAGACTGTTATCCAAAATATATGAAGAACTCATAAAACTCAACAATAAGAAAAAAAAAACACAATTTAAAAATGAGCCAAGGACCTTAACAGACACCTCACTGAAGAAAATATACAAATGGCAAATAAGCATATAAAAAGATGCTCCACACCGTATGTCATCAGGGAAATGCAAATTAAAAAAACAATGAGATACTACTATACACTTATTAGAATACCCAAAATCCAGAACACTGATGACTGCAAATGCTGGCAAGGATGTGCAGCTAAAGTTCAAATGAACTTTAGAAGATAGCTTTATGGTTTCTTACAAAACTAAACATACCTATTATAAATATATCCAGGCTTTACCCAAACAAGTTGAAAATTTATATCCACACAAAAACCTGCACATGGATATTTATAACAGGTCTCTTCATAACTGCCAAAACTTGGAAGCAACCAAGATGTCCTTCAGTAGGTGAGAGGGTAACTAAACTGGTACATCTAGACAATGCAATATTATTTAGTGCTACAAAGAAATGAGCTGTCAAGTCATGAAAAGACATGGGGGAATGTAAGAGCAGGTAAATATGAATAAATTTAACTTGCCTATTGAAAGAAAACAATTTTCAAATTGTCTCAAACAAAATTCAACATCATGTAATATACAGTAGACACACCCAAATACAATGATTTAAAATGTTAAAAGCAAAAGAATGGGCAAAGATAAACCAAGCCAATTAAAACAAAAATAAAGCAGTGATTAAAATCTTGACATCAGACAAAAAAGAAAAAAAATAATTAAATGAGATGAAGAAAGACACTTTTAAATAATACAAGCAGCAAACCATAATTAAATTACTACAGTTAAAAATACTTACACACTAAATAACACAACACCAAATATATGCACCAAATATAGATAACACAACAGTTATCTATAATGGGTGAGTTTATACATCATTCTCAATACAAGACAGAGCAGTGGACAAAATATAAATAAGAATATAAAAGAGTTAAAATATAATCAATAAAGACCTTATTGATGCACATATCAATATGAAAACCATTAAAATTAATTATATATTAAGAGACCAAAAATTGTAAGTTACATAAAGATATCAGAAATAATGCTCTCTGAACAAAAGACAGTAAAACTGATATTAAAAATAAAATAAGAAGCTATAAGTCTCTTCCAGCTGGAAATTGAAAAGAGCTTTCAATTTATCAACTTGTAAGTGAAAGGAAAAATACAAATAGAAATTATAAATTTCTGAAAAATAATATCAGAACATATAGGGGATATATAAAGCAGAGATCACAGGACAGTTTGTATCTAAAAAACTTTTACCAACAAAAATTAAAAGAATGAAAATAAATGAACTGAGTTAACAAAAAGTAAACCAAAAGAAACACAACTAGGGAAATCATAAAGGCAGAAGCAGTAAGGAAAAGAAAAGAAAATCAATGGATAGTAATAACAATAGCAGTAGTGGTAATCATAATGAAATCAAAATTAAAATTCTTTGAAAATTAAATAAAATAGACAAACTACTAGCTAATTTAAGCAAATAAAAAATGGCAACAGCAAACATAAAAAATATAAGGAGGAAATAACTAGAGAAAAAATGAAAATTTAAAACATCATGTGGTAAGCCTGTATACCTCTTTGAAAATAAGATTGAAAACCTAGATGGATAAGTTCTTCAGATAGTAAAATTCCTAAAATTGTCTCCAGTAGAGTTATAAAACTTAGACAAACATGCACAGAATAAACAGAGAGAAGTATCAAGCAACTACCTCTATTAAAAAGGCAAATGGCCCAGATGGTTTCACAGGAGATTCTATCAAAGCTTTAAAGACCATATAGTTCCAAAGCTATGGAAATTATCTCAGAGCATAGAAAATAAATGAAAATCTCCTAAATTATTCTATAATGGAAACACAAGATTGATACCTAATCCTGATAAAGATAACCTAAAAAAGAAAACTGTAGACAAATAATACTTATGCATAATAATATGAAAATCCTAAATAACGTATTAGCAGACCCTAATACCTCAATAAAAAGTAAGACATCATGACCAAATATATTCCAATCCTGGAATGCAAGGTTGCCTCAATATTAGGATGTCTATTAATACGTCACCATATTAGTGATTCACGGTAGAAGAATAATGTGATTATCTCCAGTATACTAAAAATGCCTTTGAAAAAGTACAACTCTTGTTTCTTATTAAAGGTTTCAAGAAAGCAGAAATGAATAACTGCTTTCATAATATAATGAAATATGTAAATATATCACAATACTAACACCAGTGTCTCACTGGGGAAAAAAAAGTTATTTCCACTAAGGTCAAGAAAAGTCAATGTTGATCACTATCTGCACTACTATTTAATATTGTACTGAATGAGTTAACCAATGAATATACACAAAATAAATTAATTATAAAATAAAAATTGAAAAGTAATTCTATTTGTAGATGATATGATAGAAACTCCTAAAATATCATGATAAAACAACTAAATAATAAAATAATTTAGCAAGGCAGAAGACTTTAAAATTACATCTAAAATCAATAGTCTTTCAGAAAACAAATGATAACTATCCTAGTGGTTCACTTTGATATAGAGATTCAGTTATCTAATACCAGTATTAACCTGATTCATACACGCAGTTTTACTTTGATCAAGGGCTATAAGATATTTCATGAGATTGAATCAATTCTTGTGCTTGCCTCCCGTCATGTCATTCCTTCCTCAGCATTCTTATTCCTGGCTAATATCTGTGGCCTCCTGATGAGTTCAGTGATCCAGTCTCTGAGATAAGAACTGCTAAATGTGCTTTGGCAATGATTATGACTGAGTGAATCTCTGAATACAGTAAGTCCATCCTTGTATTATCTAAAAGCTCAGTACTTTGCACAACACTTCTTAAGTATTTCAAATATATAAATACAAAAAGACTCACCTATTACCAAAAGATGGCAACTTCTAGTAAACTTTGAAAAATGGTGTGAATCTGTTAACATAGCAGATTTTCTAAAGCATATGGAAAAGTTATCTTGGCCTCAAGTAAGATTGCTCCTCTTCAAAATTTTCCAAGGTGATTCTTGTTAGTTTTTACAGAATGGCAAATCCACAGCCAGGGTGAGTTCTAGGATAATATTTGTGAAAAATATTTCTAGCACTATCCTTCCCTGGTTTCTTATGTCTTTCCTGAATATACTGAGTATAGGTTGGCCACCCTTGCTAGGTGAGTTTTCTCAACTTGATCCATTGAACTGGTTCACATTCAAGAGTAAGGAACTTTCTATACTACTCCTCAAGGGAATACTTTCTTTTTAAAGATATATATGCAGTAAGATATAAATATCTCAGCTGAATTTTAGGAATTCCTGAGAGGTAGATTTCACATTGAGGTTCTCAGATGCTCTCAAATCTGTTCATGGATGTCCTCTTTTTAAGAAAAAGGTTGATTTCTGACATATGTAGGTAATTTCTAGGACAAGTGTTTTTAGTTGAGAGCTATTGATTCCTACTTATCTTTCAATTTTGTGCACATATGTGTATATGAATGTGTATTTTGGGAAAGAGGAATAGACCCTCATTTTCATTACATTCTTAAAAACCAATGAATTAAGATATTACAGATTCAATACAATTGTAATCTCTGAAAAGAGAGAAGGAGCTGGATTGAGTTTCTCACAGAATGACTCTTGGAAAAGAAAAACAGAATCCTCAAATCTTTAGGATATAAACCCATACGTGGTAAAATGAATACAATTTAGTATTCAGTCCAATTGATAGGTATTTATCAGATTGCTTATTTCCAACATTGAATTTGATAGATATTTAGGAGAGAGTTTTCAAACATTCTTTGTTTTACATATCATCTCTGCAAAGGGAAACGGCTCTTAGATGTTCCATCAGGCATCCACTTTGTAAAACAAAAAAGAAAGTTTTACAGATCAATCTTTCTAAAATTATCTTTTGAAGTTCTAGAACAAAGCTCAGCTGGCTTTCTCTTCTTTGGTTCCGTCTCAGTGGTAGGTCAGAAGATTTGAGAATTGAAGGGCTTTTTCAATATAATAAGCAGCAGGTTTCCATTAAAGCACAAACTCCATCATCTAAATATATGCTAGGAGTTCTTATAAACAAGTGTAACACGTAAATCCTTGACTGATTCATTTATTTCCAATAGTCCTCTGTGATTCTCAAGTCTAATATCAAATACATCTATCAGTTCTTAAAATGCTTATATATTTTTCCTTAAATTTGTTCCAAACTTCTTCAGCCTTTAAAATTATTTTGTAAGTTTATGGTCATTGACTTAGTCTGTAATTATACCCAGTGTTTCCTAAGGCTTCTTGGTAGCTTCCATGACTATCATGTACTGGCATCTGGTAAATGAAGAGTTTAAATGTGTTGATTGAATGGTATGACACTTGAGTGGAGATGTGGAACATTATTAACATTTCTAAAGAAAAACAGGGCTGAACAGTAATTAAAGAGGTAAGAATAGATTTTATTCAGGAACTATTGCAAAAGGGAAAAGAAAGCTCAATATAGAACTAAGCTCAATTCCAAGTTCAGGAATAGCAAACGGAAATTTATAGCCAAGGAGCAAGGTGAGGGTCAGTGGATGGAAAATCACTAAAACGTTAGGGAGAATTCTGGTTAAACAGACTGAATAGAATTCTTGCTGAAGGAAGGCCAGGGTACCAGATAGCACATGAAGGATGATGGAGAATGAGGGGTTTGATCAAATATCAAGGATGATCACATATACAGTGTGAGGAATTCTCTTTAAACTGACTTCTTAGCAGAATTCTTTCTAAAAAGTGGCAATTGAGAGATGAACATGGAAGCGTAAAAGTCAAGGCCTAGTTTAGAGGAGTGCTCAGAAGGGCCTGACTGAAGTTTCGTTAAGGACAGTATCTGTCAGTATGTTATCAAAATGAAGGAGAAGGTGAAGACCATTCTAAGCCATAGGATATAGGCATGGTCATGGATGGAAAGTACTTCAGTAAGTCTGAGGACATAGAATAGCTGTTTGGACAGTGATGAAAGCCAAGGCTGAAAAGGTATGATGGGCGTAAGAAAGACACATATGCTAACATATCGTGTTAATAACTATGGTCTTTACCCTAATAGCTGCTAACATATGAATGAATGATATGATTGTTTTTAAAACGATGATTCTGGTACCATTGTGAAAGTTCTAATGGGAGGGAAAGAAAATAACTACAGAGAAATCAGTTTTGAGTCTATTGCAATAGAGATTTTTAAGAGAGAGATAAGACTCTGGACCAGAGTAATATCAGAAAAAATTGAGTCATATATGAAACATATTTTGGAGGTGAAAATGAAAATTCAAGGTAGTCATGGTGACCAGACAAAGGATATGAAAGGGGAAGTGTCCAAAGACATTCTCAAGATTTTAGTCTAAATAATTGACTATCACAAGATGGATGGCAAGGCTCTTAATCACATTAGTGAATAGACATATATCTCTTTGCTTTGAGTAGGGTGGAGTGGGAATTTTAGTTTCAAATTTTAAGTTTTAAATTTATTGAGTCTGGGCTATCTTTGAAATTTAGTTGATTGATTAGCCAAGCCAACTTTTCACCATGAGGCCATGCCTCTGATCTCTGTGCTCTACTTCAGAGTAAACCAGCCAGGGATTAAGAGATAGAGGAGACTGCTATTTTAAAATTCATGAAAAACATTTTCCAAATTCTCCTTGATATCCACTTAGTAAACATGTTGCTTTGGCTTGTTTACCTGAAATATTCTAACTCCTAAGGCTATCTGTAAGGAATGTTGATTTGCATTTCAAAAATTCGCCCTAAACTGTCAAATTGAATAATACTTTCCTTTGGAGACTTCCTTTGTCAATGCAAAGACAGGAGGTAAACACTGTTAAAGTGTAAACAGAAATTCTCTTTCACTGGGTCAGGTCCCATTTCTTTGCATTTCTCAGCAGGGTTAGGATAATGCCTTGTACAAGTTTGTTGAATTTAACAGCCTTCCATGCTCTGAACATTTGCTGATGGGTGTATACACTTTTAAAGGGAAGCAGAGCCAGAAGTAAAGTGGAAACAACAAATTTTATTCAGGAACTATTGCAATAGGGGGAAAAGGACTTCATTATAGAACTGCACTCAATTCCAAGTACATCAAGGAAAGGTGAGGAGTTACAGGCAAGGAGAAAGGGTGGGCATTGGTGGACGGAAAGTTATGAAGAGGAGACATCAAGAGTAGGTGGATTCTTGCTAAACAGATTTAGCTGGATTCTTGCTGGAAGCACAAGACCAAGGTGGTGAGATATCAAGTGTGGGGGATGAGGAATTTGATCTGATATTGAGAGTGATCAGATGTCAAGGGTAGGAGAATCTCACTAAACAGACATAGCAGGATTCTTGCTATAGCTGAGCTATCCAGGCCAAGCCAGGACAGGGGCCAAGGTCAAGGTTTGGTTGAGAAGAGGACTCAGAGGAGCCTGACTAAAGTTTGGTCAAGGAGAGAGTCTTTGTCACACATACACACACACACACACACACACACACACACACGAAAAAAAGGAAAAGACTTTTATATACTAATTTTTCCCCTTAGTTTGTTCCTTTACTTCAGAGTTCCCTTCTCCTAATAATGGAAATTTAAATGAGGAAACTCTATAATAGAGACAATACAAATGTTTTACAAAAGTATAGATTTGAAAAAAATGTGGAGAATTTAGAGGAGATATCAAAAAAAGTAATGAAAATTAATAAAAGGTTCTAAATAACATGGATTAGGCAAAATAAAAGTGACAAATAGTTTTAACTACGAAAAGCTGACTAAGGATAAAAACTCACAGAATCATGTGCCTTATTACCAATAGAGACCTGAGAGATTCTCTCTTTATTTTAAATACAAAGAAGTTAAGTTCCAGAGAATGTGCAGGACCTTTAATGAAAAGATCTTTACAATACCAACTGTTTAGCCAGAGCAATTCAAGAAGGATCCTACAGTTAGCTGACACTCTCATTGTGTCGAGAGCCTCCTTATTTTTACTCCAACTCATTTTTTATTGAAACACACTTAAAATTTGGACATATTTATTCCAGAGAAGTATCTGGCATTGTTTTTCACTCTAGATACAGTTTTTCCTTCTAGAACTTTCTCTTATTATCATCATTTGTGGTTCATATTGTGTAATTAAATAAGTCACTCACAGAAATAAGTCATTCACTAGAATCTATTAAAAGACTGATGAACTTACATTGGTTGATAACTTATTAATGAATTGGTGAATGTTTATTAAATTAAAATTCTTTCTTTTTCTTCAGCAATGACAATGCAGTTTATTAGTCATCAGTTCCCTGATTATCATGACCCTACTATTGGTGAGTAAAAGCTTCTTTTCTCCTTTAGCCCAAATAATGACATTGTAAATAAGTGGTTTAGAAATATTGTTGGTGTCTGTTGAGAATGAGAAATGTATTTTACACTATGACTTAACACAAACAGATATAAATGTGTAATATGTAAGCTACTGCAATAAAAGCTTCAAGAAATAATATTTGTCCTTACTTCTTGCCATACACTCTCCTACTCTCCGTTCTATTCTGTTTCTTTCTGATATATGATGTTTGGAATACCTTAAGTTGATTTCAGGATGCACTAATGGATAATTACCTGCATTTGAAAAACTGTGCTCTGGATAATAGAAGCGATGCTATTGTATGCTTATTTGGTCATTTTCTCCCTTTATCAGTCTCTAGATCTTCTGTTGTAGAATTGGTTAACCATGTTAATGGTGCATTTGGAAATGACGTAAGATATAGATATAGTTTTATTCAATATCCTCATCTTGTGGATGAAGAAACTGAGACTCAAAGAGTCAAAATATTGTTAAAGCCCAAATCCAGTCATGTTTCATTTTTCCTACTCAGTTTTCTTTCTACCATATATAATGTTGGACCATTGCACTTGGGAACAAGTTTTCTTCCTCAATCAAAGCAGAAAAGATTTCTTTAAAACTGCTTTACTCTTTTAAAGAGCTACTTTAAAGAATCAGTTGAAAATTCCCAAGCAGAGCCTGCCATAGCATTCTTTGTCTAGAAACACATTGGCATTGAAAACACATCAAACTTTATTTTGTGGAAGAAGGAAACATATACCTTCTGGACTCCTCATAATTGCCTGCTTGCCTGGACTGTGCACTCCTTGGACTACACCTCATCGCTTACCCTTTTTATTTCCTCAGTCTAAATATCTCCTACCCTCACTCCCAATGGATACGATCCTCCAGTTCTTGTTCTGCTCATCAAGCAATTTTAATTCAACTTCCTACTGTGTATACAAAAAGTTATCCTATACATAATTCTCTTGCATCATTTCCTGAAAATCCTCCGGGATGTTTGCTTGAATACTATTGCTAAAATGAATAAAATGTACTTACTTTGTAATTTCCTGTGGGGAATCAGAATTGGCTGCCTCAAAATCGGTCTCTTTGGCTTGATTATTTTTAAGAACAAAGGACTCTGAAAGAAACTTTGACCTTTCCCCTAACTGCCTAAAAGAATTTAGGATAAAAGGCCTGTCCCCCAGACAGGTCATTACCATAGAGTAGACTATGAGGGTCCTTGTTAAGCCCATTCTTATTAAAGTTCTGTTTACCAAACATTTGTTTTTCTATTTCCATGTGAATTACCTTCTTCCCCTTTGAAGTCCCAAAACACCACCCACAACACCCTCCTTTGTCTTTAGCTGAAGATGATATTTAAGCTGGCAGCTTGGCCATTTTGGTGAGTTACTCAGTTTTTCTGGGTCTCTCCTACATATAAATGATATATAACATTGTTTGATTTTCTCCTGTTATTCTTTCTCATGTGAATTTAATTTGTAGCCCAGCCAGAAGGACCTAGAGGGTGTCGACAAAAATAATCCATAACCAATCTATAAATGAAAATTTGGGTGAGTTTATTCTGAGCTGACATCTGAGGACCATGGCCTGGGGCCTTTCTTCCAGAAGGAAGAAAGGGCACCAAGGAAGTGAGGTATACAGAGTGGTTATATACCCCCAAACAGGCTGTTTCACATATGATTGAAATGTCCCTCCCACAATAGTCACAAGATTGCCCTGTCGGCACAGCGCTTGATGGACACAGCAGGTAGTGGGTCTGCTCTCTCAGAGGGCATAGCAGGAGGCAAGTCTATTGTCTTGAGCTGGGTGGTCACAGGTGAGCTCAGCAATCAGTTTCTAGCCTAAGGAAAAATGCTTAATCTTTAAAGAAATGCCAATTTTGGGAGGGGGAGGGAAGTTGCACCTTTATCTCAAGGGCCTTTGCTCTTGCCATAGGGAATATCTAAAGCAGATATACAACGCATGCTCAATGGCCTAGGTCAGGCCGTTTTGGAAAGACAAGGTCAGGCCGAATTAGGTTTACACAAAATGGCTTTCTCGTATACTCCAATATATCCTATTACTTGCCATTTTTATTTGTCAGGGGTAAAGGATTTGTCTTCTTTCCCTACAGCCCCGTAATTCAGCAAGACCTCTTCATCAGTTGAATTGAATTAGTAACATTTACGTGCAGGCGATTAGTATGTTGTTAATCAAGAAGGATTTCTTCGATGAGTTCAGTTTTGTTTCTGAAGGGAAAATAATCATTTTGTAAAGTTTTAGAAGTAATTAGCTACAATTCTTGTTTGATAATCATCTAAATCCATTTTTTAAATATCTTGATTCTGGAATGTTGGTAACTTTGCATAACCCACTATGAGTTACAAAATAGGAGAAATTGTGAGGCAAAAGTTCTGAATATTTTAACTTGTCAGAAAGTTCAACAGAATAATATATCATTTACAAGATCACAAACTCACTCTGTTGTTTGTTATTTTTCATTATTTTTAAAACTTTATATGCACTGGTGTTTCAAAAACCTTACCTTTTTCTTACCAGCCTCTCAAGTCTAATGGCTTGAATAGGGCAACACATGTGAATAAATAAAAAATGGCTCCTTCAAGAGGGAGAAATGAGAAGGATGTGATGATGACTTCTTTAGATATCCATGAGACACATCCATCATTTGAGATTAAGCTAACTGGAAATTCCATATTAACAGCTGAAATCATACCTTTATCTGGCTATAAATAAAATAGCTTCAGAGGAAGAAGTTTAAAAAGGGAGACACAGAGCACTTTATTACTTTCAATTTGATTTTCCCATCATTTCATTTCTTGGCATCTCTAATGGGACTATTGGTTAACAATTTTCCCTTGGTATTCTGCTCAAGGAAGATGAAAGTCCCAAATAATTTACTTTTTACCTGCTCAAGCTGCATAACTATAACAGTCTAGCTATGTTTATGACCCCTAAGGGGAAATTCATATTAGTACATTTTGAAAATCATACAAATTAGAGAAGAGTGTGCCTATCAACTATACTTATTTCACAATTTATATAGGAAATGAATATTTTTCAACCCCTGTTCAGATCTGTTTGTCATCCTACTGACTGAAGTTTTTGAAGTTTTTCTCCGAAATCTTTGATGCATTTGCATCCTTTTTTCTCCCTTATATTTGGCTTAGAATTATTTTTCTTTCAAATATACATCAATTCTGAAAGTTTAGGTTCCCTTCATCACTGACAAGAATTAGGGATATTATTTGGTACCAATGTTCTTTCCAAAAGAGTAATTGCTCTCCTTGTTAACCGGCAACATCTTCAAAGTTGGTAACCAAATGGATCTAGTGTGTGCAAATCCACAGAAGATATCTATGAAAGGAATATTAAAAGGCATTGATTCTAGTCTTCCATGCAAGAAGACCTCACTCAAAACTTAAATTAAGTTCCTTATAAAGATGCCAAATATGGATATATTCAAGTTTTAATTTAATCTTTAAAATGGAGTTATCTCTAAGCATTAGGCATTGTAAGTATGGTTTGATTTTTCTGGAGTGAAATAATTATGGAAATAATAAAAAGAAATGTTTTGACCAAAGGCTTGATGTCCAACCCTTCTTACTAATAAACACATGTGCCATTTTTAATTAACAATAAATCATTAGAGTTAACCATTATATGCAATTCAATGAGCAAAAAAATATTTAAATGCCTACTATTTGCAAAGCAACCTGTTTGTCCTTTAGAAATAAACAATTAAAATAGCACAGTTCATGCCCTTGAGGGATTTTCAATTCAGGAAGAGGAGTTAAGACAAATACAGGAATATTTATAATATCTTTGAAATCTGTTATTACTGTAAGAAAGAAGGAAAGTCCTAAGGAATTTTGAAAGGAAGGAGAGGCAGTTCAGTGATCCTCTCTTAAGCTGCATTCACTGAGTTAGGATCACAGCTGTTTATATATTTTAAGAGCCAAGAAACTCCTGCTATCCATTCTAGAATTCAAGATCCTTTGAGGAGACTTCTCAAAGACTTTTGAGAAAATGACCAAGGATGGTTTGTTTTGCTATGTCCTTTTAATCTTATGATAACTTTCTTGAAATTAGAAATCTTATTCTATATAATTCTAGTTTAACGTGAATTAGATATAAAGTTATTGATTTCTTCTTTGAAGTAGAATCTGGTGTCCCTTTCCTCAAAATCAGCAATATAAATATCAGGTTCTCATTTGTGGACTGTATATTTATTTCAAATTCTTGTTTACTAACACCTTCATACATTGAGAATTGTTTCTGTTCATGCTTACTGATAATCAAATGAGGGCAGGCATGTGAGCATAGAAAACCAGCTCACTTCACTTGGCAAATTAATACAGATGGAAACAAGAGAGAATCTCAAATAGCTTGCTCTGGATAAGACATTTGATACTGGATGGGAAATTCTGAACCATGAAGGATTTGTGTTCCCTCTTTAGTTACAGAGCACGATAATTTTGATTAAGTAATATATGTAATTGGTGATTATCTCTCACTGTCCTCAAAGACTTTCATTTTAGCCTCCTTTCTCTGCAAGACTGTAAAAAGTTTTCATATATAAATATATTTAGAACCTATTATGTGCCAGGTACCATGCTAAACTTGGAATATATAGAGACGAAAACACAATCTGTGCCTCAAAGCATTCCCAGTTGGGTGGGGAAGATAAGCAAGCAAACAAGACCACTACGAAATAGAAAAGCACAAGGTGCTGAAGAAGACAATGTAGGTACAGCTCACTTGACCCGAAGGGGCATGTAATACACGTGGAGCAGATGCTCTCCACAGCGGTTTATAGCATGAGTAGGCATTAGACAAGTAAGGAAGAAGGAAGAATAGCTATTTCCAGAACAAATAGTATAAACACCCAAGCAAGACAGCACAACATGTGACTGAGATGGGGCATTTGGGGAACCAGAAGTCCTAAGGATGAAATAAATGGCATAATGTGTAGGGTAGCAAGAGAGAGGTAAAGATATTGTCAGGGACCAGATTTGTAAACATCTTGTAGGACTAGCTAAGGGTTTAGATATCTACAGTCTTATACTCGCTTCTTAGATAAAAATAAATATACTGACAGCTTGCTTAACTTTTACATTTAGACAGCTGCAAGACAGACAAAGGAAACATGCCGCAACTTGTGCTAGCAACCGACTATCTCTAATAGACCATCGCTTCCTTCAGGATTCTTCATTGTGGTAAAGCCCCTTCATCCACCAGGACCTTATGCCCATACCCAAGGGGAATCCTTGATACCTGTTTCATCTTCACCTACCTTAAATCATTCACCGAACACTGTTGTTTCATTCTTCTAAAAATATCTTGAACCTGTCCCCATCTCTCTGTAACCTCTGCTGCCTTCTTATTCTGAGCCATCCTCATTTTCAATTTGGTCTAACTCTTCCAATTGTTTTTTACAGAGAATCCAGAAATATCTTTAAAAACAGAAATATGGCCTTCTTAGCTCCCAATGTTGTCAATTATGTTTAAGATGAATAATAAAATACTAAGCATAGAGTGAAGACTCTCGTGGTCTTGCTACTGTTGCTTACACTCTTGCCACCTTCCAACTCCTTTTTGAGCTTCAACCGCATCCACCTTTTTTTAGACTCAATCCTCTTTCTGCCTTAGGACATTAATGTAATTATTTTAACTCTGAATGCTCTTTAGCTTTCCACCCTACATTTTTGCCTGGTCAAGTTTCAGCTTAAATATTGCTTCCTCAAGAGAGCCCTCTTTACCTACCCAAAATAAACGAAGTCCTTCTTTCATTCATTCTTTCGGAATTTTGAATATTTACTTAAAATCATTTATCTCTATGTAATTAAATAATTTCTTACTTAATTATCTCTTCAATTAAGGTGTCCTGAGGGTAGGAACTTGCAATCTGTTATTCACTAATGTGTCCCCAGACCTTAGCAGAATGCCAGGCAGATAGTAGATCCTCAATAAATATTTGTTGAATGAAAAATGAATGAGCAAATACATTTCTGGGAAAGCATTAATCATTTTTAGATTTTTCTACGGTTAACTTTAGAGTCCTAGGGAGCAACTAAACTGATAATTAATCAACGATGTGCTAGAGTTCTTCAGCAGAAATTTTCTGTGTATGTTAATAGCTATTTCTTGACCTGAAATGGTTACCAGAAGAAAATTTCTTTGAAAAATTAAAAGCTGCATGCTAATGTCAATTATTATTTCTTCTGCTCTTCTTACTCTTTCTCCTCTTCTGCTTCTTCCTCTCCATTCAATATCAATTAATTAATTAACAAATATTTGTTGGGCAGCTATGGTGTTCCAGGCATTGTTCCAGGCACAGGAATCAATGGTGCACAAAAAGTGGCAGAATGCATTCCAAATAGAGCTTCCCTGCCTAATTTTATTTCAGCATCTCTAAGAGCTGATCATATCTCTTTATCTGGAGTCCAATTGTCCTTTTTTTCTCATTGTATCAGGATGACTTGAGGTCGTTATATAAGTACAACACACAATTTGATTAGACTAAACTGGCCTTAAGGACCTATCCAATTGTTTCTTTGGGTTGTTTTTCCTGCAGAAAGAAAATAGCCTTAAGAACCCAGGACTCAGTTATTATTTTATTAATCTACCTGCTCATACATTTATTCAGTACTCACAGTGACCAGAAATTCATATGACCAGCAAGTTTTCAGCTGTACTTACGTATCCTATTTTCAAGGAACATGTTCTCGTGTAATTGACTGAGCTGTGAATACTTTTCTTCTTTTAGTGCTTTAGACCTCCAATTTCACTTACAACCCATGAATACTGCATAATACACTCATCTGAAAGATTTATATTCTTCTTGAGCAATTGGTAAGGACTGTAACGTGCTCTATAGGAAAAGAACAAAGTGTCCTATGTAGAGTTAAGTCTTCCTGAATGATTTAGGAAGCTTGAAAAAACAAGGACCTCACATAAGTGGCAAAGTACATCAACAATATGGACAGGTCATCTGTGGACAGCATCGTGTCCAATGACCATCATTGCACCACAATGCATGAGCATGAAAAATATCAATGTGATTAGACCAGTGTAGGACGAACATAACACATTAAGGACACATTTCTCAGTATCTCTGGTAGCATACAAAGTTCCTAAGCTAAGGAATTTAGGGAAATAGTGTGTTTGAATCACAGTGAAATGGTCTTCTCAGTGTCTAAAATGTGCACTAATAGAGTCACTTCTTTGTGCTACTAGAAAATCCCTGTTAAAATGTAAATGCTCAGGGGAGAGGTAATGCCCAGAACCATTAGGAGTCACTTATACGTTAGCCTAGATTAATGTATCCAATTATTCTAGTGAGCAAACCACAAAACTATGGTCTACAGAGCAGCGCTGAGGGATAGCATGAGATTTGGAGAAGGGAGGGTATTATCGCCAGGTAGACTAGATGCTTGGTATAATTCTTGAAGGAAATCAAGGCTTATAAACTGAAATTGAAGATTTATATTTATTAGTGACTCTGGAATGCTGAACACAGTAGAATAGAAAGGAAATTAGTATAAAATCAGATCAAAAATTGAATTCTGCCTTCACACTGGCCCTTGATTTTCTTTTGAGACTCATCCCATACGTTATGTCTCTTGTTTGCTGTGCTCCAGTCACACTAGTCTTCCTTCTGTTCTTAAATATGACAAACAAGTTCCTCCATGCCTTTCAGCTTTTCCCAATGTGCCATATTGTCTATCTTGAACACTTTTCCTCTCGTCTTCACATAGCAAGTTCCTTTTCATCCTGTAGGTCTCAGCTTGCATATCACCTCCTCAGAGAGGTCTTCTTCTAAATCAACTGCTCAACACATCAACATACACATAGGCATGTGCGTGTGTAATATACATGCTTTATTCTCAACATCAACATGTGGTTTGTTCCCTTAATAATATTTATCAAATTCTGCATTAAAAATTGTGTTATTCTTTTGTCTGTCTCCCCATGTGGGATGCAGGCTCCATGATGGTAGGGATTGTGTCTGCCTTATTCACTATATTTCACACAGAAGGTAACATAATGCATGGTTTACAAGGGATGCTCAAAAAACCAGTTGAATAAAAGAATGTATGAATGATTTCGGTGTTCTCTTTTTCCCTCTTAACCTAAATTATATTCCATCATCACAGAATTTCAGATCCCTTAGCCTTCTCTATAGTAAGCTAAGCAGCACCTAGGTTAAACCCAAACCTTCAGCTGTTCTGCCACTGGTTTGGGGCAACTGAACATGACCATGCTGCTTGGTGTCACTTTAAATTATTACTAGGGATCTCAAATGGGCTTTGACTGATGCCTGGAAAACACATTTCGGTCCTAGTCTCCTGGCTCTCTAATACCAGCAACGTCTCCCGTCTTCACACTCTCCCTAATGACCTTGCTTGTTACTTTAGTAAGAAACACTAAAGCGATCAGATGATAAATTTCCAAAGACTCCCATCCAGAAGATATTTCCAAAAGCTATTCACCACTTTGCAGCCATACTTGGTCTTCCCACTAATTTTATGACTTAGGTGAAGCACCCATGCTCCTATATAAGCCAGTAACACACTGTCCATTCAGTAGATCCCAGCCCCCTCTCCTGCTCAGGAATTTTACTCAAACAAATTTTCTTTTGGAGCATTTCTCCTCATCACAAAAACATGCTATTATTTCTTTTACCTTAAATATAAAAGGAAACAAATTTAAAAATCTTTTCTTGATCCTACTTCCTCCACCAGTTCCTGCCCCATTTTCCACTGTCTTTACTGTAAAATTCCTCAAAGTATTGTTTATACCAACAGTTCTAATTCCCCTTCTCTTACTTTCTTCAATCAACTCCAGCCAGGTTTTCAATCCCATCACTCCACTGAAATTGCTTTTATCAAGGTTATCTGGACTCTGTAGTGGCTAATCCAATGGTCAATTTTCATTCGATCCATTGTGATCTACCAGCAGCATATGGTATGGTCTACCACTCTTAGATGTCATTCAATCTTTCCCTTGGCATCCAGGATGCCATACTCTTGGTTTTCTTCTAACCTCTGTACCAGCTTCTCTGATTCCTGGCCTGGCTCTTCCTCTTCTTGATATTGAAGCTCCCCTGCGACTCAGTGCTTGGCCTCTTATTGTTTCAATCCACATTCCCTTCCTCGGTGATTCCCGTCAGTGTCATGGCCTTGGGTGTCATTTATACGCTACAACTCCAAAACGTGTATTTCCATCTCATATTTCTCTCCTGATTTCCAGACTTGTATATCTAACTTCTTCCTCAAATTCTCCATTTGGATGTTTAACAGACATCGTAAATTACCCTGTCCAAAACTGATTTCTGGTTCTTTTCACATAAAAACCTTTCCATCTATAGCCTTTCTTATCTCAATGGCAATCCCATCCTTCCTGGTGGTCATGCATAAAACTTTTCAATCTTCCTTGATTCCTCTATTTTTCCATACAGCATGCCCTTAGGAAATCCTGTTGGCTTTTCTTTCAAAATATATCCAAAGTCCACTTATTTCTCACTACTTATACTGCTACCATCTTGATAGGAGCTGCAGAATCTCCAGGCTGGATTACCACTTTAGCTCCTATGAGGTTTCCCTGTTTCTACTCTTGCCCCACTCGCTAGTGTATTTTCACAACAGCAGAAAGAGTGATCTTTAAGAAAAAATAATCTACATTATGTCTCTTTGTTCAAAACCCTCCAGTAATTCCCTATTTCACTCAAAGTAAAAAGTAACACACTGACAAAAGCCTATAAAGTCCTCCAGGGGCCGGCCCAGTGGTACAGGTGTTAAGTTCTCACATTCTGCTTTGGCGACCCAGGGTTCACCAGTTCGGATCATGGATGTGGACCTATGCGCTGCTTGTCAGGCCATGCTGTGGCAGGCATTCCACGTATAAAGTAGAGGAAGATGGGCACGGATGTTAGCTCAGGGCCGGTCTCCCTCAGCAGAAAGAGGAGGATTGGGGGCAGATGTTAGCTCAGGGCTAATCTTCCTCAACAAATAAAAACATAAAATAAAATAAATTTAAAAAAATTTTTTAAAAAGTCCTCCAGAATGGTACACCTTGCCCCTCTGACTTTATTTCTTACCATTCTCCCTCATTCATTTGATTTCAACCACACTAACCTCCTTGCTGTTTCTGGAACATGTCAAATAATTTCTCATCTTGGCCTCTGCAGTTGCTGTTTCCTTTCCTGGAACACTTTCCCTGGATACTCACAGAGCTAACATCATTACCTTCTTCACGTCTTTCCTCAGGGTTCAAATGCCTCTTGTCAGTCAGTGTTATTGTGACCACCACCAGAACTCCTGAAAACACTCACCCTCTTCTATTTTCTCACAGCATATAGTACCTTCTTACTGACTATATAGTTACATCTGTCTTCCTTAGCTGGAACATAAACTCTGTTTTGGTCACTGAAGTCTCCCAACAATCTAGATCAGTACCTGCTTCACAGCAGGTGATCAATACGTTGGATGAGTGAATGTCTAAAGTACTCACTGGCCCTTCAACCTTTAATAAATTAGCACAGATTGCTGACTTTTCCTCATCTTAAAAATGAGGTGATGACACTATTTCTCATTATTGTTCCGTGTGATAACATAGATATAACTGCTTCACATTCTGCTCAAGACAAAATGAATATTATGATTTCCTCAGTAGGAATCAATTGAATTGGAAGATAAAAATGGTAACAAGGAAAGCTGTCAGGAAAAGACCACCTAGATTTTGTGCTCTTTTTTGAAGACCCAGAGAATCCATCCAGTGAGGATGGCAAAATAACCAGAATGACAATTTATTAACTCGCAATGATGTTACTGTCACTGCAACTGGAATTACTCAAAGCGCTTATAATTATGATCATTTTTCCTGAGGCCAAACTACATAAAGGAGGACAAATCATAATTACAAATCCCTGATTCAATTTACTATGTGAAATCTCTATCAAAAAACTGGAAATGAGTAGCATATCACCTCCACGACTGCTGTTTTACACGGGAATATAAAAGTTGTCTGTTAGGCATTGAATCAGTCCAAAGGAAGTTAATAGAACTGAAAGTTCAATGATATCAGGCTAAGAACACGGAACGCATCCATCAGGACAGCACTGGCATTGCACTGAAGACCATAGCATCTCCTTCTTAGCTCCAAAACAGACTATAATTAGATCGCTCCTGGAAATATTGAAATAACAGTGCTATTTTCTCAGTATTCATGATAAGCCAATGTCCTGAATGAGACATTCTTTGTTTATATATGGCAACCTAATCTCATTTCTCTTGAGTTCTGTGGGTTACTGGTAATTCCAGCTCTTTCAGGTTGCTTTTCCTATCAGTATTCTGGCTCATGTCCATTCATTCATTCTTGAATAAATAATTAATAAGTACCCAATGTGTGTGGAGAACTCTTCTTGGAGCTGGGCTACAGTCATGGACAAAACAAAGCCTCTGCCCTCTCAGAGAGTACATTTCAGCGGAGGAAACAGATATTGCAAACATAGCAATAAATATATAATGTCAGGAGGTTAACTTGAGGACATATTTCACCTGAGTTGAATCATATATATTTATTTGATTTGCACTCACTTCCATATATAGTCAAGTTCTCACTAGCCCACTTGATATGGCTTCCAGAAATATTCCTACCTCTTTAAGAAAAAAAAGATAAAATTTTGAATGCAAAATTAAGAATAGAGCTTTGGAAGGGATCCCTGCAAGTGAGCAGCCCTGAAGCTTCAGCTTCATGAGTATTACAATCTCTTGGGGTCTGAGGTGTCCTCTGCCTCTTTCCCAACCCCTCCCGATATTAAGGACAGTGTGAGAAAGGGAGTCAGAGTGAAAGGAGACAGTGGTCTGAACCAAGTGAGGTTATTTTAACAAATTTTACCAAACTGTTTGACCTTGTGCTCACATTGCCAGGGCACATATCTATCAAATCTTCAAGAGGTAAAAAAGAAAAAGAAAAAGGAAGAAACTTCATATCAGCACAGACATAGTAACACTGCAGCTCTGGACTATACTGTCTACTGTTCTATTCTTGCAATGTGTGTGTGTGTGTGTGTGTGTGTGTGTAAGCTTGCAAAAAGAATTGTCTCCCTATAGTCACCCAAATGAATATTATTATTGATTCATTGTGAATAACATGAACCTCATACAGCTAGGGGCCAGTCCTGCCACCTCATAGTTGAGCTCTAATGGATCTGGCCTTAAATACCTGTGATTCCCAGCTACGTGACCCGGGGAAGTTGTCTACATTCTTAGATCTGATTTATTGGACTCTACTTCTTCACCTGAAAAATAGAAATAATAATTGTTCCTATCATAGAAGGCTCTTATGTGGATTAGTAATCATCTCATAAATCAAAGTACTGTTAGTACTTAAATAAATAAATCTTAGTACTAAATACTCCTGTTGGAGGAGGTCATTGAAAGGACATGACCCCAGTGGACACAGAAACTGGACTCAAGCAATCACAGCCTCCTCATCCCCTCCTGTCCTTGGAATGGACATTCTGCCCACCATTCCCACAGTGGGAACCATTTTCCAGGATGCAGCCTTGAGAGAGCAGTGTGTTGTTGAGACCATCTGCACAGTATACATGACTGAACCCAGTTAAAGTCGCCACAAAAACTTTAAGACTCTGGTAGGCAAGTACTAAGATCTACCCATCTTGCAGCTGCCCACGACAAGCCTCTGGCACATTGAAATGGCCCCCTACCAATCTGAAATGATCTGCCTCTTCGGTAATAGCTACCTACCACCTACCAGTCTGAAATAATCTGCCTCTTTCTTCAGTCTCTCCTTTTCCTCCAAGTACAGGGCTAATTTGCAACAAACAATTGGTGAACCATCCAGGAAGCTGAAGAAATGAATCTTGGGAAAGAGGCGTCTGAGGGGGAAGTCCCTAGTTGGCCTCTATGTGGGGAGGAGTGGCCCATATGTTAGATATTTATGGACTGCTGCATGAATACAGGGACACGATGTAAACACCGACTGGTCTAATGCCCTTGTTTGAGGAACTGCATTTAGTACACGGCAGCAAAGAAGAGAAATGAACAGCTGCTGTAGTGGGATGACTTCTACTGCGGGCAGTTCAGCTGTCCACTGATGCCCAGGTGGGGGCTAAAACTCAAGTTAGAAAATTGAAAGAAAAACTGAGATTAAAGAAGGACATGCAGTTGTCCACTACTGTGCTAGCTTTGGGGCTAACAGACAAGGGGGGTGAGTGGGATAATAGATTGGAGACCTTAGTGTGCCATTTTGAAAATCTAGGAGAGCACAAGCTGCGGCAGATTAAGGTCCAAGCACTTGTGACAAAACCTGATTGAGACGCTAAGAGGTGGAATCCCTGGGAAAATGAGCATAGCAAAGGGGAGGATGTTATGGTGATTGACAATGAAATAGACAAGCACCCCATGTCCACTGACCCCTAATATAAAGAAAAATTTTATAAATTACCCTAGACTTCTGATAATAGAGAAATATACCCCAAACTCCCAGAGAGCAAACTTGCATTCTTTCTCTCTTCCTTGAAGATGTAAATCTTATTTTGTCTTTGAAATGTGAACACCCTAGGAGAGAACTAAAACAATGCCCACAATTACCTGAGAAGAAGGCAAAAAAAAAAAGGAAAAAGAGGCTTTTTAAAATACAGACTGCTTATAGAAGATCCCTTGCCCAAAATCTGGTCCACAACTGCTATGTTAAATAATAACAACAATGTTCCTATAATTATTCTTTTAATAGAGCTTTCAGATAGTACCATAACCATGGAAACTTTTAGTTAACCATCTGTGATCTTGACTATAATCAGTAGTTGATTAAAATTATCTGTGGTCAATGTAAAGCACTAGAGACATGCTCCAATTCTGTCATTTCGTGTGGATGTAGATGGCCTTGAGGAAAGTAGTGTACCTACAACAGAAACACTTCTCAAAATTCCCTTTGCTTGTTTAGTGATCATAAGTGAGCTCTTAGTATGAAGTTAAATGATTTGTCTTTTTATCAGCAGTTTATTTTTAAAGACATCTTTAGTATTCTATTGGCTCCTAATGAGCACATTTACATAAACAATTAGACTGAGAAAAAAATATTCATACTGGCGTGACCTAAAAGTTGGCTGATTGCTTATGAATGTACCTTGTGATATAAAAATTATTTTAAGCGTATCTTAAAAGAGCTAACAAAATTTATATTTATCTGCTGTAATTCAAGCAGTTAAAAAAGTGGAAAGTGTAAAATATTCTACTTAGGGAAACATTTAGAACTGTAACATACCTCTTGGTATCTTAAATCTTTTAGTGTTATTTAGATCTATTTACCCAACGTCATTTGTTTAGAAACCTGTAGAACTGGAATCCAAATCCATATTTTATTTGACCCCAAAGTCAGAGCTTTTAACTATTGCCTCCTAATTTATGGCCTCTTCAAAGGGAACATTCAAAGCCTCCATTATTAGCCATGGCTGATTCTACTTAAGGCTTTTAATTTAATTAGTGTAATTTTAACTACTGTGTTGAAATGACTCTTGGACAATAAAGAGGTCAACATTCTGACATTTCACATCAAAGTCGTCCATATCAACGTGTATTTACTCAGCGTGAAATGAGGACATGGAAAGAGACATTTAGAAATATTTGGTTAGTTTGATTCATATAAATGATCAAATTGAACATGTCATAAATATGTCCATGTTCTACAATTTGCTTTCTTTGATTAAAGACGTTTCCATAGTGTGCATTCTCACTAGGACAAAGATAGATATTACTCTTTAACATGGAATGTTTCCTGGACTCAGCAATTTAAGCTGATGCGCATGTGATTTATCTGGGGAAAACAAAACAAAACCTTCTTTGATAACTTTGTATTACAACACAGCCAATACAAATAGAAATCATATGATGGAAAGAGACTAGACTAGATGTCAGACACACGGAGTCTGAATTAGTCATGTCATCCTCCACAAGTCATTGATCCAGGGGAACCTTTGTTTTCTTATCTGTAAAATAACGCCTGCCATGTTTGTCTTAAAAACAAAATTGTTTTGAAGCTAAAATTAGTTATGTGGAAAATCAATTTGAAAATGATCAAGCACCATACCAATGTGAGCAACTATTTTTATATTAGAAGACAGTTCTGAATTTTTTAACTTCCTATTTTTGTTAGTCATGTGAAATGACAGTAATAAAATTTTCAAGATGTGCATTTTATCTATGAAGATCAGAGATATTTGCCAAGTGATTTGGGGATAGACTCATGCCTTCATAAGAAAAGTTGATTCATCTTCATGCTTACTTGGCTATCTGAATATCTTATATGTTAAAAAAAAATACCATCACTCTGTTTTTATTTAGAAGCTGGATAGTAACATTTTAAAAAATTATTACTTTTCTAAGGTCCTATATGTCATACATCTAGGGATAGTGAAACCTCCCTGAATCAGAACCAAGTTAGCTCATTAAAAGCTTCTTAGCAGTGGACATATGGGGCCATGGCAGACTGTAAGAAAGGCCAGATCTACAATTATCAGCATGTGGTTGGTGCTCTTACCTTACATTTTTCCATACATTGTCATATTTCATGACATACCTTCTCCTATTTGTGTTAATTTGTCAAGTTGTGTTTTCCATTGAACTACTCCTTTATTCTCTCTTTACTATCACCTTTTACTGGCCATCACATCTAGACATTCCTCAAGGCTTAATCTCAGACCCTCTTCTCACTCTTGGCTCTTCCCCAGACAATTCCACCCATTACCGTGGTGTTAATTACCATCAATATGCCTATGATGCCCAAATTTAGATAACCTGAATATATGAAAAGAATTATGTCAGATTTCTTTTCTGACATCTAGACCTACACATCCAACTACTTTCTTGACATTTTTATTTGCATCTTAATGTAACTCAAATTTGACCATTTCAGATTAAACTCATGATCTGACCCCTATCAAAATTGCCCCTCTTGCAGTATCCTCTGTATCAGTGAGTGACAGAGAGTATCCCTCTAGTAATTCAGGCTCTGGAAAGGGTAGTCATTCTTGACCCCTCTTACTCACCCTTCATAACCATACCATCATTGACCTACTGATTCTAGATCCTGAATATCTTTCAAATACATGTTCACTATCATAACTGCTAAAGCATCTCTCATCTTGAATTACTGCAATAGCTTTCTCACTGGGGTCACTGTATCCACTCCATCTCTGCTCCATCCATTCTTATCCCCACCCTGCAGGTAAAATAATAGTTAAAAAAGTAAATTGTGATTATATAATAGTGCATGTCTCTATCACCTTGTAAAAAATTAAGATATTAAATCTTCCTTTAATCATTCACTTGCAATATCCTCCTGACTCCAGAGATGATGACCAGTATTGGTTAGGAACATATACTTTGCCTTCGCATAATTACATATTAGGAGAAAAGATATAGTATTGCTATTTATGTCTTTTTAAATACATAAATGGTATTCAATCATGTGCAACGTTCTACAGAACTTTTTTTTTGTTTTTTTGCTGAGGAAGATTCACCCTGAGCTAACAGCTATGCTAATCTTCCTCTAATTTTTGTATATGAGGCGCCACCACAGCATGGCCACTGATGAGTAATATAGGTCTGTGCCTGGGAACCGAACCTGGGCTACCAAAATGGAGCACACTGAACTTAACTACTAGGCCATAAGACTGGCCTCAACTTGTATTTTTAAATAAAAAATATGTCTTGGAGAACTGATCATGTCAGTATCTAAAGGACTATGTCCATAGATAAAGAACTTGTCAAGTCAATACATAAAGAGCTACCTCAATCTTATTAGCTAATATATAGCATTTCATGCTATATCATATATATCATAGTTTTTTAGATATACAATTATAAACAATTAAATTATAGCAATTTCTAAGTGATGGATTAATATTTTATTAAATTTTAAATAAAATTTTCATTAAATTTTTAATTAAAAATTAATTTCTAGCCATTTCCTTAGGATAGACAACTTCTTTATATCTAGTTTTCCTCTTATATTAAAAATACTGTAATAAACATCCATCTTGGACACATACATGAGTGTTCTATAGGCTACATACTGATAAATGGAATTACTAAGTCATAGACCATAAATATTACATTTTAATAAAAATTACAAAATTACCCTCTGAGGATGCATACTAAATTCCATGACAGTGTATGATAGTTCTTAATTTTTATAGCTTGCCCAACACTTAATATTCACTTTTTTCATTTTTGGGGCAAATGAATGAGATATTATATATCATAGTATTTTTTTGGTTACTTTAAACGTTTTTGAATACGAAGCATACAAAAGAGTGGACAAAATGAAAATCACTGCTTGGTAACTGATCACACAGTATCCACTCATATAACTACTACACAGCTACAACAATGTCACTGTCAGCATCTCAGAAGCACCCTGCATGCCACCATTAACTGCATTCTCTATAACCCGAAGTTGTCCTCGCTTTTCTTAATAGTTTTTAAACTGAGCAAGCATCCCTAAACATTTGGCTTAGTTTTAACCACTTTGTAATACTTATACAAATGGAATTGTCCAGTCCATATTCTGCATCTGGACTGTTACACTCAACATTTCATTTATGAAATTCATCCACGTGATTACACATAGCCGTAAAAATTGTTAATTTTTGCTTCTCTATGATATGGCACAGTTTATCAAAGGTTTTATTGCTGTCTATATATGTAGTTTATATGAGAATTTTTCCACTTAATCAGATCACTTTTCTTTTTAATTGATTAGTCTAATCCATCACATTTTTTTTGATTACTCGTGTCTTTGGCTTCATTGCTGCTGTCCTATTTTGTGTTTTCCATTCACCCATGGTTTTCTTTGCCTTTATTCCCACTTTTTCTTCGGGTATTATTCAAAGTTTTTAACCCACTGAGAGTGTCTTTCTTGGCAAAGTTAGGGCACTATTGATTATATTTTTAAAATACTGTTTGTTTTTAATTATTTCTAAATATTTAGGGCAGGAGTAAAGTCCTCTATCTTAAAATGAAAGCTTCCAGAGTGATCTTTTGAGAATTCAAATATGATCATGTCTTCACATACATTCACACAACACAAATACACACACACACATATACACACATTCACACGTTTCTTTCTGCTTAACGTTCTTCATTGACTGTCCTAGTCAGTTTTGGCTGCAAGAAGAAACTACTACAGATGAGATGGCTTTAAACAACAAATATTTGTTTCTCACATTTCGGGAGCCTGTTAGTCTGAGATTAGGTGCCAACGTGGTCCAGTTCTTGGTAAATGACCTCTCCTTGGTTTACAGATGGACCTTTTTATGCTGTGTCTTCACATCGTGGAAAGAGAGCTAGCTAGCTCCCTGGCCCTTTCTTATAAGAGCACTAATCCAATTCATGAGGGTTCATCTTCATGACCTAATTACCTCCCAAAGGCCTCACCGCTAACTACCATCACTTTTGGATTAGGGTTTCAACCTATGAATTCGGAGAGGATAAGAACATTCAGTCCATTGCAATGACTTTCTTTGGCATTTGAGAGAAAAAAATTAATATATCCTGCTAATCTCTACTTGGGCTTATCTTTTTTTTTTTTTTAAAGATTTTATTTTTTCCTTTTTCTCCCCAAAGCCCCCCGGTACATAGTTGTGTATTCTTCGTTGTGGGTTCCTCTAGTTGTGGCATGTGGGATGCTGCCTCAGCGTGGTCTGACGAACAGTGCCATGTGCGCGCCCAGGATTCGAACCAATGAAACACTGGGCCGCCTGCAGCAGAGCGCGCGAACTTAACCACTCGGCCACAGGGCCAGCCCCATACTTGGGCTTATCTTTATCAACTTTTAAGCCTCATTGGGCACCACTCTCTCTCCTCTTTCTGCCTTTAAGCAATACTGTCTTTTTTTTTGTCCTAATCTCAGTGCCTTTCTGCCACCCACAGTGTTCCTTCACTAAGGGCTATTTGAGTTTAAAGTATGTTCTTATGCCTTTCTCCAGCTTTAGCTTTACCTCAATGTTCTCTTCTTCAGAACTCAGCGCAAATATTACCTCTTCAAGGATCAGTTCCCTGACACTCTCCTTCACCACAAGCCACCGTGTCTTCATGAATGTAATTATTGGTTTCATGAACATTTTTGCCTTTGAAATCCCAGAGCCATGTCCAGTAGTGAAACGTTAGAGAAACTTAATTTGTATTTGGTGAATGAATTTAGATATTTTATTTTTAGTCCTCAAAAGAAGCTTAGGCAATATTAGGGCAATATTTCACATACCCAGCTTAGAGCTGATGAATCTTAAAGAAAACAAAAAGGACCCAGTTTAGAAAAGGTATTTAAAAGAGAGGATCTTGGGCACCTTGTCTAAGTCAGTTTACCTTTTACTTTATCCATTCACAATTTTCATACACTTATTTATCTAATTTCCAAGTCGGTAGCATTGGATAATAAAAATTTCAGTGGAATAATAGATAATACAGATGATCGCTCTTATACTACAAAAGTAATAAGTTTGAAAGGAAGAGACCATGAGTCATAAAATCCCAATGCTTTGGGTCCATATAATGCAGAACAAAACAATTATGTTATAGAAATGTTTCAAAAATTTTGGCAGTGTAAAAAAATATCCCTGCTGTCTTGCCCTCAAATGATCGCATGTCTTCCTGTTAGAGTTGCGTTTTCCTTTTCTGAGCTCACCTACAAATATAGGAACAGTAAATTTTGTCAGCGGATAATGAAAGTTCAACATTCTCCCTGCTGAGAATCAGAAACTGCAAGAGCAGTAATTCTTAGTCCTGGTCTCCACACACTATAATATCACTAAATATCATGAGGAAAAGTGAAAATGATTGATATGTATTTATATTCACCACACACATGCACATTAGCTAGCTAGCTATATCTCATATTCAATTTGCTTTAAAAACAAAGAAACCATTGTGGTTGATCATAAAACAGTGGAATATGTGTAAACAAAAGTACCAGAATCAAGTATTGAGATAAGATTATTTCCTTGAAAGTCATCTCTTTGAATTGCCGTCATTTCAGCGGTGTTGCAATCTTTGAAAAGATGACTCTATTGTGCATTGTACACACACGTAGACACAGGAAATATTCACTCTTAAAGAGAGGATTTGACTTCTGGAAAGGGAGAGGAATTAAGTGATCAGTTTGGAGAAGCACATCTGGTACACAAAATAACGTGTGCTAATGTTTTTTTTTTTTTTTCCTTTATATGGCTTACTGTCAACTGACATGGGAGCTTATGTGACAGAAGAACTAAAATACCTACAAAATCAAATATATTGTGATAAGTGTGTAGCATCTTCATGTGATAGATTTTTTTCAAAAATGCTTGTTTTTAGCAGATTACTTATCCTTTTGGAACCAGAGTATCTTTAATTACAAAATGTGGTTAATATCTATCTTATCAAAATGTGGGATTGTGATAAGGACTGATTCAGATAATATATGTGACTGACTTTATAAACTATCAAAAGTCCTGATTTAAAGATTACTTTAGTCTCTATTATCTTACTTAGTACATAATGCAAACTATTATCTATATATAAACTAACACGTAAATATATTTAGCTACATTATCCTTGGGGGATAGAGTATAAAAAGTAAAACCAATAAAATGAGTAGGGATAACACTCAAAAAGTCAGGAATGGGGAAAAAAAAATAGAGATACTACCATGTATTTCCCTAAGTTTAACTGAAATTTGAGAATTTATTATTTTCCTTTAGATTCTCGGAAATATACAAATCTCCCAGAGTAAATGATCTCTGCTATATTTTAAACAGACAGCTCTATTGCACATCAATTTGAGTTTAAAATGCAGCTCTGAAGAGGTCACATATAGATATTACTTTTCCCATTTGAAAAATACTGTGATTTTGATTTATAGAAGCAAAGGAAAAAAGGAAAGAAAAGCAGTATCTGAAGGCAATCAGGTATTTTTCCATTGCTTTAGAATCCAGTAAATTTTAAACAAATAGTCTTGACCTTTACACAATAATGCTCAGTCCCCAGTAATTTATATTTCTAGGTTGCACCATCTTAAAAAAGAGAAATGGGATGAGCATTAAAGAACCTTAAGTTTTGGGGCCAGCCCAGTGGTGCAGCGGTTAAGTTCGCACCTTCCGCTTCTCAGCGGCCCGGGGTTTGATGGTTCGGATCACGGGTGCGGACATGGCACCACTTGGCACACCATGCTGTGGTAGGCATCCCACATATAAAGTAGAGGAAGATGGGCACAGATGTTAGCTCAGGGCCAGGCTTCCTCAGCAAAAAGAGGAGGACTGGCAGTAGTTAGCTGAGGGCTAATCTTCCTCAAAAAAAAAAAAAGAAAAAAAGAACCTTAAGTTTTAATGTTAACCCCTTCACAAGTAGTGAACCCCTTCACAACTAGTGTTGCTTATAGATGAACTCTTCTTGATGCTGTCCTAGGGTGTGGACTGAGTTGAGCACAGACATGGAAAGAATAGACAGTTACCCAATGGAGTAATTTCAGGGACTCCAGAAAGCTCTCTGACCTTAAACATCTTACCATCTGTATCTCATACAATTTTTGGTTTAATATCAAAATATCGTGCCCCCTTTTAAAATACAGAAGTATACTTAATAGGTATTCGTTAACACTCTGTTTCATATTGCAAGGAAATGGTATTTATAGTAATTGTCCCGGCACTTTAGAAATCAAAAATGATCCTTCTGAGTTACAGAAGTCTCAAAAATTGCTAGGAACACATAAAACTGGAGCTGACGCTGAAATAACTCTAGGATTAGTAGGGGGAAGGAGTGTTTATGGGAGTGGAGTGGGGAGTGAACAGAGATAAAAGGCTCAAATTCATATCAGTGGAGTTTAATGTAAATTTCTTCAATTAGGCCTACGAATAATTCATCTTCAGGATAAATACTCCCATTTGCTTGATTTTGGTTTCTCTGTTATTCCTCTTTACCAAATTCTTCTTAATCAAAATTTGTTTGAGATACAATAAAATAAGAAGTAGGAGAAGATCCTGCAGTTTATGCTAGAGATTACAATTCCCCTGCCCCATGATTCTTTTCTTGTCCAGCTCTGGTCCAGCTTCCATCCAGTAGCCTGAGGGACTTATCTGTCCTTTGCTTTGTATTTCACTTGGAGTAACACCACTGGCTGACACCTTTGGTTGCATTATGTGACTTTGCCTGCCTTTCTGATCTCATGCTGCATCCTGTTCCACTCTAACCCTTGCTCATTATTCTCCAGTCAGCATCAACTTTATGCTATACCTTGAACACACGAAGCTTGGTCCTTATTCTGGTGCCTTTACCCTCTAGCTGTAGGGTAAAGGGTCTTCGTCTACCTGAAGGTCCTTCCACCTATTTCCTTTGGCTGAATCCTTTTTGTCATTCAATTATCATCTTAAATGTCTTCTCTTTAGAATCTGTTACTCTATCATACCTCCTTTATAAAATGTTCTGCATACAGACTTATCAAATCCACTATTTTTCTTGGACATGTATTTATTGTTGCATTGTCTGTCACAGGAACCGGGACCTTGTCTGTCTACCTCAGCGACACGTCCCCAGCATCCAAAATTATATCTTGGTATCAGCTCTTGTTGGCAAAGCCATAGTTCTCCCATCTTTCTCACCAAATTATGTAAAGTTGACAATGTGGAAACTTTCCAATCACAACACAATTACCTCTGCAGTTGTTTTATTTGTTTTTAAATTTTATTCCCATAAAACTTATTCATGGCCTAGAGCTCTGGTATGTGTGCATGTGGGTGCATTTTCAAAGAAAATATCCAAAGGTCTTCAATTAAACTGGTAGTCTACCCACAAAAAGTACAGAACCAAGATTCCCAATGGCTAGTATTCCTTTGTGAAACAGAAATACAGCCTGGGACTTCCACTGAAAATGTAACCATTTTGTTAAAAATTATTTTATTTTATTTTCAAGAGTTTGTAATTATTATTATTGACTCAAACCTGAACAAAACTGTTGCAGAGGAAACACAATGGTTATCTTTTTGTATTATGCATAAGCTGGAAAATTGTCAATTAAATTGAGATGATGTGAAAGGCAGAACAACAGAACTTAATTTTCATATTATGGCTGAATGTTCAAGGAATAGAAATTTGCAAAGTTCAATCGAGTTAGTGAGAGGGAGAAAAAAGAATAAAATATGCCAGTGAGAAAATAACTTGCCTCTTCAGTTTTCTCATTATAAAGCCGTTTTTACATTTATTCTTTTTTATTAGAGGACTGAAGCCTAATTCAAGTTCTACAGCAATAGCTCATTATGAGAATTTCCCTACAAACCTGCCGTGTTTTATTTAGAGACTGGGGGTGAAGGGCATGGAGTACGAGTTTGGAGTGTGATAAATATTGAATATTGAGTAGTTGAAAGGTTTGGTCTATGGAGTAAGGGGAAATACTTGCTGATACACATTTTAACAATTAATTATCCTCACCAATGGAAAACAATTTCTAAATTGCAGTGGATGTGATTGTTTTCTGGAACAAATGAACAAGCATAATTTGTACTGTGTGCAACCACTTGGCAACAGCTGGGAGAGTTAATCGAGTCTGGTGATGGGAATAAGGAGAACATGACAGAGTCGATAAAACTGGACACTCTCCAAGATGCTCATTAATCACGTGACTAATCTGAAAATGAATGCATTATGTAAATTAGAGGTGAAAGTGGCTTCCTGGTTTGGAGAGATACCAGCATGTGAAATTGTGTGGATTCTCAACACTGCATCAGGCGGGGGCATGGGATGTGTCAATGTCATGCTTTAATTGGAATATGGTGGTGGGTGGAACATGTTTTAGAATTAAACATAAATTTCCATAAGATTTAGTCTGGTTAAAATGGCATCCAGTGATGCAGAAAAGCATTTCTGAAACTGTCTTTAATAAGACCATAGAAATATTCAGGCTGTTCAAAGAAGACATGGGGGTAGATTGTGAGAATATTCCAGCTGCTCAATTTCTCTAAACTTACCAAGGACCAACTTTCTGTGGTTGGACACTCCTCTTTTTCTACTCCATTTTTATTGAAAGTGGAAGCATTTTAACTCTTTCAAGAAGTCTGCTTCTTCTTATCCTTGCAAAGCTGGCGTGAGAATACACAAAAAAAATTCTAAGTACAAGTTCTTTTGGGGCCATTTTGTCTTAAATAACCCATCCATTCAGTCAGATCAACATACTGAAAAACATAGCTGACATTTTCTTGCATTTATTTTCCTTCTTTGAAAACAGCAACAATATTACATTTTTAAAAAGTTGTTAACTGTGACTTGGTTGTGTATATTCAACCAGAATATCAGTTAGACATGGGGAATTGGAATGTCTTAGATTATATTTAGATAAGTTCGAGATTGTTTACTGGCTTTCCTACTGATTTCTTGGTATCTAATTCATATTTGGAACACATACAAAATATTTAAATTTTTTACTATTGGAAGATAATTTAGAGTAGTGGGAGTATGGCACATTTCTTATTGATAAAGTAATGCTTTGTGTTGGTTTTTCATGTTTTCAAGTCAATATTTCATCTGATCCCCATACAACTTTAACAGGACAGACATAATCCCTTTATTTTTTAACCCATTATGGAATTGAGCTCCATGGAGACTGCAGATTCCTCTAGTCCGCATAGCTAGAAAATAAGATTTTTCGGAATCCTTTGTTTTATGTATTTGTTGTAATAAAAAAAAATTGATGCTATTCAAGAGTAAATTATCTTATTTATCAAGGGGATATTGCTATCTTTTTTTAAAAAAAAATTGTTTTAGGACAGAAAGAGATTTACACAAAACTATCCAAACTTTGCTTTTGATAGCTCGTAGAAATATAAGATGTGCTCAGGGGTTGAATGTTGAATGGTATAGTAAGGTTTACTTCAGAATGAAATTAAAAACCTGGATAAATAGAATAAGCACTTTAGCTTCTTTTCTTTACTTTTTATTGCTCTTTATTGAAAATAACATCAAACATGGTATAGCTTAATGAATTATTATAAGGGAAACATCCTTGTAACCACCACTCCTGAAAGAAGATTGAACCTTGTCACTCACCCCCAAAGCTCTCCTTGTGCCCTCTACACTACAAGTTATCTCTGGCCAGCTTTTATGAAATTGCTTCCTAACTTGGAAACCTAAATTTTCATTCAATTCACTATAGTTTAGCCTTGTCTTCCCAACACCCCCATGGATATGTTATATACCTATATGTATATATAATTACATATAAGATTTTATATGTATGAGAACTTGTATATATACATACGTTTATATACATGTTGAAGATAGTTTGTCTACTGCCTTTATACCTGAAACTTCGTTTTCAGGATATAAAATCCTTGGTTCTCATTTTCTTTCCTTAAGTACCTGAAACACATTACTCTGTCTTCTTCTAATGAAGAGTGTAATGGCAATCTACTTTTCTTCATTATTTATTACTTCTTTTTTTGCCTAGATGCCCCAAGAACTTTTTGTTTTTTAATAAAGTCCAATGATTTTATGAGGCTTTGTCTTAATGATGGTGGTTCTGGGTTGACTGTCTCAGGTACACAATCTATCTTTTTAATATGCGATTTCAAATCTTTTTTAATTTCAGGGAATCATCTTGAATTATAGTTTTTAATATTTGCTGTCTTCTCTTGCTTTGCTCTCCTTCTTTGGAGACTACTATTATTAACATTTTGAAACTTCTATGCCTGTCTATATACTTGTACTTCTCGAATCATTTTCATTTTAAATTTTCTTTTTGTTTAAAAAATTTTTCTATTTTATCCTATGATATTCTTAAGGCATTGCATTTATTTACTTTTTTGTTCTTTCTTCTTTAATATTTATTTCTGTCAAGATTTCTTATTTCCTAAGTCCTATCATGTTGCTTCTGAGTTCTCCTAATTCTGATTTATGTTATTTAATATCTTGTATTATTTTCTTAATGCATTTTAACTTATTTAAAAAATATTTGGTAATATTTCAAAATGTTGGCCAGCTATCATTCTAGTATGCTTTTCTTGTCTAGAGGGATGTTATTTTCTCCTTAAGCCTTTTTTTTCACTTATATTTGTATAGAAATTGGCTTCAATACTGCTATACATTTTTACGTGAAATTAGTCTTCCTAAACTTTTAGAAAGAAGCATCATTTAAGATAGATTTCTAACTTTACAACTATAAAGCACAATTTTTCTGTTCGAGGCTTATTTTCTGGGAGCTTCTTTCTTTGTTCTCTTCATCCACTTTTATCTAAACCTTTATCCTTTGTCTCTATTTAGCCTGTCATGCTCAATACTTTTTCTCCAGAAGTTTCTTTCCAGTGTGGAACTTGTCATGGAAGAGAGCTGCTTGCTTTTGGAAGTATCTGGTGAGCAGTCTACCCTAGCACTTTCACACTTACTGAGGATCGCTTGCCCTCACTGACTACTGAAGTGTGCAAATCCCTCCCAGTTTTAGCTGTTATTCTCCAATTGGCTTTCTGATCTTTTGAGTGAATACCAGTTGGTTATACTGGTATGATCAGTATACTTGGAGCCATCAAACCTCATGTTACTTACCTCTGTTTTCTCTTGCACAGACGCTGATCCCATGTAGGACTTGTAGCTCTTGGTAAAATGTGTCTAGCCCACTCATATTTTGGGGTATACAGGATACTTTGTCATTTAGGTTATGGTTTTGCCCTTGGGGCTTTTTTTATGGGGGAATCAGGAAGATTCAAAATCTATGTCTTCTCATCTTCCCAGAATCCCACTTTGACTTTTTGAGAAATACAACAGTAATTTTTTTATCTTATATCATTGCTGCAAAGTTGGGCAATGCCATGGGGCTTACATGGGACTTGCTTTAGAGTAATGGAGTGAACCTTTCATAATGGAAAATGGATGTGTAGTTGTCACACTGTTTTCTCACTATCCTTCCCTTCAGACATATTATCTCATAGTCTCAAAACATGGTCTTCTAATCTCAGCGATGAGAAAAATATTTATTGTAGGTATTTAAAATATTCTCTTTGTAAACAATTGCTTGTATATATTGAAACAGAAAGCAATAATACTTTATTAATAGCCAGTTTTCATGCCATTTTTATAAATCAACTTTATAGTAGCTATTCAACTTGCAAATATCGCCTTTTTATAGTTAAATTTTATATTCTCAAGCTTTGATTATCAAGAGTTAGTCACAGCAGCATTTGAAACCAGATTGAATAAAATGAGACAGAATTATCTCAAGCATTGACAGTAAAGAGTTGAGGACTGAAGACACTCTATAATTTAATAATTTTATGTCATTATTTGGACTATTCTATTTTCCCTACTCTCTTACTTCCCTATCCTACATTGGGCTCCCTCCCTTCCATGGGAGGACTATCCACTATTCAGTTAAAAGAATCAGTTTTTCAATTTCTCTAGAGCCTTGGAAACTGCACAAGGGAACTTAAAATACATTCTCTGTACTATTTGAAATGAACCGTTGGTGGGAAGATGGGTGCTGATAGGAACATTTCTGAGCACTGTGACAAAGGGAAGCTACCCATGATCGTTACCAGTTATATTTTATTTAGCTATGAGTAATAGTGACTTATAAAATGGGGTTTGAGGGCCGGCCTGGTGGCACAGTTGTTAAGTTCACACGTTCCACTTCAGCGGCCCAGGGTTCACCAGTTCGGATCCCGGGTGCGGACATGGCACCGTGTGGTGGGTGTCCCATATATAAAGTAAAGGAAGATGGTCATGGATGTTAGCTTGGGGCCAGCCTTCCTCAGCAAAAAGAGGGGGATTGGCAGCAGTTGTTAGCTCAGGGCTAATCTTCCTCAAAAAAACAAAAAGAGGGTTTAATCAGAAAAGGGAAATTGTTCTCATATATCAAGAAGTCTAGAGGCATGGAATCCAGAAATTGTGACAGCTAAGAGAGGCAGTTGGGCCCAATATTCTTATGAATTCTATTCCTCCTTTGTCTTGTTTGTAGTTATAAGCCTGGTGAACAAAGGGTGGCTCCAGGAAATCTAGACACTGCAACTACATTCAAGACAGAAAAAAGAAAGACAAACTGCAAAGGATAAAACAGAGATACAAGATTTAAAGTGCTTTCCTGGAAGCCTCTTCTAGATAATTGTCATAAGTGAGTCATATTGTTATCCCTGCCTGCAAGAGAGTATCAGGGGCTGATAAGTATTATGACACAGCTATTCTGAAGAAAATTGAGTTCTTCTTATGACAAGCAGATTTTTAAGATGACTTGCAAGGACTTATATCCTTATGTAATCCCCTCAACTTGAGTGTGGGCAGGACCTATAACTTGCTTCTAATAAAATATGGCAAAAGTGATGGGATACTGTGCTCATGAAATGTTACACTATATGGCAAAGGTGAAAGGATTTGGCAGGTGTAATTAAGGTTCCTAATCAGTTGAGTTTATGTTAATCCAAAAGGAGATTGTCTTGGATGGTACAGACCTTATCAGATGAACCCTTAAAAAGAAAGTCCAGAAGTCAGAGACTAAGGAAGTCAAGAGATTCTCTTGTTGGCTTTGAAAATGTAAGCTGCCATGTTGTGAGAGGACCCATGTGGTTAAGCTATGAGAGTGGCCTTTAGGAGCTGAGAATGACCTCTAGTCAACAACCAGCAACAAAACAGTGATTTCAGTCCTATAATGCAAGGAACTGGATTCTGCCCATGACCCAAGTGAGATTGGAAGAGGATCCAAAGTTGCAGATAGGAACACAGCCCTGCTCACACCTTGACTTCAACCTTCTGAGACTATGATAAGAGAAACTAAGTGTGTCCTACTCAGACTTTTGGGCAACAGGAATTGTGAATTAAGAAATGGGCATTTGTACTAGCGTCTTGGGCTACGATAACAGAATACCACAGACTGGTGGCTTAAACAACAAAATTTATTTTCTGAGAGCATTGGAGGCTGGAATTCCAAGATCAACATGGCAGCAGAGTTCATGACTGGTGAGGCCTCTCTTTTGGCTTGCTGATGGAAACCATCTTGCCATGTCCTTATGGACCTTTCCTCTGCAGAAAGAGAGAGTTCTGGTGTTTCTTCTCTTCTAACAAGGACGTCTGCTCTATTGGATTAGCTTCTCACCCTTATGATCTCATTTAACTTCAATTACCTCCTTAAAGGCCCCATCTCCAAGTACAGTCACAATGGGGGTAAGGGTTTCAACGTAAGAATTTTGAAGGAAAACAATTCAGTCTATAACAGCATTGTTTTAAGCTGCTAAGGTTGTGGTAATTTGTTTTACAGCAATATAAAACTGATGCAGTAATAAGAAGGATAGAAGAGATACTGGGCAAGCACCTTACAAGATCTACACAAATAATGGTGGTTACAAATACCAGGAAACCTTGGAGAGGGAGATGGTACAATAGCAAAGGCTTGCAATGCTAAAGTTTCAAAGCACTTTCCTATTATCTAAGTTTATTATAATAACCAAGTATGAGGTAGGGAGGTTATGTATTTCTGTTATCATTTTATATATAGTCAGTTCTGCTAACACACCATACCTTTGTAAAAGTCATTGCACTATGTAAAATTACACTAATCAGACAAAAATGAGCTTATGGAAAAAATGGAATAGGGAATCAATGCTCAAAAACTTTATCAATGACTTTTTAAAAAAATGATAGGAATGTAATAAGAGAAGCACAGTTTCATACACGTTAAAATATTAAGAACTACATAAATACTATAATAACAATGGCTCTTTTCCATGAAAAAAATTTAAAGGTGTCTGTGTGATCTGAAATTGGGCAGAAAGTTGTAATACCACATGTGGATGGGTGAGGCTCATGATACATGGTGAACTGAGGTAGCTAGTAGGTTGGTGGATGTCTGAGATGTGTGTGTGTGTGTATGAAAGCATGTATGTATGTGTGTTTTCTATTTCTACATAGTTCAGTTCATCTGGATGAAGTTCTCCGCTTTCAACTAGTATTTCTCAAGGAACAAATCATGCTAAAAAACATGAAATTTACTTATGCTCAAATTGTCCCGATATATCAATTGCTTTGAAACAAATTTGTCCTTACAAAACAAGTGATATAGCAGAAATCACTATATAAGGAAACTGAGTCTCCGAGGACCACAGTGATTTGTTTAAAGGTAGACAGCTAAGAAGTATTAGAGCTTACAGATGAAAACAGTTTTTCTAGATTCTGGCAACGTTGTTTCCTCTGCCCAACCACTCTCTCTGGTAATTTGATTCACATTCTATCACCCACTTAGTGTGTTCAGTGTTATAGAGATATACAAACTTGAACAAGACACAGTCATGGAGCCTGCAGATCTGACAATCTAATAGGGAAATAATAGCCAACATAAATAACTACAACAATAAAAGCAATGTGAAAACCTTACAACAAAGGATAATCAGTGAGCGAGAGTAACAAGGGGCAATTGTTACTTTGTTCTAGTGAATGGTCTCATGAAAAAGGAGGAAGTACCTAGCCCAAGTCCTGGAGGATGAGTGTGAAGCACAGGTGGAACAAGGGCATTCCTGAGGGAAGATGAGTGTAGGAGCAAAGCCTAGAGTCAGCACAATGGACTCATTGGTCTTCCCAGAAAGCACAGGGCACGCTGGGGGCATCTGAGGTCTCCTAGTAGATTTAAATCCGCTTACTGGAAAGTCCTGCTACATGGTTCATGCTAACAATAAAAACAAAAAGCTTTTGAAATTATTTTTAAAATGGTTATAGCACCCCTTGAGATACTGGAAATACCATAATGTATCACACTCCAAGTATCGGGGGTCATGTTTCCATAAGACATCTCTAACTGCAGTTCTGAATGAGCTAAATTTCCTCTAGGCAGGGCACCGAGAACTGACCTGCCAAGTGTGGGCCTCCCCGAGATAGGCGTGTTGCTTCAGGCCAAGGAACAGGAATGGGAAACTCCTTAATAGCTGAATCTTTTTATTATAGTCCCATTCTTCAGGGTCCTCTACCCTTAAAGGTGGATTTATAAATAGTATCATGAAATGAAAGCTCTTTTCACAGAGACACAGTGTTTTAAACAGAAAAGTTCTCAAGACTAACCAAAATAGTCATCTTGACTGATGATTAAACGGAAGAGCTACCTTAGGAAAAAAGCAATATAGGTCATACCCAGCCCCTTCTCCTGATCTGATGAATGGGGTACAGAAGAGGTAGACAAAGAAAAGACCTGTTGCCACAGAATGAGATCATACTGACTATCTTGAGGGGAGGGAGAATGAGATGTTTTTTTTTCTTTTCAAAGTAGGGATTAAGACACACTATTCTAGACCGTAATGCCCGTTCTTCAAAATCTTGTTAAGTCCACGGGAACAACATCAATGTGTGTTTGTGCATATATCACTGATGGGAACAAAATTGAGAATGATAGAGAGGAGAGGATTAAAGCTCTGACATCAGAAAGACAAAGGTTTGAATCTCAAATCATCAATTTACTAGCTGGTTGAGCAGAAGAGGCCCTGAAAGAATTGTAAATTCCTTCCTTTCAAATTATTAAAGACTTTGGCCCCAGGGTCAGTTAAATGGAAGTCAAGAAGCAGATGTGCTTAGCACTGAAGAAATTCATTTGGATTCAGTGAATTTTTGCTGGGGGAAAAATACCTGTATGAGACTTGTTAATATAAGAAATTTCCTTCTGAGGGGATTAAACAAACAAGCTCTGATTATTGTTCTTAAACAAGGTATACCAAAATCCTTGTGTTTTCACTCAAAAAGATGTTACATATACGCAAGTGAGAGAAGAAAATTAACATTAGCAAATCTCTTTTGTAAAACTGCCTTGAAGTGAAATCCTATTTCTTCGCTAGTTTTGATATGTCCCTTTGTCTCCCGAATAAAGCTAAAGGACATTAGGACTGGATGTTGCACTAGTTTTCTATTTCTGCCATAACAAATCACCATAAACACAGTGGCTAAGAACAATACAAGTGTGTTTTAGTAGATTTCTAGAGGTCAGAGTTGTGACACAGGTCTCACTGCGCTAAGATCAAAGCATCAGCAGGGCTGCATTCCCTTCTGGAAGCTCTGGGGAGAATCTGTTTCCTCATATTTTCCAGCTCCTAGAGATTGCCTACAGTCCTTGGCTTGTGGCTCTCCTCCTCCATCTTCAAAGCCAGCGGCATAGCATCTCTCCAGCCCTGCATCATTCTCTGACTCCCTTCTTTGGCCCCCTCTTCCTCTTTAAAGGCCCTTGTGATTACATTGGGAAGAGCTGGATAATCTGTCTATTCTGAGGTCAGTAGATTAGCAATGTTAAATCTATTTGCAACCTTAATACACCGTTGCCATGTGATGTAATATATTGATAGGTTCTGGAGATTGACATATATCTTGGCAGGGGAGCATTATTCTGCCTACCACAGATCTTAAAATGGATCACAATATCTACGCCAAGTAAAGAAATAGAATGGCTCAGAATACTCCCTCCTCCACTGGCTCAGTGATGCACTAGTCCTTGCAAGGGCTCAGCTGGAGGGTAAAGCGAATTCTTTCTATCGTCTGCTCCTTGAAGAAGTCACCTTCAGGCAGAAGGTGATACTGTGTCAGTCATATCTGGGTATTTTAAAATTACCTTTGATGTGGAGGAATACCTTTGAATTTTTTTCTACCTCCTAAATTCTGAAATTTCCATCTTATTTTACACACGCACACATGTGCATACATATCAGCAGAGAGAGGCTGGATTCTTAATTCTCTTAATTTTGCCATACCTAAAACAGAACTTTTTATAAATGCTTAATCCTTGTTAACTCATGAATGGCCCTTCGAGAAAAGGTTAAAAAAGTATTAGTTAGAGGATGTAAGAAAAAGAGAAAACAAAGAAAATAAAGTTTCAAAGAAGAGAAATTAAACTTTTAAGTCCCCAGAAAAAAATCTCAAATGCCCTGATGGACTAAACACTATTTCTCATTTAATTTTTATTCTAAATTCCCTTTAAAATTATCTTCCTCAATTCTGTTTCTCTGATCTCCACTTAATAAGGTGGAAGAAATCTTACAGATATCCAGGCTAACCACCATCTTATGTTTGAATCCTCTTTACCGCGTCTCCTCTACTACAACACATGCTTGCCTGCGTCCACTGTCTTTCAAGGAAACCCATCTTATCTTTTGTTAGTTCCTTGAGTAGATATATATTTTTCTTATGTTGAGCTAAAATATTTTTCCCTGTCCTTTAACTAAACAATTTAATTATTCGTCTTCCTCTTCCTCCCTTACAGCCACACAAAAAAATGTCTAATTCTTGTCCACATGAAACCACTTAGAATATTTGAAGATATTAAACATTCACTGTGTGACCTTTCTCCTCTCCAGGCTGAGCATCCTCCATTTCTTCATCATCTCTTCTAAAGTCAGGCCTCAAATTCAGATACCCCTCTTGTTCCTCCCTGTGTACATCACAGTCTATCAGTATCTCGCTCAGAGTGGTATCCCATTGCAATGAATGTAATATTTTGCTTACAGCCTGACCAGGAGGGAATATGGTAGGTTCTCAACTGCTTGTTCTAAATAAATGTAGATAGTTCCACATTCCCAATCCCAACCTGCAACAACTCAAGAGACCTTGCCTGGTTTTTATAAATATCTTACTTTGTTGACTCATATTGGCATCCTTATCAATAGAAAAATTTTCAGATATTTTATCGTAACTAGTGTATTGAATCCAAATCTCCTCATCCTGTCCATAGGCATTAGGGAAGGGACAAAAAGCAGCCTCAGAAAATTACATTGATCTCCAGTAACTGTTGTCTTATTATAAGCAGTCCATTTTTCAGCCCTGTCAATGACCTTTTGCATACCAATTGTGTTATTTAATTATTCACTATTCTGTATTTTTAGCCGCCTTCCCATATGAACATGTATTATTCTGTACCTTCATTAAAACCATTAATAAAATGGAAAAACATGTTGTAACAATAGACAAGGTATATAGAAAACAGCTAGAAAACTTCCTACATCCTGAAACAATCTACCATTTATTGCGGTTGATAGAGTAATTCAAACATTTACTAATCCCTCCAGTCGTCTTTGTCCTGAATTTATACTTATCCATTTTATCAACTGAAATTACAAGTCAAACACCTCTCTGAAGCCCATTTCCCAGCACAGTGATGGTTCAAAATGCCATTCATGCATTTTTAGAAGTCTAAAATGTCATTAATCTGAAAAAGCAGGTTTCACTCCATTGGAGTAGCTATTTACTCCTTTAAAATCTAATCACATATCTTAGTTCATTCTCTCTTTACAAATGTTAGTTTTATCTTCTGATTCTCATACAATTCTCCTACTAAAAGAGGATAAGAAGCCAAGAAATTCTGATGTTTTTGCCATTCATCACCCTTTTTCTCACCTTCTTTCTGGATACATTGTCTTTTGTATCTTTTGCAGATCTTGACTTCTCTAAAGTGAGATTGAAACCTTCAACTCTTCTGATAAAATCCCCAATGTCCCTGGGCCAAGTACTGTTTCTCATCCAATTTCTAGTCCTAAATCACTTTATGATGATCTTGGCCCTCTCTGTTTTTGGAACTCCTCCTTAACTTGTCAACTTGGGTGGCTTGACCTTATCTCTCCAGTGGACATGCCCTCTACTGCCCCAAGAATACCCAATACTTCTTCTAGCTGCAAGTGGATGGGACATGCACATTCATACATAAGTGCATTACTTGTTCTCTCCCTTGCCTCACTACCCAGGGCCTTTGCTTTTTATAACCCCAGGTGATTTCTTTTACACGGAGTTTAAGGGAATGGGGGCCCTCTGCAGTCTGTGCTATATATAGCCTATATGGTCCTTAGCATTTGCGTTTTTAAAAAATGTGAACGTGCATTTTGAATTTCAGATTAATGTGAACTGATCAAAGTAGTGAAGAATATTATTCTCTTCGTATTGTTCAGTGCCTATGGAAAAGTCATAGCATAAACAGAAGTTTAAGTCTTCTTATAGAGGTGTGGAAAATTGATTTGGAGTTGTTGAAAAGAGATATATTAGACAAGAAAAGGAGAGGTAAGTCACATCCTTACAAATCCTTACAGAGGAGATAATATTTGGACTGGGCCTTAAAGCTTGATTAGCATTTTCCATGATAGACATGTAGAAGAAGGCATTTCCTAGTAAAAATAGAGACATGGAAGCTTTTGGTCCCATGGTTTATTAAGGCAACACAAAACAGTCCAGTGTGCTTAGAATATAGGATGCACAGCACAAAGTGAAAGTCAGTTTGGAAAGTTTATTGCGGTGAAAGTGTCAGGAGCCTTATTGCAGGCTTTCTTGTACTTCACTTTGGAAGATTTGGGGAACAATTAAGTTTCAATTGTTTTTCACTGAAATTCTTCTTCCTCTGCTTTCTCCTCCTCTTCCTCCTTCTTTTTCTCCTCCTTCTCCTCTCTTTTCTCCTCCTTGTCCTTCTCCTTTATCAATGACCTGTCAGTTTTAAATCCCAGCTGTTGATAGCATCTCTTCATCCTCATTAGTTGAATGTCTCTTGGAATCACTGACTGTTTTACAAAAGTTGGTGGGAACACCTTGATTTAATAAAAATGCACCTGAGTATTTATCATCTTTTATTATTTTAGGTTCTCTACCTTTAGGTTAAAAAAATATGAGGGCAGTGATGGTATCTGTTTTGTTCACGTTATTCCCCAGAAGAAGATATGTACAAGGTGCTCACACTATTTTTTGAATGAGTAAACGAAATCCCTGATGCCTCATGTAGGATACAAGGTTAACATCACCAGCTGTTATGTCTGAACATCACCACTTTTATATCTGATATAAAAGTATGGAACAAAGTGAACTTTGAGATAGGTGATAATTCCAGGTCAGTTTTTGTTTTTGTTTTTCTTCTCAAACATTCCTTTTCTCCAAAATTCAACCATAACATTGAAAATAAGAGGGAAGGGAGAAGAAGAGGCAGGAAAAAGAGTCACATCTATAAGTACCTCGCAACAGCACCTAACCAAGTAGGGGGGAAAACGTGCCAGTTACACAGCCTCCAGACTTGGCAAATATCTTCTACATTTGGTGCCCAAGAAGGGAGAGAAAAACTGAAGTGTAAATTATGTACTATAAAAATCAATCAGCAGTTGCATGCCCTTGTCTTCTGGCTAAAACACCAGGCTTTGCCCACTGCGTGGTGGAAAGGTAAATGGAGACCAGATGTTGGAAAGTGACACATAGACTATAAATGAGAACTGCTGCTGTGGACAAGAGAAGAAAAAACTAAATCATGCCCATAAGAAGGAGAAGGGATTAGTGCTAGCTCTGGGAAAAAATCCTTGTCACTAGAAGAGCTGGCCTAGTGGGTGGTCAAGCTCCTGTCCTCTTTAAAGAGGTGTGGGCAGTCACTTCTCTAGGATGATTTGAAGATGCCCAAAATTGGAAAGAACTTAGGCATACATCACTCACATAACCTCCAGTGGATACAGAAAAGTGAATTCTGAGGATATGCATCCTGAATCAGGCGTAAATTATAGTACTGTGGTTGCACCAATCGAGCAATGAAGCTGCCATTGCTGCCACTGTGCATTGGAGTGGTGTTTGCTATGCTTTATAATTCCTCCAGAAATTCAAATACCCAGGGCACAGACATCCTCATATGGCTCACATTTGAATCAAGGATTTGATTGGATATATCTGCTTGGCACAGCTTAGGTCACATGCTTGTAACTTTGTTGTAAAGAAGCCTGGGAAAGTGAGTTGCTGCTTCTCCCTCAGTCATGGGATGTAGGGCTTAAAGAAGTTGAGTGGCTACAAAGTTAGCAATTGTCCACTACACTGCCTTTTCCTGTCTTTTACTAAATGTGATTTCATGAAAGATTCAACTCTCTATTATTTACATCTAAATATTAATTTAATCTTGGAGCAGATTTGAGAGTTATGTATTCATTCAATTCATCTAGAAGCAGCATCTAAACTTCAAAGTAAATCTCTTTACTCATTTGATTAATCTTTGAAAAGCAACCAGTGTAGCAAAACAAGAATAGGTTTTGGGGTCTAACAGATCTAGTTTAGTCTCCCAACCAGCTCCTACTGGCTTTATGAGCTTTATAAAATTTAATGCCTCTCTCTTTTTTTTCATATTTAAATTGAGCATATTGATATATACACACTGTGTCATGCAAATTAAATAAGCTAGCACATCTGAAAAAAATCAAGCAGAGTGCCAGACACAATGAAAGAAGAAGGGAAACTGAATTTATTGGCCGCTTACTATGTGCCTGTCAGAACGCTAGAAAATGCATATACAAAGATGAATAAGGCATGCTGGATGCTTCCGAATGGCTAAGACTAAGAACAATATTGAGAACAGAATGTTTAAAGTGCTTTAATGGGACTGTATGCAAGGTGTTTTGGAAGTACAGGATGGGACATAAAGTTCCTCACTGGGCAAGTAGAAGAAGGCTTCAAAGGGAAGCAAGATCAGTAATTTTATGTGTCAACTTGATTAGGCTGAGGAGTGCTCAGATATTTGGTGGAATGTTATTCTGGAGAGTCTTTGAGAGTGTTTCTGGATGAGATTAACATTTGAATAGTACTGAGTGAAGTTGATTGCCCTTCCTAATGTGGGTAATCCTCATCCAATCAGTTGAGAACCTAAATCCAATAAAGAGGCTGAGTAAGAGAGAACTTTGCCTGCCTGACTGAAAAGGCTGAGTAAGAGAGAACTTTGCCTGCCTGACTGATTGAGCTGGGACATCCGTCCTCTCCTGCCCTTGAACTGTAACTTACATCGTCAGTTACACTGGCTCTCCAGCTTGCTGACCTCAGATCTTGGAACTTCTCAGCCTCCGTAATTATGTGAAACAATTCCGTACTGCAAACAAATAAGTAAATAAAATCTTACATCTTAAGATGTAATTTAAAGGTTTAATTAGTATTTTATTAAATATTGGTTCTGCTACTCTCAAGAAGCTTGACTAATACAGGAAATAACCTATGAAATACTACCTCAATAATAAACAAGAGTTTAAAAAATAATTAAGGATGCCATTCCTTTATATTTTAAACTCGTATTTGGTCTTCTTTAATCAAAAAGGCCATCAACGACAGTGAAAGAATATTCTATATTTGTATTTTCAGTCTATGGAGATATACTGTCTTGCAACAATTTATCCTCTCTCTAGATGTGCCTTGGCCAATACAATAGCCCTGAGCCACATGGGGCTGTGGTGCATGTGACAAAATTGAGAGGTACTATAAGTGCAAAATACACAGTAGCTTTCAAAAACTTAGTATAAAACAAAAGAACGTAAGATATCTCATTAATATTTTCCTAAGTCGCTTACAGATTCAATGATATTTTAGATAAATTTAGTTAAAAAATATATTAAAATGAACTTTATCTATTTCTTTTTACTGTTTTAATGTGGCTAGCAGAAAATTTAAGCTGCATATGTGGCTAGTATGATATTCCTGTTGGACAGTACTGCTATAGGTCCGATAGAATGGGTGTGACCTGGTAGCTTATTAGAAATACAGAATCCCAGCCCCCAACCTACTGAAATAGACTGTGCGCTTTAACAAGATCCCCAGGAGATTTGCATGTACAGAAAAGTTTGTGAAGTACTACTCTAGTCCATTGTCCTAAAAATACCCCGTTCTTCCTCCATCCATAGAGTAAGTTTCATTTTTGCAGCCCTTATTCCTAGAGAGACTGACAAGGAAAGACTGATGTCACAAAAGGCAAGCCAAGAATTCTGAACATCGTATTTCTCTATGTCAGATTAATCTTTGGTATATGTACCAACATAGAGTTCAGTTGTGGAAACACCATACTCAGCACGCTTGGGACACAAAACAACTTCCTTTTTTCATCAGTTTTGAGAAGGAGGAGGGATGAGCCGTTTCCTTCCATGCATACATTGCTCTGCAGCAGGCTGCTCCCAAACCTGGGGTCCTTTCTGGTTCTCAGGTGCCCACATGCCTCCTGCATGTCCTTTGTTTCCCGGGTACTCTCCCAGTCTCTGCACCCACAGCTGTCAGCAGGGTTTTCCCTCCTCTTCACTCCATTTGTATCATCCCTGCACATCATCCCCTCAGGCCCTGCTTTCTGCTTCCTCTCATGACAGCTAATTTTGTGCAAAAGTAATCTCAGAGTAAGGTGTTTGTGCTTGATAATAGCTTAATATTTTACCTCTCCTGTAGTTTTATTGCATTTTAATAGAGAGTTCCTGGAAATAAAATGGCTTATCTCAACTAGAAAGAATGAAGCAGAAAGGGTGGAATTTGGGGCATCACGCCACGCCAATAAGAAAGATATTTTGGACAGAAAGGTCTTTTAGTATCATTCTGTTTTCCGTCTCTATAACCTGTATTCATCAAGATTGCCAGATTTTATTCAACATGAAGATTAAATATGTAGAAGTTGTCATTATGTGAGATAAAATTGATATAGACTAGACGAAGAAAGAGAAAATCACTGGAAAAAAATTACTTAAGTCACGAACTAATTTTGTGCAAACATTGTGCTACTGTAAAAAATACAAACAATTAGAGAACTGGAACTGAGCATTTTCTCCTTTTTCTGACATTTGAGTTATTTAAAACATTCCCTTTTTGAAATGTTTTAAAAAGTAAAGTATAATACAAATATAGGAAAGTATACAAAACAATGACTTATCACAAAGTAAACATCCAAATAATCTCCGTTCTGGTTAAGAAAGGATTTTCCAATAAATATAGCTTAGTTCGGACGTTTACTTTTGAATTTTTTATGAATGGAACATACTATGTGCATTCTTCTGTGTCTACCTGCTTCCACTCAACATTATATTGCTAAGATTCAACCATGTTTTAGTGTGCTCTAGTTTTCTAAATTTCATAGCAAAAATAATCCACTGTATGAGAACACTAGAGTTTATTTGTGTATCAACTCTTGGTTGTTTCTAGTTTAGGGGTAGTTTGAATAATGCTGATATGCATATTTTCATTCGTGCCTTTTGTGCACATGTATGCACGAAACTGTATGCGTGCATATATTCCTGATGAGTGAAATTCCTTATAACTAATTGCCAAAAATCTGGTAAAAAATAACATTTATTTGTCCCTCACAGACCTGTAGATTACTTGGGATGTCTTTTCTTCAAACTGATATCTATCTTGCTTCTGAAACCAGCTGGCGTCTCAGGGCATATTCTTCTCATAGTGATGAAAGACTCAAAGAGCAGAGCACAAGTCCCACTTCATGCCTCTGCTTACATGAGATCCGTTAGCATTCCACTGGCCAAAGTCAGTCTCATGGTCAAGCCTAAAATCAAAGAACAAGGAAGTACTCTCCCCCCACTAGAAATCTATGGCGAGGGAGTATATATATATATATATATATATCTGTACAGAGAAGAACTTGGAGCAATAATTCAATCTGGCACATAGGTTATGTGTGTGATCAGCTTTAGTAAATTGTCCCAAACAGTTTTCTAAACTGGTTGCATCATTTTATACTCCATTTGTAGTATATGAAAGTTCTCCTATCGCCACAAGCTATTCCCCACTATTTGAGGGTCAGTTTTTTAAATTTGCCATTCTGATTGGAGAGCATTTGCATCATATTATAATTTTAATTTGTTTTTTACTGATTATTAATGTGGTTGTGCAGCTTTAAATTTATTTATCAGTTGTTTGAGTGACCTCTTTATAAAAACTCAATCTCTTGTGCTCACTTCAGCAGCACAGATACTAAAATTGGAACAATATAGAGAAGATTAGCATGTCCCCTGTGCAGGAATGACATGGATATTTGTAAAGCATTCCATATGTTTTACCCCATCACCTCCTCAATCCCTGGTGCCACTATCACTGCCTCCTAACCTCAAGGGAAGGAAGAGAAGGCAAAAGACTCCATACTTTTTTGATACTGCTCCCCCTACCTGGGAGACTCCTTCCTTGTCACCCTTCCCCAGTTCCCTCAGTGAGATAACTCTTAGGATACCTGAAGTGTCACCTCTTCTACGAAGTCTTTACCCGTTCACCAACCTCCATCTTCAAGTGGACTTATTGTATGGATCTCGTTGTGCCCTCATTTAATGATAAAGGTCACATCTTATTGATCTTTATATCTCTAGTCCCCAGCAATATTTTCAAACATATTAGAAACTAAATAAACCTTTCATAAATGGATAACAAGTGAATGAAATTTCCTCTACAATACCATGGCGATTAAGACTTTGGATTCAGGCAGGCCTAAACTCTGTTTTTATAAGTTGTGAAATTGGGCAAATTATGTAACTTCTCTGATTTTTAATTTCTGATCTGTAAATGGAGGTGAGAATTTTTCCTTCATATGGTTTTTATGAGAATTAGATGACACAATTAATGTAAAAAATATATATATTTTTTACCATGCTTGTACAGTTTCAAGCTCAATAAATGACAGTAATAAATGTTATTACTTAAAAAAAAACCTGTGACACCAGCCTGGTGGCTTAGTAGTTAGGTTCTCATGCTCTGCTTTGGTGGCCCAGGGTTCATAGGTTCAGCTCCTGAGACCAGACCTAGCACTGTTCATCAAGTGACACTGTGGTGATGCCCCACATAAAATAGAGGAAGATTGGCATAGATGTTAGTTCAGTGACAATCTTCCTCAAGCAAAAAGAGGAAGATTGGTAACAGAGGTTAGCTCAGGGCCAATCTCCCTCACAAACACACACGCACACAAAAGCCCTTGATCTCCTGCCTACTTTTCATTGGAGAAGGTTGCCTCTTTCCGATTAACTTGTAGGAATTCTTTACATATTGTGGATACAAGTCTTTTGTTGCTACGTGTACTTTATTCCACACTATGGCTTGCATTTTCCTTCTCTTTGAGAAGTGCGTTTGGTGAACCAAATTTTTTGTTTTAAGGTAGTCTCAATTTTACTAAATGTATTCCAAGTTGTCAATCTTTCACTCTGTAGTTAGTGTGTTTATATTAATTTTTTAAGAAATCTTATCACTCAAAGCTATGAAGGTGTTCTCCGACAGTACCTCCTGGAAGCTTTATTGTTTTGCTTTGCATATTTATATGTACAACCCATCTATAATTTATTTCTCTGTATATTTTAAGATAGCAGTTAAGTTCCATTAAGTTCAGTATTTGTTTGTGACTGATAGGACTACTTATTGAAAATATTTTCTTTTTCCTATTACTCTGAAATGCCAATTCTGTCACCTGAAAAAAGGATTCATTACAGGTTGGTCCCGTGGCATAGTGGTTAAGTTCATACTCTCCGCTTCATAGGCCCAGGATTCACTGGTTCGGATGCCCGCTGTGGACTCAGTCACGATTTATCAAGCCATGCTGTGGCAGGTGTCCCACAAATAAAGTAGAGGAAGATTTGCTCAGATGTTAGCTCAGGGCCAGTCTTCCTCAGCAAAAGGAGGAGGATTGGCAGCAGATGTTAGCTCAGGGCTAATCTTCCTTAAAGGGAAAAGAAAAAAGTATTCATTAATGTGTGGGCTCTCTATTCTGCCAATTTTCTATCCATGTGCCAATATCACATTGTCTTAGTTGCTGTAGATTAACAATGTCTTGATATATGGTAAAGTTTATTGTTCTTTTTTGAGATTGTCTTAACCATTCTTTGCCTTTTTTATTTACCTATTAATTTAGAATCATTTGGTGAATCTCCATCCTTCCCCCAAATTGGTTTGGTATACATTTGTAGATCAATTAGAGGAAAATTGACATTGTTGACATATTGAATCTTCCCATCTGTAAACATGGTATACACTTCCACTTACTTATATCCTCTTTAATTTTTCTCATAACATCTTACAGCTTTCTTAGGAGAAGGCTTGCAAAACTTTTGAAAGATTTATTCTTTGAAATTTGGTATTTTTGATGTTTGATATTTTTTGATGTTATACCATTAAATCATTTCATTTTCTATCTGTGTTGCTCACATATAGAAATAAAATTGATCTTTCTGTATTGACTTTACTGCCAGAAAACTTGTTAAATTCATTAATTTAATCTTGTAATTTATCTATATAATTTTGGAAATTTTCTACATACCCAAAAGATATTTTCCATAAATAGTGACATTTTTCCCTTTCTAAGCTGTTTTTCACATCATATTTTTGCCTAATTGAACTCATTAGAACCACCAGGACAAAGTGAATAAAAGTATTACTAATGAGTATTCTTCTCTTGTGTCCAATTTCTGAGGGATGGGTTTTAGCATTTCTCCATTAATCATGTTTGCTTTAAGTTTTGTTTAGATACTTAGTATTAGATAAAGCAAGCTGCCTTCTAAGCCTAGAGTTTGCTAAGATTCTTCTTTTTTGAAGCTTTGGATATTTTTAAATATAAGTGAACATTGAAATTTCTAATTAACTTTTTATTTTGAGATAATTGTAGGTTCCCATGCAATTGTAAGAAATAAAACAGAGAGATCCCATGTTCCTTTATCGAGTACTCTCAATGGCAACATCTTGCAAACTATAGTACGGTGTCACAACCAGGATATGGATATTGATACAATCAAGATACAGATCATTTCCGTAATGACAAGGATCCTTCCTGTTGCCTTTTAATTGCATACTCCCCTCCCTTCATAATGTCTAGCAACCACTAATTTATTCATATCCATAATTTTGTGATTTGAAGAATATTATATAATTGAAATCATACAGTATGCAAGTCTTTTGGGATTGGTTGGTTTCAATTAGCATAATTCTATGGAGAGTTATCTAGGCTGTTGCATGTTTCAACATGCCATTCCTTATTTTATTGCTAAGTCATATTCCATGATATGATTGTATGACAGATTGCATAACCATTCACCTATTGAAGGATATTTAGGATATTTCCCATTTTTAGCCGTTTTGAATAAAGCTACTATAAACAACTTGGAAACTTTTTTCAGTTTGTTTTTGTGTGACATAAATCTTCATTTCTCTGCAATAAGTACCCAGGAGTGCAAATACTGCTTTATATATTACATGCAGGATATATATAAAGAAACTTCTAAATTGTTTTCAAGGGTAGCAGTACCATTTTACACCGCCACCAGCAATGTGTGAGTGACCCAATTTTTCCATATTCTTACTAGCATTAAGAGTTGTCACTATCTTTGGGGCTGGCCCCGTGGCCGAGTGGTTAAGTTCGCGAGCTCCGCTGCCGGCGGCCCAGTGTTTCGTTGGTTCGAATCCTGGGTGCGGACATGGCACTGCTCATCAGGCCATGCTGAGGCAGCGTCCCACATGCCACAACTAGAAGGATCCACAACGAAGAATATACAACTATGTACTGGGGGGCTTTGGGGGAAAAAAATAAAATCTTTAAAAAAAAAAGAAAAAAAAAAGAGTTGTCACTATCTTTTTAGTTTAGCCCTTCTGATAGGTATGTAGTGATAGGGTGTTGTGGTTTTAATTTGCATTTACCTAAAGCTAATAATGTTACACACATTTTTATGCACTTATCTGTCATCTATAATCCTATATGGTAAAATGTCTCTTCATGACTTTTGCTCTTTCTAGTTGGATTGCTTGTTTATTTGTTTCTTGTTATTGTTGAGTTTTGAGAGTTCTTTATGTGCACTAAATACTAGTCCTTTGTCAGATATGTGGTTTGTAAATATTTTCTCCCACTCTAGCTTGTCTTTTCATCCTTTTAATGGGGTCTTTATTGAGTAAAATCATTTTTTTTTATTTTGATGAAATCCAATTTATAAATTTGTCTTTTTATGGACTGAGTTTTTGTGTCAAATACAACAACTTTTTGCCTAGCACTAGATCTTGAAGATTTTTCTTATGTTTTTTCTAAAAGTTGTAGAGTTTTACATTTCACATTTACGTATGTGATCGATTTTAGACTAATTTTTGTATAAGACTTCCCTGGAGGGTCTTTTTAACCCCCTATGGATGTTAATTTTTCCCACTCCATTTGTTGAAAAGGCTATCTTTCTTCCATTGAATTGCTTTTTCACTTTTGTCAAAATGTAGTCAGTTATATTTGTGTGAGTTTATTTCTGGATTCTCTGTTCTATTGCATTGATCTATGTGTTTATACCTCTGTCAATACCACATAGTCTTGATTACTACAGCTATAGAATAAGTGTGGAAATCAAGTAAACTGGTTCTTTTCACTTTATTTTTCTTTTTCAAAATTGTTTTAGCTATTCTAGTTCCTTCCATCCTCATAAAAGTTTTAAAGTAATTGTGCTCATATCCATACACACAGACAAAAATACATTCTGGGATTTTGATAGGAATTGTGTTAAATCTTTACATCAATTTGGGAAGAATCAACATCTTTACCATGAAAATCTTATGCCTCTGCATTTATTTAGATCTTTAATTTCTTTCATTAGTGTCATGTAGTTTTTAGCATGTAAGTCCTGTATGTGGTTTTTTTGCACGTACTTGGGTTTTTAAGCTGTCATTTTATTCAGTTCCAAGTGTGAGATATATGAGGCAAAAAGAAAAACCAAAGAAATCACCACTTGGGTCCTGAAGTTCCTAGCCAGTCTGCCTCTTTCTCTCCTCCTTTCAGAATCTTCTTATGCTTGTTTTGTATATAATGCTCATGGTTTTATGCTGTATATAGCAGGAGGCACATGGAAAAGTATATTCCATCTTTCCAGAAAGAGTAATCTTGGTATAAATTAAACCTCTGCTACTAGACATTCTCATATTGTATCTTTGGGATCCAGAGGTTCCTTGGAGCCCTTCTGGAGGTGTCCATCAGGTGAGGGTGAAGAACCAGTAGGACTCTGAGACTCCCATGATTGCCCTGAATGTAAAAGCTCTTTTGATTTCTGTGAAGAGATCATCTGTATTTAAACTCATTCTATCTTATAAAACCTCTGGAAGGCAACCATTGCACAGATCACGCCCTTAGGATCATAAAGACTTCCACCATGGGCGTGGTGATAGAGAACATCTGCTTCTTTTCCTCCTCACCCAAGAGCAACAATCAAGTAAGGCAGAAACAAGGGTCTTGAGACATTCCACATCAGTTCCCATGGCCTAGTCTTGTTGCCTCTCATCTCTATTTGACAGAAGAGAGCCAGGGGATCAGGTTTCCTGTGGATCCCTCCATCTTCTTGGGCTGAAAAGTAAGGGTTATAGGGCACTGACATTGAAAGGATGTCCTGAAACATTTTCTGTAGATGACAGCTTTGGGGAAGAGCATTGGTTTGTCTGCTGTCTCAACAACCTCTTGCCCAGGCTGCAGGTCTATCACTAGAAGATGACTAATATTTCCTATCAAAAGCTCCGTCAGCTTGTCCTTGCTCTGGGAAGCCATTGTTGGGAATGTCATCTTCCAGTAGTGGCCCTCTGCAAGTGAAAACCTCCAGATGGTTTCCTGAGGTTCCAAAGGAAGCACTCCAGCTTGTGACAACTCATTGGGTCTAATGTGTGTGACAAGACCTCCTGCAAGGCCAGGCAGAGTCATTCACTGAAAAATCTACCTGCAGACCCTTCAGAATGCATACAGTTTGCCACCATGGGATCAGACATCCAGCAACATTTGGCTTCTCCCTGGGGGTGGCAGAGAGATGCTGGTTGGTATGACCTACCCTACAAGGATCTGCTTGTATGTGTAGGGGAAAGATTGCAATTGCTGTATAACTCAGATATCATCAAGAGACCTTACCTCTCACAGACCTAAAAAAATTTGACTCACTCTCAATTTTACAGCATGGCAAAAAAAAAATCTAAACTCTTCCTTATAACTCCTATGAATTTCCAGGACTTATTTTCTAATGGCACTCTTTCTTCAGCTGTTATTTCTATGGCGGGGAACGGTGTTCTTTTTCATCCTGAGTCATCTTAGAAGCTAAATTCAGTCAGTTTTCAAAAGCTTTTCCCTACCCAATTAGTATATAAATCCAACAAACATGTATAAGATTTCACAGAATGTTTAGGTTCAAGAGGAGAGGTTATATGAGAACACATGTCACTCTCTTTCTCTTTTTTCCTGGCATCTCTCAGCCTCCCTCTTTCTAAATCTTATTTTCCACCTGCTTCCTTTGAGGGCTGACTTCAGCTCTACTTCAGTTCCTCTGAGCATCTTCTGTCTTCCCAAATAAACACCTTTCAAAATGTATGTGCTTCTAATGTAGCACTCATTAAAATACAGTGTAATTGCCATTCATTTTTATGTATTCCACCAAGACTATGAACTCTATGTGGGTAGAAATCAACTACGTCTTTTTCAACATTGTAGACTCTGTGCCTATCAGAAGGTGTAGCACAGATTACACACTCAAATAAGTATTGACATCATTATTGATAAATATATTGATACATTAGATTTGTGTCAGTCCTGATTCAGCCATGATTTAACTTCTTGTTCAAAAGAAAGTGTCCAGTACAACGTGTTCCAGGATGCTTCTTCTTTGCACACACACACACACACACACACACACACATATACGATTAGGAGGATTTATTTAAGTAATTCTTTGAGAAAGTTCTTATAGATAGATTATTCAAATAGCTTTATATTTTTTATTATCTTTTTCTTAATGGGTCAGTGATTAATGTCCTAGAAATGTGTAATAGCTCAGAGTTATAGAAATATATCTTTGCAACAATATCAATTATACATGTCTGATATTTGGGTAAATCATATAATTGTTCAAGTATCATAAGATTTTTTACAAGTCATTTAGGGAAAATTCAACAATAACCTTCTAATATTTTCTCTCAGTTTCAAATTGTGGTTTTAAACTATCCCAATTTCATAGTTACAACCAAAATATTTTAAAGGTATTTAAATACATGTTTGTCCTGTAAAGAAATTAAATGGATTATTTTGGGCAAATTATCCAGAACACCTTAAAGTTTTTAAGTTAATTAAAAGCTTTATTTTTTCATGATTATTGCAAATATATCCTGCTAAACTCTCTGGGACTTACTTGTTGGGAAAAAGCTGTTCCCACGTGGGTAAATATAAATCGCAGAAGTGATTTAGTTTTAATATAATTTCATGCTTAATTTGAAGCAATATTTTTAAAAAGTTACAACATAGCATGCCTTGAGTTTGAATTTTGGTTTCTTTTTTTTATAGGACATCATATATGCCATTTTTGTTGATCCTTATAAAACTCTTATGCACTGGCTAGCATGCACTATTATCTCCATCTTACAAGTAAGGTTAGGTGGCTGGCCAATCATAACTCAATATTTAGTGATGGATTTGAGGCTTTAACACAGGCCTTTGGTGATTTCTTCTTGTAAAATTCTGCTGAAGATGGAGAGTGAAGAGGACACATTTTAAGAGAAGCAATAGTCTCAAATCAAACAGTATTTTCAAATGGATTTTGAGGTGGTAGATACCTCCAACAATGTTACTCCATTGTGTTTTCTTGTGCAAACAATATAGCAGGCAGTTGCTACCATTTCTGTGTTATAAAGCTTTGTGTACATTTGGTCTCTTGCTCGGGAAGATAAATGAGCTCACTTCAGGGTTAGGTCTATAGGCAGATGATTGAAATTCGGCGAGTTGTTTATATACATTCAAGAGAGTATTTCTGTCACTGCATTTCTGCATGGGAGGTCTCAAAGGGAGTGGATGGGTGGCAACAGATGGGAAGATTGTTTATTGGGAGGAAATGAAAAGGATTAGTTTCTATGGAGGCCAGGCAAGTGACCTAGATTCACATCACTGGCATGTGTACTCTGATAGATACTTTTTAAAAGAGAGAAAGAAATTGGATAGAAGGCCTGGCTTAATTTCCAGCCAATTCATATCAAGTCTCTTTGAAAGGGTTTTCTGATCCCAAGAGAAGCTTTTATTTGATATACGTTTCATGTGATCGGTTTATCTAGGGCTCAGATAATCACACAGAGCAGTTCTCCTCTGGGTTACTCAGCATGCTCCTGGCCTCAGCAGGCTCTTTTTTGTGGTCTTTGTGTTTAAATAAACAAACATGAAATCTGAAAGACTCACGTGTGATCCTTGGGTCACAGTGCCCTTTTCAGAGTAACTATTGTTATTTCCCTATGAAATCGAAAAACGATCTTATGCATCTTCAAAAAAAAATTACAAGTAATTCCACAAGATTTCTCTTTTTGTGAGAGGAAGGTTAGTGAAATCACAAAGAACAGTGGAATGGAAAATAGAAACTTGTGTTGTTCATACACTGAATGGTATAGAATGGCTGGTAGTTGCTAAAACCACACTAGATTGACTTCCCTGTGATTTATACTTCCCACAAGTTCATCTTTCTGGAGTACAGTCATAAGGAATGAATTTCCTCGAAGGTAGGCTATCTTCCCTATAAATTTTTGAATCTTAACATCTCATTGCATATATATGTGTCTTCCACTATGAAGGTACAAGTTTCTTGAGAGTAGAGACCATGGTTGTGTGTGTGTGTGTCTTTATATCTCCAGAAGCTAGCAAAAATCCAATTTTGAGGAGGTGCTCAGTACTATGCATTGAAAAAGTGCCTCCTGTGGTTGAGCATTACTACTGTCTTAATTTTGAAAATAATTCATTTGTTTATTTGTACTTCACAATCAACAGCATGAATAATTATTGAATTGTGCCCAAATTCAATTCTGTTCTAAATGCTTTTAGTAGTGGTTCAGTTTGCTCTTTATTTATAATATAAATGGTGAGTAAAACAAAATTGATGTAATGAAATAAAGCTCCCAGATCTCTCACCAGAGCTTCAGAACCAGAAATTCACTGTTTTCACTTGAATGACACATAGACATCGCAGAGTCAACATTTCCCAAGTTGAACTTGCGGTCCTCCTCCTTTCTTCCCTCTCTCAGGAAATGTCATAACTATCTGCCCATCTGTCAATGCCAGAAATCTGAGAGCTTCTCTTGCATCCTGCTCCTTCCACCTTATATGTCTCCAAGTGCTATAGGTTCAACTTTCTAAACATCCTGCAAATCTGTCAGCTTTCCTCCAATGCTATTGCCACTATCATGTTATAGGTCTCCATCATTTCTCACCTAGATTACCAACTATCTACCTAATCTTTCTGGCTTTCTACCTTAAAATTCATTCACCATATTTCAGCCAGAGTAAGCATTCCAAAATGCACATCTGATGATGGTCGCATAATAGAGTCCAAATTTCTTAAAAACAATAACTATACTTAACCCTTATTATATGTTTACTACATCTAGGATATTGTACTGGATGCCTTCCATACATTATCTCGTTGAACTCTTTGAACAACTCCATGAGGTAACTACAAATAATATCATCATAACTTTTTCAATTGAATAACATACATTTTAGAGAGATCATGTGATTTTCCTAAACTTAGACAGCTGGTAGTGGTAGAGCCAGGGTTCAAACTCAAGCAGTCTGACTTCAGAGGCATCACTCAAAAATATGAGTCCACTTAATATTTATAAGCCAATTTAAATTCTCAAATTTTATCTACCAACATTCTCTTTCCTAAGTTCTAGGATTTAGCCACACTGGAATTATCTAAGTTTCTCTTCTGTTCCATCCTCTTTACAACATCTGGGATTCTGGCTTTCAATTTTTCTTCCTCTCTCTTACTTCTCTTTCTTCTAACTTCTGCTCAGTTTAGGTGCTACTTCTTCCAGGAAGCATTCCTTGATTTTCTAAGGGTATGTCAGAACAAAGATTGAAGTCATGCAAAGAATCTTTTCCAATCACAATGGAATGAAACTAGAAATAAAAAGGCAAAGGAAAATTGAAAGACTTATGAATATGTGGAAATTAAACAACAAATGGGTGAAAGAAAAACATCAGAAAGTAAGTTAGAAAATATCTAGAGATTAATGAACATGAAAACACAACATTCCAAAACTTATGAGGCGACGCAAAAGCAGTGCTAAAAGGGAAATTTATAACTGTAGATGCTTCTTTACAAAGAAGAAAGATCCAAAATTAACCACCTAACTTTAAACTTTAAAGAACTAGAAAAAGAAGAACACATTAAACCCAAAACTAATAGAAGGAAGGAGATAGTAAAGATTAGAAGACAGGTAAATAAAATAGATAATTAAAATCAGTTGAGAAAATCAATGACACAAAGAGTTTCTTCTTCAAAAAGATGAACAAAATTGACAAACCTTTAGCTAGATTTACTAAGAAAAAGAATTTACTCAAATAACTAAAACCTAAAATTAAAGTTGAGGACTACCAATGTCACAGAAATAAAAAGGATAATAGGAGAATCGTATGCAAAAGAATGAATTTATACCCTTACCAAACAACATATAAAAATATTAACTGAAAATGGATTGATGACCTAAAGAACAAAAGTAGAATTATAAAACTCTTAGAAGAAAACACAGGATTAAATATTCATAACCTTGAATTTGGCAATAGATGCTTAGATATGACCCTAAAAGCAAGAACAACAAAAGAAAAATTAGATAAATGGGACTTCAAAAACACGAAAAACTTTCATTCATCAAAGGCCATTATTAATAAAGTAAAAAGATAACCTACAGGAGAAAATATTTGCAAATTATATATCTATAAGTGTCTAAAATCCAGAATATATAAAGAATTTGTACAAGCTAGCAAGAAGTACACAAACAAAACATTTCTTAGTTTTCCCTATACAAGTCTTCACCTCCTTGGCTACATTAATTCCAATGTATTTGATTCTATTGTAAATGGAATCGTTTTCTCAATTTCTTTTCAGATTGCTCCTTGTTAGTGTATAGAAACATAACTGATTTTTCTGTGTTGATTTCATATCCTACAACTTTGCTGAATTTATTTAGCAGTTCTAACAGTTTTTCAGTTTCCTTGAAGACTCTTTAGAGTTTTCTGCATATAAAATTATGTCGTCTGCAAGCAGAGAATTTTATGCCTTCTTTTCCAACTTGGGTGCCTTTTATTCCTTTTTTTGCCTTTTTGTTCTGGCTAGAACTTCCAGTACTATGTTAAATACTAGTGGTTAAAGCAGGCAGCCTAGTCTTGTTCCTGATCATAGAGGAAAAGCTTTTAGTCTTTCACCATTGAGTATGAAGTTAGGAGGCAGTGCAGTGCATGATTAGGAAAGAATGGATACATTTGTTCCACGGCTTGTTCTCTAGGTAGCGTGACTACGGCACCTCAAATCGTGAAATTCTTCTGAAGAGGAAATCCACCTGACTTCATTTTAAGCAGAAACTACTGTTTCTATAATCCCTGGGGTACATCCTTCTCAACCAACGTACTTTAAGTAGATTCTCTGATTCTCTTAATTAGTAACCTATTTAGAAATTCTTCTTTGTTATGAAATCTAAAAATAAATCATACATTTTCACTTGGATCTATTTAAATGTAAACTTTGTCTTGTGTTTTTTCAGAAGATGCTTACAAGACCCAGGTTAGGATCGACAATGAGCCAGCTTATCTGGACATCTTGGACACTGCTGGTCAGGTAGGTGATTTTCTTAGATGTCTCCAGTCTCTGAGGCCAGTTTGAGCTTTACCCTCAAATACCTTTATCACAAAATGCAAGATGAGTTTAACTATTCGAACAGAAGAAGAACTAATTTGCAATAGCAATCAGGAATTAAATAAGACAAGAATTGGCAGGAAAATGTGACTCTTTGCCAACCAGACTATTTCAATATTGCCATAATTGTCTTAATATAAAAGTGTAGGTGTAATATTGCCAGTGAGACAGTAAAATCGATGAAATGGTTTATTACTCTTCTTCAGATGTGCACAAAACTCTGTCTTAGACCCTAATCCAATGATGACTTTTATTGGAAAACTTTGATTGAATAGGAAAAAGGAAGATCTACTTAGCAACTGTGCTCATGGAACCAAGTCTAGGGGGACAGTTTACTGGAATGGGGGACATAACCAAACTTTATCATAATCTAATACATTATTTTATAAACTTGTAAACAAGAACAAGAAAGAGGAGGAGAAGAGACTAATTTGTGGGATATAAAAATAAACATAGAACTGAAATACTACCCAATAATTTTAAGTAAAATAGGAGGAAAGGAATCAGAGTTAAAACATTTCAAAGTCTTGATGTGTTGGGAAGGAGGATATAGATTCTATTTAACTCCATACTTTTAAAATAATCACGTTAAAAATATAAATACATTGAGGCCAGCCCCGTGGTGTAGTGGTTAAGTTCGGCACAACACACTTTGGCAGCCCGGGTTCATGGGTTCAGATCCTCGGAGAGGACCTACACCACTCATTAGCCATGCTGTAGCAGCAACCCACACATAAAGTGGAGGAAGATTGGTACAGATGTTAACTCAGGGCTAATCTTCAAGCAAAAAAAAAAAATATATATATATATATATATATATATATAAACATATCTATTAAACTCCAGACATAAAACATATAACTCTCTAATTTGTTGTAAATGTGAAACAGCTCTAAAAAAATGAAGTCTTAAAGACTATAACTTAAAAACTAGCAGAGGGGAAAGGGAAGAATAAATTTTAAAGAATTATTAATAAAATATACAGCATAAGAGAAAGAAGGAAAAACAGGGTAAAAAGAAAACATAATATAATATACAAATATAAACATATCAGGAACCAAAATAAATGGAAATGGATATCTCTCTTCCAGAATAGGCAAGTATTGTCGAGGTCATACAAATAAAGAAACAAAACTAACGTATATTTGTTTGGTTTAAAAGATACATAAAGGTACAGAAAGGTGGCAAATCAAAGAATGATTAGAAAAATGTAGGCTGAAAGTAACCAAACCTAAAGCAGGAATACCTGTATAATATCAGACAAAATAGATTTTATGGCAAAAAACATTATTACGATATAAAAGTGTCAGTCTGTAATGAAAAAAATCGTCAAAATCATGAAAAAATTCTAGTATATAATATCCAGGTCAAATGGAGAGAATTATACAGAAAAATATATAAATCCAAAATCATATATAGTGGGAAATTTTAATGCACCTCTGTCAGTGAGCGTTGGATCAAAATGTAGTATAATTGTAGCAGATTTGAAAACACATTTAACTTAAATAGAATGCTGTAGTCAATATGAGTAGGCATTCTTTTCACACACACATTGTTTATTTTTTTATTGATTTCTAATCTAATTGTGAAGAACGTGGTCTGTAGAAGATTGATTATTTGATGTATGCAAAGTTTTACTTTTTGGCTTAGAAGATGATAAATGTTTATGATATATTTAAGCTAGTGTTTACCCCTTAACAGGAAAGGAGAGAGATACAAAGTGGACTTCAACTCTATTATAATGGTTTATATTTTATAAAAGTTCTAATTAAATACAAGAAAATGTTAATAGTTGAAAACTTATGTCATGGGTACACAGGTCTTCATTATATTATTTTCCTTTGTACTTAAACAAATTAATATCTTCCAAAACGTGTTTTATTATTTCATCTATTTGATGAAACTATTTAAAAATTAACAACATTAATTGAAATATTGATAATGTACAAGCCACTGGATGTAGGTGATCTCTTTCTATATTTATAAGATATATCAAGACTGTTTGAAATCTATATATTAACAAAGTTGTTTGTTTCCAGGGACATTGGGATAGTGGACTTACAGGGGGGGAAACTGTTGAAACTATTGGGGATACTTCAAATGGAAAAATTATTTCTATTATTTGAAAGAGCTGTCATATCCAAGGGAAAGTGCACTTTTTCTTTTAGGGAAACTTTAGGCCAAATTGGAAGATGTCTGAGTAGGTTAAATTTCACTCAACCTAATAAGGTATTTGCAACAACTAAAATCCTCAAGCCAAAAATGACTGCTTTGGAAAATAGCAAACTTATATCCATGAAAATACTCAGCTAGAATTATGCTTTGATAGAAAGGAAAATCCTTCATTTTTAGAATATTCTTTTAGTCTACAAGTATGTATGAATGTGTACCTGGTCCCAACTGTGGTGCTAATGTAATCGTGAATAGTGGAGATGATTTTCCTCCCCAGTGGTGTACGGTTGGTCGTGTTACTGCTTAGGTCAATGGAATGTAGGCAGATGAGGCAATCTGCTAGTTCCGGGCCAAGGTCTCATGAGGTAATAAGGATGTTTTTGCTATACCCAAAAAGAAGAGCATGAGTTAGGTAGTCCTTGGCCCCAGGAGAATGAGGAAGAATGTGGAGCAGACCTACACCCAAACCAAAGACTGGAACAAAGCCCAGCCCACTCACAGCGTGAAGCAGATCTGCTCCAGCCACCAGATAGACTTAGAAATCATGAACAGGAATTGGTTCAAGTCCCTACATTTGAGGTGGTTTGCCATGCAGCATTTTTGTGGCAATAGCTGATCGATCCAGCATAGTGGAGCATTTGTTAGTTCAGTATGGCTAGAGATGGAGAATACTACATGTTTGTGGGGGAAGTGGTGAGTGATGAGAGACAAATCTGCATACATTCACTGAAGTGCTTTCTAGCTCTGAGACTCTGTGCTCTGAAAAGAATGAAAAACTTGCAAATATACAATTAAAAAGATAGAATTATTACATTTGCATACTATTAAGTATTTTTCTAAGCCAGTCTCAACTGCAGCCAAACATACATCAGGAATACATCAGGCTTAAAAGAGGGTGACTTGTTGGTTCCCAATCAGTTGTTATACTCTCACATGCAAGAGAAAGTCTATACAGCTGAGTCAACAAAATCCAAGCCCCTGTGGGGGCTAGGAGACAATACCATTGAAATATTTTTAGTAATACATGTTGTGTTCTTTTGGTACTTTTACTTTTTAACACTTGTTGAAATTTATCTTTACAACAAACCCAGGAAATAGATAGAAAAGTTATTATTACTGTGACCCCCTAAAATTTGAGTAAAATGTTATGCAAAGAAATGAAGTGGCTCTCCTTTTGGAGACAATTTTGTACTTGGGCTAAGTCCCACTGTGCTTCAGTGTTTGTGCTATGCATATAGACTTGTAAAGCCTCAGTAATCCCATGGGACAAAGGGGCCATCACCAAAGCTCACGTTGGAAAGGACTTTTACCCTAACCATTCTTCCAGTGTTACGGTTCTTTTTTCAATGCCCAATGCTCCCACCAAATGCTCATGAAACCTATGTTTGGTCACTTCAAGTGATTAGGTACTCTGCTTCTGGAAGCAGATAAGGAGAGCTTTTAGGAAGATTTAATTGCTAGAAAGTGTTTTCTTGCAATGAGCTAAAATTTTCCTCTCTATAGATTCTACCTACTTGTCTCAGATCTATCCCTTGGAAAAAAATATATTACTCCTTTTATAAATGGAACATATAAGGCTCATAGAGATTAAGTGATTTATCTGAGGCAACACAGCAGGCTTTTGAGCCAGCTTTCTTGACTCCATCTACACTCCCATTCAAGTTCTTTCTTATTTCAGTTCTCCTATAGAATCCCTTAGTGTGTACCAAGTACTATCCTAGGTCAAAAAAATGCAGAATAGAGAAAAATTGAGTCTCTACTCTCAAATGCTTGAGGTTTGGGCAGTAGGAGGACACTAAATTAAAAATTGCAGCAAGTTGTGATAACAAGTATCATAAAAGTATACAAATTTTAGTAATGGGTTATCTCCTATGCCTAAATTATTTTTTGTCCTGGCCTAAACACAAAAACAACAAAAAAAATATATTATCTAAATCAATAGTAGAAGAGAGGGTTCATTTGTTTTTTATAATTGATAAGCATAATTAAACAAACCTATAACAAAATATATACAGTAAATTTAACTTAATGACAAGTGTATTGAATCATCTTTATCCTTATTAGAACTAATAAAAGTAATTCTCCTCCACATATTCCAGATTCTACTTTTTTCATGTGCTAATATCACCGAAATTCCCTAGATCTAGGCATTGCCCCCAACACCTGGCTACTGCCTGGATTAAAGTATTCTGAAGCAATGGGAAATGTAATTGTAATCTGGCATCTCACTTAGCCTAACCATCTCTGCAGTCAAAGCAAGTCCTTTATCCAATCTGGACCTAATTTACTCCTCTATGAAATGAGAGCATTGTATTTAAAGTCTCTTCCAGATTGTGATTTTCTCAATTCCTACTAGCCTGATTTTTATATAATTCTTCTCTGAAAGCTTTAATTGCTTTTTAGCCACAAACTTATTGGGTTTTTTTTTTTCCCCCTGTATGTGGTTTATCCTTAAAGGGAATGCTTTATGGCTTGATCCCTTGGTCAGGAATCATCTCATCCCACCAAAGGTTGTGAGTACTTTAGTATTCAAGACAATAAAACTTGGGCTAAAATTGTTCTCAAAGTGCATATAAAGTTCTGAGATGACCAAGAGTTCCTGTTAGAGTGTTATTTAGGACAGCGTCTCACTAATTATATCCTATTGTCAAGGCACATTCCCCATTTCTTCAGTCAGCTCTTATTACATTTTAATAGGTTTGATTATTTGATAGATGGTAATTCACTAAGAGTGGGTGCAGGCAAGGTCACATCAAAGTTGAAAAGCATGAGACATGGTGCCTCTAAGAATGCTCCCAATCTTCAATTTGACAACGGTTGTCTTCAATTAGATATATTGGGAGCTGGGCATTAAGGAAGTCTAGAGATTTCTGCTGTCTTTCTCTTACCTCCTCCAGTATCCTTATCCTCACTGCTGCCTACCCAACACCACACTCTAACACAGGTGTCCTATACTATAATCTTCAAATGTGTGTTCCTTTCACATACCTTTCAAATTACACCATGCAGGTATCACCTCCACCTAGTCCTTCTAGAAAGAAGACACATTGTAAGAAACTTTATTTTTTGATGAAGATTGGCCCTGAGCTAACACCCGTGCCCATCTTCCTCCATTTTATATGTAGTACGCCTGCCACAGCATGGCTTGATAAGCAGTGTGTAGCTCAGTGCCGGGGATCCAAACCACTGAACCCCAGGTGGCTGAAGTGGAACTCAGGAACTTAACTGCTATGCCACCTGGCCAGCCCTAAGAAACTATTTTAACTCTAGAAATAAGGCTTTATCTGAAGGGCTTGCTATACAATCAGAAATATATGAAGAAAACATAAAAGAAAACTTTTTACAAAGGTAAAAATACAGCCAGAGATTAAAGTGCATACTAATACTGTAAGCATGGTCATTAGGGAATCAACAAAGGTCAATCCAACTCTAAATGTGAAAAGACAGAGCATGTTCACAACCTGACACATGTCCTGAATTGATACAGTTTAATCATAGCCTTTGATCTTGGGAAAATGGGCCAATGTCATGGTCATCCATTGTGTTGGGTCTGCAACACTTGAAAACAATTCACTATTAACATTACTGCAAATAGGGTGGTCATGAATCTTGATTTTATAAGAATATTCCTAGTTGATGCCTGGTGTAGATCAATTAACAGTCTTCTTTTTTAGCACTACCTTTCACTCAAAAGTGCTGTTTGCATTATCCAATTAACTACAAACTATTAATCTTTCTTCTCCATCAAGGTGGCCCTAAAACATGGCTATAAAACCACCTGTGATTTAAATATAAAAGGCAGGAAAGCAAACCACTGTAAAAATAAGACCACAGACCAGAAACCAAACAAAAATGATTCTTAGTAGCCAAAACAAATGTCAAAAAGTTTCATAAAATAAAGTTTCCTGTGTTCTCTATGAACTTTCTCACGACAAGGAAGACTCTTGGATTCTCATTCTCAGTCTATTTGACATTAGAGCCAGAAATAAGATGCTGATTACCTATTTTTTTTTCAGTTTATGACTTTTAGAACCAAACTTTCAGAAGTGTATTTCTAGAAGCAAATATTTTTATAGTAAAATAAAATGACAACCTATAGTTTAGGATCAAGAGAAACTTATTTTAAAATACAAGATGAAACACAAAAAAACATTTTAGAAGGATGTAAGTCTGGGGTCATTTTCTGTAAAAGCAGGCATTTCTATAGCTAGGTGCAATAATGATATTCATAAATAATATTATTAAGTGAACAGGAAATTATATTTTGGATTTTCTGCTAAAGAAGACAAAAAAATGTGTAATTAAAAAATAATTCTACAAGATGACCACTTTTAAGTGATGCTTTAAAGATAAATTTCTATTGACTCAGGGAAAAAATAACTAGACCATGAATTGTATACAAATCTATAAACGATTCAGAGGTCAATCTCAATGTCGTTAGTGACTCAGTGTACATGAGATGCAACTATGTGAGATTATAAGTCTGTACATATCTGTGTGTGTGTGTATCTCACAGCCTCAACATGATTAATTGGGCATCCATAGATTTACAACATTGGACTCATTGTTCCACAGGGATACAAAATAAATAACATCTCTGTGGTTCCTTACCTTAAAGAGCTTACACTTTTATTTTTGCACGTGTTTAAGAAAGAACTCTAGACTCAAAACTGAAGAAAGAAATGTCAAATGCCATTGCCATGTCTTTAATCACATCGCCTCTTTAGCTTTCTTTCATAAACGGTCAGTGTTCTTTATCAAAGCATGTTTTAAGAATCTAATTACTCAGCAATACAATATGTAGAACATTAAGATTTATATTTATCATTTATATTTTGAGCTGAAACTTGGCAATTTCAAAACTAAACCCACCAAATTAAAAAAAAAAAAGATTTGATTTATACTTAGCATAAATGTGCTAAGTAAAATGACTACCAAGACTCTCTGAAGCATGCTTTCGATAGAAATAGCTAGAAAACAGAATGTCATTCAATGACCTCATCACTCAAAGCATTTCCTTCAGTATTCCATTTTTATGGTGGACAATGCCAGAGTTTTGTATCCTATAATTACCATTGGGCCACTGTGCAAACAGATCTTTCACTGAAAATAGTCCTTAGTAGGAACTCTGTGGTCAATTCATAAATGTTTCTACTTCGTATCCATGTAAATAACTATAATTGTGAATATTTAAAATTAGAGGGTTTTAGAGGTCACATATTTTAGTTCCCTCTATTTACAAATAAAGACCTTGGGGCCCAGAAGAGGATAGTGGCTTATCCAAGGGTATGTGGCTTCTAAATGCCAATCCTAGTGCTATGCCCATGAGGCATTCCTGAAGTCCCAAGGTGATGTGGCTACATTGCCTTTTCTAAAAGCCATCTCTGTGAACAGTATTGGACTATTCATGACTAGTAATGCTTGCTATTTGTATATTACTTTTTTGACAATGTCAGTGATATTTTGATTAAGAGGGTGTTAGTTGAAAACCCCTAGTACAGAAAACTGGCAAGAACAGTAGCTTAAAAACCCAAGATGGTAAAATCAAGGAAGAATTTGAAAAAAAGAATGCCATCAATACAAGAATTTGTTTACCACTATCGTTTTTTCATTCTTTGTATCTTTTACAATATCTTACACGAAGGGTTTACCTTCCCTAATTCTATCCATCAGGGATATTTGTTTGTTGTTTTTCCTTGTATTACATTATCAATAAATTATTCCATCAGGAAAGAATTTAGATGATATAATTGATAAGTGATCAAATTAGCAAGAACAATAGCATCAGCCCAAACCACTTGCTGTAACTCCTATGCAGCTATATCATGAAGCTGGGACCCAGTTAAGAATAAGTACTCAGTAAAAGTGAATGAAACATTTGCGAATATGACCTGTATTTTGCCCATATCAGACATTAATGGGAAATGTAGAATTAGACAAAATATATATTGTCTCTGTAATTCACTTTCTTCCCATTTTTTAAATAAAGAGTATGAATTAAATGCTATTTAAGACATTTTGTTCTCTAACATTCTATCATTCTCAAAACTGGTTCATTCATTCAACAGTGAATTATTATGTATTGTATTGGAAACTGAACAGTGTTCTGTCAACAGTGCTAGTAGCTATGACAGATTCAAACAAGTTTGAAAAATGTTTCTTGCCCTCAAGAAATTTTCAGTTTAGTAATAGAGGCAAAATGTACCCGGTTCATTAAGAGAAATGTCACTAATGCGTTGTAAAAGTAGCTCTCAATTAAGTTTAAGAATAAAAATCAATGATGTTTGCTCTGGCAAAATGATAACCAGTTAAGGATAATGCAGGAGAATTTCTCCCCACAAACTGATACTTTCACTGAGGAGATATATATATACACACAACTCCCATCTCTGAGTCTGTTAAAAGAACAACCAGTGGGTAATAATGCTTCTCCTACAGACATTTAGGAGTAGGACATTGTGATGATAAAACCAAAGGTCTTATAAAAACTTTTCCTTTGACTTCTCTTTTTTCTTCCTTCAGAAATATAGCAATAGTATGACGTTAAAACTTGTTTTCTATGTTCTTTTGTGCGACTAGTCAGAAGGTGAGAGTGATTCTAAGTGTGTTTGGAGCATCTTGTATATCTGGAAAGCTACCAGGGGTCGAGACAGGAATCGGAGGAAAGGAAATGGAAAACTGGGTTATTGAAACTAAATCAAGGGTTAAGAAAGAAGCTTGATGTTTCTTTCTAGATCGTATTTCCACACTTTACAGCCCAGTTCAGCAGGTTGGGAACATATATGATAATAAGGGGAAAAAAAGCCTTACCTAGAAATAAGGACATGCCTATGGCCGGAGTGACTTATAGATCCTGAGTATGGTAAACAGAATGCAGTAGAAAATCACTTGGGAAATATCAAGTAGTCCTTATATTACATACTTTATAGCTAACAAATCAAAATTTAAGTAGGTCAGTTAGTCTCCTTTACAAGATTAAAAAATCCTTTAAGTGAGGAACCATGTCTTCTTTTATATCACCATCTATGTCTGGTGTCTCGTTGGCTATATTGTAGGTGTTTCTTAATCATATAGCTTTTTAAATCAATTAGAAAAGAAAAGAATATGTCTGGCTTTTTGTTGCTGCTGTTCAAGACTCCTGATAAACTTATTTTGTGTTAAGCCTATTCTTATTCCTAAGAATCTTCAAAGCCCTAGGAAATAAGTATGTTGCATTTCACTTGAAATTCAGAAACAGATGAAGTTTGGGGAACCAAACTTCTCCAGTAGAAATTAATTCTGCAATTAGGCAGCAGAGCTGCTGGAAAGCTCTCATTCAAGGAACCTGGGTTATTTGCTGGACCAAGTACTGGTAAATAGCATTCCAGTTTTCCTTCAATGAGCAACTGGAAACAAACTGTGACAAAACAGTTGGACGATATATTGCCCTAGAGCTGTTAAGTGCCTTCAAAGTGAGTAAGAAACTTCTTTTAATCAATAAAATTTGATGAGGAGCCACTTAATATAGGATTATCCTGGAGACTAAGTTTATTTGTATCCTAAAAATGCTCTGAATTCTGAATTCTTTTTAATGTAAATAAAAGTGATCATGAACATCTCATTCAGAGATTATTCAAAGTAATAGGGGGTCTAGGTCTCTGTTAGAACGACAGTGTGAAACTAAATGATGAGTCCACCCACTAGGCTAACAAGTATCTTTAGTATCACTAAGAAATCAAAAGACAGGGGCCGGCCTGGTGGCGCAGTGGTTAAGTTTCCACATTCTGCTTCTCGGTGGCCCGGGGTTCGCTGGGTTGGATCCCCGGTGCGGACATGGCACCGCTTGGCATAAAGCCATACTGTGGTAGGTGTCTCACGTATAAAGTAGAGGACGATGGGCACGGATGTTAGTTCAGGGCCACTCGTCCTCAGCAAAAAGAGGAGGATTCGCAGTAGTTAGCTCAGGGCTAATCTTCCTCAAAAAACAAAACAAAACACAAAAGAAATTAAAAGACATATTTCTCCTGCCAGGCCCCTAAGCCAAAAATTTTGCACCCTCCTTTCAGCTTTGAAGCAAAGCTGTTTGACTCCCAAATTCTCTTCAGATAAACACACTTTCAGATCCTGAACATAATACTTCTGTGAGTTGCTCTGACAATTATCTGTTTCTTTCAGCTTATTATCCAAAAATGCTGTTCTCTCATCCTGGATGAGTTCAAGTTTCAAATGAAAGCTATAACATCTTGTCTAATGGAAATTCAAAATGCATTTTTATCGGTAATATTTTTAATGGCTCATAAACTGAGTTCTTCAAAGGATAAAAATAATTTTGAAACCATTTAAGTGGGTTTCCCACTCCCACTTTCTTTATTTTTTTTCCTACTGTAATGCGGGAAAGCCCCATTTACGATAAAATGCAAAGTGCTTTTACTTTTCTTTGCAGATATCCAACTTTGATTTCAAAATCAAGTTGTTGTTCTGGGAAACCCAAAGTGCTTCCTTGTAGAATGACTGACTATTTTATTTTGGGCAGGTTTCCTGGATGAGTTTGGTATAGGTCTGCCTTTATGCTACCCACACTCACTCCTAAACTTTTTTCTCCTTTACTCTCATACCTAAAATTTCACAGAAAAAGTGTTGAGTTATAGAGCTATAAAAAATAGGCATGACACAGGGCCGGCCCCATTGCCAAGTGGTTAAAGTTCTGTGTGTTCTGCTTTGGTGGTCCAGGTTCGCATCAGATCCCAGGCATGGACCTACTCCACTCATCAGCCATGCTGTGGAGGCATCCCAAATACAAAATAGAGGAAGACTGGCACAGATGTTAGTTCTGTAGGTTAATCAACAGATGTTAGCTCAGGGCAAAACTTCCTCACCAAAAACAAAAATAGGCATGACATGAGTAAGAAAGTCATTTTTGTCTAAAAATCTATAGAGAGCTAAATCCAGCCAAAATCATCTTCTCATTAAACTACAGGAAGTCAATGGAACCAATATGTTTACAGGAACTCTGGTGCCATTTCTATGTAGAAGGCAGGCCATCTCTCCCCTCTGAGAGAATAGTGTATTAGTCAGTATTCTCCACAGAAACAGGACTAATAGGATAATTAGATATATATATATATATATGAGAAGACTTATTATAGTAATTGGCTCATGCAATTATGGAGGCCAAGAAACTCCACAATCTGCTGTCTGCAAGCTGGAGAATCAGCAAATCCTATGGTGTAAGTTCAAGTGCAAAAGTTTGAGAATTGGGGGCCTGATGGTGTAAGTCACAATCAGAGTCCAAAAGCCCAAGAACCAAGAGCTCCAATGTCAGAGGGCAGGAGATGTTGGGTGTCTCAGCTCAAGCAGACAACAAGCCAATTCACCCTTCCTCCCTTTTGTTCTATTTGGGCCCTCAACAGATTGGGTGATGCCCACCCACATTGGAGAGGGTCATTTTATTTAGTCAGTTCAACAATTCAAATGTCAATCTCCCCTAGAACCACCCTCAAAGATATACCCAGAAATAATGTTTTTCCAGCTATCTGGGCATCCCTTAGCCTAGTCAAGTTGACACATAAAATTAACCATTACAAATGCCTTTTGGGGAGGCTAGTCTACTAATTGGTATCAAAATATCAGATGAGTTTGTAGGGCAGCAGAATTTTCTACCTCAAAATTTGTCTCTTTGGCATGATTATTTTTAAGAACAAAAGGCTCAGAAAGAAACTTTGAACTTCCCCCTAACTGCCTAAAAGAATTTGAGATAGAAGGTCTATTTCAGGAAGGAATTAATATCATGGATATTATATTATACTATAATTATAGTATAATATGAACTAGGTGTTGTAGACAAAGAGGAACCTAGCAAAGCCCATTCCATCAAAGTCTTCCCCATGTCTCATTATCTTTGTAAGGTATGGTAAACATTTGTTTACCAAACAATTGCTTTTCCATTTCCATGTGAATTGCCTTCTTCTCCTTTGAATTCCCAAACCACTACCCCCAACATCCTCCTTGGTCTTTAGCTGAAGATGGTATTTAAGGTGGTGGCTTCAGCCATTTTAGTAAGTTACTCAGTTTTCCTGGGTTTCTCCATATACACACGTTATTAAATTTGTTTGACATCCTCATATTATTTTGTCCTATGTCAATTTAATTCTTAGGCCAGCCAAAAGAACCTAGAAAGGTAGAAGAATATTTCTCCGTCCCCTACAACTTCATTTAGTAGTTACGGTAGTTAAAGAAAAAATATTACTTCCTTCATTTTGTGGCTCTGGTGAGACCAAATGAAATGTAGTCTAAACAGCAATACACCTGGTGGCTCCAGGGTTATGCTTATAAAATTTAACTGTGGAGTCAAATCATTCATGGGGCCATGTCTTCACCATAGATCAACATGATCATGATACAACTATTCTCCTGACTTGGTCATAAGTGCCATGTCTGTTCCTACCTTGATCTTACACTCCTATTGTAGATAAGAGAAATGTGTGGTTACATTTGAAAGTCAGTCAGCAGAGGGGTAGTCTTAGAGTAAGCTTGCTTGAGTCTTGAATAGCTTTAACTAGGTCTTGATGAGAACTCTCAATAGGAGTGAAATCATATTAGGGATTTAGCATTCCTCTATTGAACCTGAGTTGATATGGCCAGCTATAAGTTGACCTGCCTTACTGTGCAGTCATTTCCAAACTCTACCTCTGGAGAAGCTGGTAACAACTTTAATAATATTTCTAACAAGACCATTTATGAATCTTTGAGATAATAAAGACAATGCAGAATTTGAGTTGCTTCAAGAAAAACTGAAATTCTTGAATTGCTCTTACAGTAGAGAATTGGCATTAATGTTAGCTGGGTATATAGTGACTATAACAGTTATGGCTTCTGATTATTTTATTCTTTTATGTATAAACCATATAAGCCAGAATAACTTTTAAAATAATCCCCAAAGCTATATTATCTGTTCATCCCATGAATAATATAGTCTTGAAATATGGCACCACATCTGGGATCCTACAAGTCAGACTAAGATGCACTGAGAAACATGAGGATCATAAATAGTAAACAAAAAACTATCAAATGAGTAATTTTATACATTAAAAAACCTCTAGAAGAAAAATGATTGATTAAAAATATGCATATGTATGATATTTTGAGAAATAAGTTTAATTAAACAAAGATGATTTTTCCTGTATCCTGAGGGAATGATGAGCAATACCTTCTGTGAGAAAAAAATAACATACTAGTCAACATATTTGCTGGTAATAGCAAACTATATATAATCTTGATGAATATGTGCTAGCCTACACCATTGGAATAGGTTCTGTTAAGAAAATATAGTTTGGAAATATCTTCACATCTTATTAGTATTGTAGAGTTGATATCAATCTTCAGCTCAGACTCATGACCATTTATAAATACTACTACAAATGTTGGCAATAACTCAAAGAATTTGCCCAGAATCTTCTGAATTCCATATGTAAGTTTGCCCACGTAAGTTTACTAATGATGTTAGGTAATGTAGACTTCTGTGATAAGTCTTAAGTTTCTTTCTGAGTGATTCTCAGAACAGTGCAACTTCATGAAGATTCTGTGTCCTTGGAAACTTACCATGAAGTTTGAACAGGGCTTGAGACATTCCAATTACTCTATAGACATGAACATTCTGATTATTTGCTATTGATATTCACTTTTCAAAATATCCTCTTTTATCTCATTACCTGTTTGGTAGGGTTTATATTGTCATTCATATTTTCTTGAAAATTCTCTTTTGCTGAATTTACTTTAGTGAAGAGATACCAACTAATGGCATCACCAAAGGCTGCATAGTGATCTCCCTAGTCATCATTTCAGAAATTTCTCAGAAACTCATATGAGCATAAGGTGAATAACTCAGTTTTTTTTCCATAAGGCGTAATGTCTTCACGAGGTTTTGATTCCCTTTGAAAAGGTAAGCCTCTAAGCAGTGGTTCATAGTGGAAGTAAATTATGAACTTTTATTAATGCACAATTTCATCACATGGATTAATCTTAAATGGAGTACAATGACCAAAATGTGACAAATGACCATTAGAGAATTATGACAATAGCGAGCTTCTATCCTGGGCCTTCAATACTGTTTGCTTCCAAATAGAATGAATGCCTCTTAACATGTAAATCCCAGAGAGTAGACTGGCATATAAAAATTTTCAATAAGCCACAAAGCTGTCATTTTAAATTTAGTGTCTGTTTAGGATCTACAGTGAAAGCTGTAGCTGTTCAACTGTAGGGTTGAAGAGTAATGGTACATAACTTGTCATACTTATCATTTTATGTATATTATCTTTATTATGTATATTTTATGTATAACATATCTGTTTGTGTATTTTAATACTTGAAATCAGAAATGAGGTTTCACTTTCAATTTTTTTAAAGTCATGAAAGCATTTTATTTGTCATCTTAAAATGGACTATGTCCTAATACTGACAAATTTCCTGCAGTTTTTAACTCTAGCAATTAAAAAGCCAAACAAAAAGACCCTAAATTGTCTTGTAAACAGTAAAAATACCTGATTATTCAGCAAATTTTGATTAAGAGACTACGACGTTTACACATGAAACTGGACACAAGGAAGCGGATGAGCAAAGCAGAGACATGAGGTAAGCCTCATGGAGCCTGTCATGCAGAAGACAGATGAAAAATCTATAAACAAAACTAAACTAAACTAAGCTAAATGAGTAATTGAAATTGTGCAAAAGGAACTTGCCTAATGTAAAGGGTTAAGCTTAGCAAAGGCTTTGAGACATGAGTTTGAGTTCATGAAGCAGATAGAGCAGAAAAAATTAAAACCATTCCAGGTACAAGGATTGGCAGGTGGGGGTGTCTGTACCAGGGCAGAAGATGGTAGGTTTGCAAACTAAGAGATGCCCAGTACTTCTCAGACAGGGATCATGTGGGGGTCATGTGACAAGACAGGGCTAAAGAAGTCAGTCTGGTCATACCAAGCCAGGTTAATTATTCTGAATTTTATTCCAGGAGTAATGGGAAGTTGTTGAGGAAGAATAATAAAATCAGGGTTGTATTTTCAAATGCTCCTGAAATAGTGTAGAGAAAGAACTGTAAGGAGATGGAATAAATTGTTGGAAGATCATTAAGAGGCCTTTACATAATTCCAGGCACAGGATAGTAGCATGGCTGGGTGGAGGGAGAGATGTAGCTCACTCCAGAGTCATTTCAGACATAGAAATAAGATCAGGGGAAATGTTCCAGAGTGACAAACTTGGCAGTATCGTTATGGTCTAGTCATGGTCTGACATTTAGCATTTTTCATGATCAAATTATATATTGTTATTCTGTAGGATTATTTTGCTTTTCCCTAATTTTTATGAAAAGCACTCCTAGTTTGTTTAGGTACTGTAAGCATGGGCTATGTTATTGTATTAGCTCACTCTAGTTTGCTGATACTTTTATGCTAATGCTGATACTTTTTTATGCTAATCAGAAATGATATTATACTTATCCCAGCTCCTGGAACCAGCGAAAAGAGCATTTCTAGTTTCTGAATGTGTTTATAGGCATTGAAAGGCTAAATACCTTGGTCAATATTTTTTTATATATTCTGCAACAAAACAGATCCAGACCCTCAGCCCTATATAGAACAATAGATGTGAATTGCTGAAATGCTGTTGCAAAATTACATTTGAAAACAGAAATGTAGATCTAACTTTATAAACCTGCAACAGTCGCAAATTGCTGCTCTTGAAATAAAGCTTTTATAAGAAACTCATTTTTACACACCATTTTTTGCCTTGTAAAAGTGGGCAGTCCCTGGTTTCCAGAGCCCATGGCGGAATACCTTACTCTGTTCTTGCTCCCTGTTACAGTAGGATCTCTTTTAACCAGGCTTCTCTTTATTTCACCCACCAGGCTAACCAGTGGCCCCTACTCCCTCTCTAAATCATACGGACAGCTCCTGGCAGCCTCATTGCTCTATTCCACATGAACTTTGACTCTCCCCAGTATGCTTACCAAGAGTTGGTGAAGTTTGCTCCCCAACCAGTTTATCCCAGTTGTACATAATTTTGTAATTATATAATTTAAGTAAGTTACATCAACTGATAAATATTGTGACAAGAGAGTCAACATTTAAACTAAGTGGAGTGTTTCAAAATAGTATGTTAATGATGATTCTCTGCTCCCCCATCTCACAAATCATCATTAAAATAGGGGTGGGCAAGATGATTAAAAAATTCTCATTAAGAATTTATGAATCTGAACTCAGATGAATTCACTAGTGTCTTCAATTCTTGCTTTGCTTTAAAGATATCAAAACTTTAAAACACAAATGATGCATTATGAATGTTTTTTGCAAAAATAAGACTCCATTTGGCAGACTTATTTTTGAAAAGGGGTGTGTTGGCTCACCGTCAAAGATTAGGAGATGAACATACATTTGTATGTTTTAAATGAATATAAAATGTTTAATGTATGTATCACTTAAAACTATTCCACTTCTCAGCTGATGCCAATTAACCAACATGAGGCCAGATCCAGGCTTTTATTGTCCCTAAGAGTCCTTGGCTATGCAACAGCTCAAACACCAAATACTCTTTGCCTGAATCATCAGTAAACATTCTGTCCTCTAGATCTTTACTTCCCTGGGCTAGAATCTGGCTTCCCTGATTTACAACAGTCTCCACTTTACCTCCTACCAAACAAGCTGCTATTCAGCTTGCTTTCATCTCTTCTCTTACCTTCTTCTCTTCTCTTCTGTGACTCCAGGATTCCATTGCAATTTGTGACACATGTGAGGATCAAACCTTTCACCTATGCCTCATACTGCCCATTGTGAATAGTGAGAAATTGAGGACATCTGAGCTTTTTTGGCTATTTTTCTCCTGCTGGGTACCAAGAGAGGAATAATCAAGATAGCACCAGGTGCAAACACACCCTCATCCAAGAGACTGCTGCCTGATGCCTGTCGATGGTGCAGCTCCCTGCAATAATTAAAACAGGCAATTTGACCACAGATGCATTTCTCTTGTTAATCATCAGGTCATTAGCCTTAATAAGATCAATCTCTGATTAGATTAGCCATATCTCAAACCAATGAAACAGAACAGAGAGGAAATCAAATTTCAGCACGTTTCATTTATCTCTAACCTTCATCTTATGCCACAAAGCAGGAATAGTCTGTGGAGGTTATCAACGTACTATCTTGATGCCTAAGTGATCAAAGATTCAACAGAATGACAGCAAAAGGGGGACGCATAGAGGAATAAAAAGGACTTATTTAGTGATCTGCTCTTATTTCTGGAGCACTGAACCAAGGTTGGCTGAATTACTAGGGATTTGACCTATTTCATTTAATCACTAGTGTCCTCCAGCAGAGATGTGAGGTGTGGATAGAAAGTAGCATTGCTCTTCTGGTGCTAAGGGAGATAGATCTCTCTTGAATTTCAAGGATTGCCTCAAAACCATAAGTAAACCTAGATCCTCGGATCCCCCAGTGAGTCAGTCTTATATCAATTATCCAGGATAGGCAAATCCATAGAGACTGAAAGTAGATCAATGGTTGCCAAGATCTGGGTGGAGGGGGAATAAGGGATGACTGCTAATGATTTGGGAGTTTCTTTTAGTGGTGATAAAAATGTTCTGGACTTGATAGTGATGGTTGTACAACTGTAAATATACTAAAAGACACTGAATTGTACACTTTAACGTAGTGAGTTTTATGATATAAGAACTAAATCTCAATTTAAAAAACAATTACAATTTAAAAACATCATGAGGATCAGGCTACACCAGACCAATTACATCAGAAGATCAGGGCAGAGACTCAGGCATATAACCAGGAAATAGAGATCCCAGCCTCTGCTCTTACATTGACTTGCTCTTTCACATGGGAAAGCAATGAAATCGTAAAAGGTGAGAAGTGGAAGGACTTTGTGACCCTTTTGTTCCTGCCTTAACTTAACAGTACCCTCTTTACAACTTAGCTGGAGAAAGTTTTGGGGCAACCTCAACACCCAAAAAAGGTTAGTTCGTAGTCAAGCCGCTATTCTTCATGTGCAATCATCGTCAATGACATCATGGTCCACTGGCCTCTTGCCATCACATCAAGCTTGTATCTTTGTGGATTCGTTTTCTTACTCACTTATCTGTCAAAATTTTTATCTGAACCCTTGGACAGTCCAGCCTCCACCCTTCTGCCTGCATTTTGGATGTCAGCAGCAGTAACTCTTGGCTGAATTAGCAGCAGTACTACCAACAATTTCAATCTGTCGGTACAGCTCTTGTGGTCTCTAATTTGAAACAGCTTGAACTATCGTACTCAACTGCTTTTCTGATAATTTGATCACTGCTTATCTGACTTCCTAAGAAACATGTTAAAATAGGACCTCATGAGACCTAATTTAGCTTTCCATATCTAACATGGAGACAATTGTGTGACCTCCTGGAGAGCTCCACATATAATAGATTGTCTGATGTAAAATGCTTTGATATGCCCAATAACACAAGTATTATTAAGCAAAATATAACCTATTGCTTTCTCGTTTATTGTGACCTAAATCTGCTATACAGAGAAGGAAAAATAATACATTGATGATGGTAAGATAGATGATGAATGTAAAGTGATTTATAATTTTGAAAGGATAAGGCTGACGAGAGATGATAGATGTCTTCAAATTAATGAAGATAATAGAAACAGGGAAGATGGGCTCCATTTGATCCTTGACAGAGGCAAAGTTCAGTCTCCAGAAAGAGCATTCAGTACACTTTTACAGTAAAGAGAGTAAACTAATGAAACATGTATTTCTAAAACAGTTTAGATGTATTATGTATCTAGTTCATGAATATATTTATTCAGAATTCCACCTGTATTTTAAGCTACTGTTTTACATTTGCTAGTACACTTTTGCTTTTGGCCATTTCTATCTATTTAACATAAGTTCTCAAACTTTCCTGCATGATTCTAAAAGAAGAACAGGAAAGGGTGGGGACAATTCCTTGTATATTAGCAATTGTTTGCACAATCCTTAGCAACATTTCAACTGACAGTGTTGCCAGTAATTAGGGCAATTCCTCAGCAATGGTTTTGACAAGAATGGATTTGAGGTGATATGATTTTTATGTATGTTCACTAGAATTGAAAGTTCAGTATCAGTATTAGAAAAAATAAGTGCAGAGTTTCACATGAGTCCTTTTAAACCAAAGAACGTGACAACAATCATTGCTCATCCTCCTATGAGCCGAGTCTACTCTAGAAACACCTTTCTGATAGAACATGGAGGAAGCACTGACTCGTGGGATGAGCTGGACATCAGGAACCTAAAACTGCACTGGGAAAATCAGTTAAAAGTCTGTATGGTTAATACAAATCTCATTAAGACTTTCACTTTTTTTTTTAAAAGGAGAATGGATGTTCAAAATATATTCAGCTTCAAGCTACTAAGAGATGGCTCAAAAACTAAAAACTGAAAGTCTACATAACGTGGAAATTTGGGGGGAGTGTGCATCTTAAGTAAGAAAAAACATGCTTCATGAGACAGATCATATACTCAACCAAATTTTTATCATTAATCTTTCTGGTTTCTTTTGGAAGCTGATACTCCCTAAAAATTTTATTCGCCATATTTTTCAAATATATATAGCACTTTATTTTTTCTTATTCTTCTCTATGAGACATTTATTTAAGGAACTTCAGGAAATTAATTCTTATGGTTTGCAAGGGAATCCTGTTCAGCAAACTTGTGAGCCTTTCTTTTCAAGTCTCAAACGAGAAATAGAAGCCCTTTTGGAAGATAAGGAAAGCGCGATGTCTGTACTCAGCCTGCAACATTGTAGCCAGAAGAACTCTAGATGTCATCTGATTCTCAGTGTTATTCTTTAGCACTTTACTTTTTAAATCCCACTCTTTCTGATATTTCTTTTAAACCTTTATTTATAGAGGTAATAATTGAAACTTTTTTAAAGGATAGCATTGGGAATCACAACTAAATGTGGAAGAACGTGGTGGGTTATAGGTAAAAAGACTCTGTGGGACATACCCCAGGCCTTTAAAGTTGGTGTTGACAAGGCTGTTCCGTGACACGTGTTTTGGTGACTCTGTAAGCAAATGATCTTAACCAAACGTGGGGTCCTTTTAAGCATTCCTGCCCCTGATAGGCCACAGTCAGAGGGCTGTGGGCATCAAAGGCTCTGACTCCTCTGCAAATGCCTCCCACGCTTTGATAACACTCTCTTTGTCCTCCCATATTTCCATGGCAACAGCTATGTCTGGCCTTATGTGTATATCACGCACTTTCAGGTAACACTGAGCTGGCCTTCTCTTCCATAAAATATCTTCCCTTTCTAACGGTTGATTCTTGGAATCCCTTTGTCAGAAGTCAATACCTTAATAAAGGATAGATCTTTGGTGAGAGATTCAAATTTATATTTAAATGATGTATCAGATATTGACTTACAGATAAACATTGCAGACTGTTAACATGTGTCTATTTTCTCTCCCTTTCAAAATGTATTAAAATTATATTGAAAGACTAAGACTTGATATTAAAAGACTAAAACTATGTAACAAAGACAGAGAGAGGACAACAGATGAGAGATTGCAACATGTTTTTGGAAGAAACAAAGTGAGCAGATGTATGGAGCCGATCTTGTCGATTGTGGGAAGCCACAAGCTAGGTGCCTGCAGAGAGATAACAATGAAAAATAATGTGATTTATTCTGTAGATTCCTAGAAAAGCTCAGAAGTGGAGGTATAATATACTGAAAAAAGCAGGAGCATATAACTCTAAAGAAAAGAAAGGGAGGGTAAAAAAGTCAGGATAACGTTCACTTCAGGAAGAAGAGCCTTGTTCTCTGGGAGAGATGTGTAAGAAACTTCAATAGTATAGTAATATTTTATTTCTCAAATTGGGTAGTGGCCAATATTATTCTTTATATATTATAGATGCTATTTATATATATCTGTATATACATGTATGAATGTATATATAAAATTTTGTATTTGATTAAATTTTAAGAATATCTTTTATTACGTTGAAGAGGATAAGGCTTGAGGTTAAGGATAGAAGAAGTGGCTGAAAATTTATGCAGAAGGATAAAGTATGGGGAGGAGTAGGAGAGGTAACTGGTGTTTTTTGGTATAAGCCTTGAAATATGATTTATTTCCACCCTGTACATGAATTGTTTTAATTCGAAAAAACAAAACTTAGAACTGCTACGAAATGCTTCTCTATTTTGTGGATGTAAGTGAGAAGCAGATATTGATTCTTTCCCTCCGGTGTATACATAGTGCAAAGGGAAAGAAAGCGCCCCTTGGGAACAAACTGGAGTGCAGATCAATTGGGATGGGGATTCAGTGTGATTTTTCCTTTTGTGTTCAACCACATTGATTCTTCAAATATTCTCTCCGCTGGGGAGACAGTCCTCAGACTACGAAATCCAAAGTCCCACGTGGTCTGTCCTTCTGCAGATCTGTCTTTCAGAGTTTCCGACCACCCTCAATTCAGAAGGGATGGACAAGCACTTCACTGGGTGCACCCCCCCCCCGCCCCACATACACACCTTTTGGAGCACAAAGATGTGCGATATAGTTCTTCTTGACTTAGAAGCCCTAGTCTATGTCGCAGGGTATCTAATTAGAGCTCCTCGTTGTGAGTATTGCTGAAGCAATCTCTATTTTAATTTCTCTCCAGCTGTGCAACTGGCTGAAACACAGATGGGAAGTAGAGCTGTGGGAAATCAGAAGAATTGAGAAGTGAGTTGAGAAACCAATGAAGCTGTAACAAGAGCAGAGTTGCTCTGAGAGTTCCCAGCTCCCAGGCTGGGCAGGATTCTCTGACTTTTTCATTTATTTTCCTATGCTTTGGGGTGTAGCTGTCTTGAGGTGTAATGGGGAGGAAAGTGGGTGACTGGGGAGTGACTTGGGAGAAGGGTCTTGCTATCAGAATGTTTTGCTTGCTCTAGGTTCACTCCAGCTGAGGGAGCAATCCCCCAAATGAAGTCTTTTTCTCTTGATTTTTCTATGATGAAGATGACCATGTACTTTATCATCCAAATGACACACTTTTCAGGATATAAGGGAGATATCAATAAACAACCAAGAAAGTCGGGCATAATCCAGGACTCCTTGGGCAAAACTAGGACATTCTCTAGTTTGCATTCTGCCCAGGTCCATTAGCTAGAACATGTGTGCACTTCCTGAACTTGTGTTCTGTGTCTTGACTTCCTTTCTCATCCTCCCATCTGATGTAGCTCATTCTTAGACTGATAATTCAATGATAAGTCACCTGATCATCAATGGTCCTGGAAGCAGCCAGACTGGTGCTTCCGTCTACCTGGCAAACCCTCCCATGCTCCTTAGGCTTCAGACTGTCACTGAGGAAGATCAAAGATCAGGCCCAGTTGTAAATTTGTAACAGCCAAACCTCCCCCCTCTTCCCTGACTAAGCTTTCTAATACCCTTAAACATTTGAGAAATGTGCCAGGCCATTGTTTTATAGGAAAATTACTCCCAACCCTTGTTTTCCATCTCTCATTATACTTAAAGATATCACAGATGCATCAATATTCTCTGCATAAAATTGAGTTTAATTTATTCTAATTAAAAACATACTTATGTGCCACCATTAGCATGGTAGGAGGTATGAGGTATCACACAGAGACAGAAACAAGTCTGTTGAAAACTGCATTTTATACATAGTTCTACTCACTTTTTAGAACGGGCACAATCCATCTAATTCATATAGATAGAGACACCGATATAAGTATATATAAATTATACCTGCAGGAGGTATTTAATTCAGATATTTAGGTATAGGACAAAAAATGATAAAAGAGATGGTGTCTACCCTCTAGGATAAGGACTAATATATTTCCTTCTTCTGTTTACTTAAGCATATTTTATATTCAGCTACAGTGAGCATTGAATATTAGTGTTGAGTATCAATTCTCAGTTCCTCCGCACTTCTCTGTCTTGATGTGGTTTGGGCTATACTCCGTCCATGTACCACTGACCCTCCTTTTTTTTTTAAGTCTAACTCCTTTGTCTGCCTCATGGTTACTATTCTGGAATAGTAGCCGTGTTACTGATGCATGGCCTCATTCTCTGTGCAGAAAATCCTTCATTTTTATAACTTTACCTTTTAAAGTTCCTATAAAGTGCAGTGTTTGTCAAGTGATTTCTAAGGGGCTTGTTTCCTTGAAAATGCTGAGCAAAATCAGAGTCATGAAAAGGTACAGGAAGTAACAAAGGTTAATACAAAAAATCCAAAACAGACCGCTGGAGAAACTTAATTCCAATTTCTTAACGTGCTCAGCCACAGGCAAGGAAAGATTCACTCATTGAAATGTAAAGAATCAACTGATCACAACATTCAGAAACAATTTGACCTGAACTCTACAAATGAATTAATCAATCTAGCTGTCAACCTTGTTTTCAAGACAAAGGAATTCAGTTTGCTCTCATTTAAGCCTTCTCTCCAAATGGAACCACTAGGCATTTATGCATCTTGATTTCCAACCTCCTTGCCTTTGAAATACTCCTGTGTGCTCCTGTAGGGTCAGTTCCCCCCATGTCCACATGTCCAAATTCTATCCCTGGGTCAAGAACTAACAGAAATCTAGCTCTTCCATGAATCACCCCCTGACCTGCTCAGCTGGAAATTCTGTAGGGTCTCCTTATCTTCATAGTCATACTTTTCACACTGAGATATAAGAGAGAGAGAAGAGAGAGATCCTTTCTGGTCCAAAGTACCTCTTGCCAGGCGAAGGAAGTCTAGAATGAAGATGAAAACAGAAAAAATATAAAAAAGCCATCTTCTTTTGAGCTTCTAAAAGCTTAGGTCAGGAAATTCGAGGCTATTAAGAGATTTTCAGGGCTAATTTTGACCCTCCTACTTTTTTCTTCACTATCTTTGGATCCTAACTGATTGATTCCACTTCATTTACATCACTTCTGAACTGGCGGGGTACTTTATGTTAAACCTTCTGTGGCAGGCATGATACTTTTGAGGTTTTAGGCCAATATATTATCCTTGATCATTCCTAGTTCCTAGGCTTTTACAACTCCCTTAACAAGAACAAGATTCAAATTGTAGAGCCTCTTATACTGTTTAGCAAGAATATCTATGCCTAAAATAATATCCTCATTAGCAAATAAGAAAATAAACAATCTTTAACCAATTGTAGCCCCTCCGAATTGTAGGAACAGTATATGTGACTAAATAGAGCATTTAAAGAATTTACCCTGTAAATTAGTTTAATAACTGACAGGAAACATTAGATTCACTGGGTCTTAAAAGAGTAGACTATTTCCTGAATGCAAGATTTTGTTTTGTGTTGTGTTCAGTAGAGTCTTAGCAGATTTACCAAAAAGGAGGGATGTAGAAACACATCTGCTACATCACTGGTTTTCAGCGTGGACCCTAGACCAGCGGTGTCTATATCACCCGGGAATTTGTTAGAAATGCAAATTCTGGGCCCAGCGATCTGAGTGTCAGGAAGCCCTCCAGGTGATGCCGACACACGCTAAAATTTCCAAACCACTGGTTTACATTGAGTTTGCAAAAAGCTTGACTTTTTGATAAGAACGCCGTATCAGTTGCAAGTTTGTACCCCTTTAGACTAATCTATTGTATTTTTTCATAGTGCCTACATATCATGGTCAGTTTATTTAATTTTATATTTGAAGAACTTTAGTTTTGTTTTAAAGGATGGTGTGCAATTACATAAAATGTATGTCCAAAGTATTCATAACATTGAAAATTTGATTCTGTATGATTTTTTTGAAAAGAACTAAAAAATAAATAAAAACATTGCCGAATCAGTGCTTGTTTGTCTAAAACAACCCAACTTATCTGATATTCCTCTTTTTATGTGTTGGCTCAGACAAATATTTCAACTGGTACAACTCCCTGAAAATCAATCAAATAATGTTTTGACTAATTTTTTGCCTCTTAGTTGTTGATAAACTGATTTGATCTGACTGTCAGATTTGCTCTGTGTAGCTTGCTCATGTTGTAAACACAATCTTACATAGATACAATAAAAATGAATCCTTGCGCACGTCTGAGAAGGAAATAAAAAGTATTCGTTTTAAAAAAGAAAAAAAGACCAGAATTGAAAAAAAGACCTCTGTTTGCTCATTAGGTTTCCAGCATTAGAAACAACCATTTCATGCAGTGTTGGTGCACAGAGTCTCAGAGGCACGTTCAGCCTGCAATGTCCTAACAGAAGGAATCTTTGCCAGTCTGTTTCTCCTCTTCAAAGAAGAGTCCTATGCTTAAATGAGTGTTATACTGACATCCCAACATTTCCTCTCCTGTGGGACAAGAAAAGATTTGTTTCTTTAAAAAACTAGATTCACTCATTGGCTATGCATGTTTGTAGAATGTGATTACCCTTTGCAGAAAATCTCTTATGGAATAGATATCAGTGTGCAGTTTAATTAAGTTAATGTTAAAAGGTCAGTGACATAAATGCACCTATAAAATATGTAATAAAGTTCAAGTGCTAAAGTTATCAGTTGGAAAGAAATTACATTTGAGTAAAAATAAAATTAGGTAGACATCTACCACAATTCAATAACGTAATTAATTATTAAGGAAAATGTTGAGAAATGCTATTTTATACACAAAACAGAACAAATCCCAAAAACAGAGGCTTGAGTTTTATTAGTACGCAATAATTAAGACAATCACTCTCAGAACTCCTTTAATCATTGTGAGTGCCTTCTTGCCTCTTCGAGATGGCTTAATGGAGAGACTTTCCAGAAGTGATATAATCTCTCTCCTAGGATGGTTGAAAATACTGACTTTTATAAATTATACATTTTTGTGGCCCTAGGTCAGTGGGCCTGTGGAATCTTTGAGTGTTAGGTCTAAAAGGTCTCTTAGCATCTCAGAGGCTCAGAGTAGAGCCACAAAACTGGTGACTTGTGGACATACCTGTCCTTGTCCATATAAGGTTTGTTTGGTTTGAGGCGCTAAAGCAAAACAATAATAAAAAACTTTTTTGAATAATTTTTCAGGCTTAAAGTCAGGAGCTACCTAACAAAAATCCAGATTTCTGGGCCTCCCGACTGTGTGAAAACAGTACTTTGGAACTGAGTAGAGCCTGCCTCATTGAGCCGGACACTGCTCTCCAAATCACAAGGGCCCACTCGGCCAATCACCCCTTCCTTTGACTCAGTGATCACCTGCCTTGTGCTGGGCCTCGTCTAGGGACTAGAGGCTATAGCTACAAACAAAAGGGACACAAATCTCTGACCTCAGGAAGCTTACATTGCAATAGAGGAGACAGATAATAAACAACATATATAAACAAACAATAGTCTGTTAGATGAGATAGGAGCAATGGAGAAATAGTAAGCAGGGAGTGTGGAATTGGGGAAGAGTTTTAATGATGTGGTCAGAGAAGGTCTTTCTGGAAAGTAACATTCAAGTAAAGCCCTGCAAGATAGGAAGGAGTGTGCCATGTAGACATCTACAGACAGAAGGAGCAGCTAATGCTACAGCCTTGAGTCAGGAGCTTGACCAGCATATTTAAGGCACAGATAATAGGCCAATTGGCTGCAGTGGGATGAGCAAGAGGAATGTAGTAAGAGACATGATCAGAGAGTTAGAGTGTGAGGGGCAGTCTGCATAAGGTGCCATGGCCGTTGTTGGGACACTGTTGTTTCCACTGAACGACTTGCGGAGCCATTAGGCAGTTCTTAGCAGGCAAAGGACATGATCTGGCTTATATTTAAGAGGCTCACTCTGAATGCTGTGTTGATAACAGACCTGAGAGGAACAAGTGGAGGAGCAGGAAGAACAGCTGAAAATGAGAGAAAAGTTCCTGTCAAAATAATCCTAGTTCTACCACTAACCAGCTATGTGATCTTGGATGAGTTGCTTACTTTCATGTTCCTTAGTTTCTCTTCTCTTTAGTTCCTTAGTCCTTTCTTCATACAGTAGTTCTGGAAAATAATTAAAATGATATATACAAATGTATGTATGTGTGTTTATATTTATCTAGCATAGAGTAACACCTGACTGATAGTAACTATGAAATAAATGTTGATTCTTAATTCTACTTAAAGAGGTAGGTATTTGTATTTTTAAAGCAAATAGTAATGTATTACATTTGTTTAGTACTTTTTCGCCCATAGAAAATTGATGTAGCTCATTCACAACAATCCTGTTTGTTAGGAATAGAGATTGTCATCACCTTTTCTAAAAATGAAGAAACTGAGCCTTTGAGCACTATTGCTTGTTGAACGAGATCATCAAGAGGATCTAACCTCAGTTGACCTGGGAGCTGGACCCAGGTAATCAGAGGCTCCTCCCCCACCTGCCCTGTCCTTGGAATATATGTTCTACCCACCATTGCTTTACGGGGAGACATTTCAAGGACGCAGCCTTCAGAGAATAATATGTTATTGAGACCATCTGGGCCATATATGTGGCTGTACCCGGTTAAGGCCGCAATATAAACTCAAGATTCTGTCAGGTGTTGCAGAGATCTACTCATCTTGTGGCCACCCAAGAGAAGCCTCATAGATATGTTCCCTCCTTATTGAAATCACCACCTAGCAATCTGGAGTAGCCGCCTCTTTCTTTGGTCTCTCCTTGCTCATCATCTCTGGGGATGAGTTTCAGACTTCAACCAGGGAACTCATGAGGTTGCAAACCAACAAGGATCACATAATGTGTGGCAGAGTTTCAGTTCTTTCAAGGACACCCTATTTTCCCTGGAATGTTATGCACGTGAGATTGAGACATCCTGAGGCTGTTCTTCAAGTTCTGAATATCTATCCATGATTGCCATGGCCAATGCTGTAAATGGGTAGGTGAGTAACAAGAGCAATGAATTCAAGGAAGGTGTTTTTAGAAACATACATCTACATGCCTTATTCTGGATTTATTTGTGCTATTTTAAGGAATTCATTACCCCTTGCTAATCAACTACTCCACATTATGCTTATGAGCGGCAAACAATGAAAGGTTTATCCTTCTTAGATAACGGACTTGGCTGTGAACAGAAACTTTTGATGCTCTAACTCAGAAAAATAAGCAGCACTGGAGGAGGAGGGAGGTCAGTAGGGAAAGTATTTTTAGGCAAAGAATGGCTTTTAGTCTCCTTCAAATCATACCATCTTGACAGTTTCCTATCCTGTGTCTATGTACAGCCGGTCTATTTTCTTCCCTGACAGAAGCTTTTGGCTCCAGTCATGCAAATCTGCTTAAAATGATATACACCACTTGCTCATTTCTCTTTTGCTTCTGTAAAGTCTCAGTCTGGATATCTCTTCCTCAAATTCAAGATCAAACTATGCCTTCTCTCCCTTAGATGTGGTTTAAAACTCCCCTTCTGCTGAATAATGTCAGTAAGCCAAATATATGTGTTAGAAGCCTGAGTGTCAACCTGACAGAATGAATGTGATTTTCTAGGTTATAAACCAGAAATAAATGGGACCCTGGTTTACACTATCAGAGGGTTGCATTTAAAGTCTTACACTATTGGGATTTTGTACAATAAAACAAATGGCATTGTTGCTCTAAGAGTCAGCAGAATTGCCAACATGGTACTGTGGGAAGTGCACCAGAATTAGCATCAGGTGGTTAAATTCAAATCTTTCCACTCACTGTGTGATTTTGAACAAAGTACTGAATATTCTTGAGCTTTATTTTCTTAATCTTTAAATTCTTGATACCTTTCAATACTGTGGTATTAAAGAAACAAAGTTCATGTGAAATCCGTATAAACTGTAAAGGACTTTGTATGAAGCGTGATTCTTCATTTCCTTAACAATCATTTCTGGAGGACCTACTATGTGCAGTGCACAGGCACCTTACCAGGCAGCCCGCCATACAGTAGACTGTAGATCAGGTGTGTGTGTGGGGATGTGTGTATACACATGATTGTAGATACAAACATATTGTGAGACTTCACAAAGCTAAGAGAGCATTTCTACTTTGAATAGCAGCTTGAGAAGATGTGACCTGCAGCATTTACATTGAACCTTGAGGAGTGAGAAGGGAATTTGAGGTGCAGAGAACCATGTGAGCAAATGCATCCAGGCATTAAAATGCATCTTTCCTGAGCCACTGTTATTCAGGTTTAGTTACATTAACTTGCACAAATACATTAAGACGCCTGTGTTGGCTTCTTCTCAGAGTGTTAATCTATGATTTATGTCTGGAAGACTTCCATTCAGGAAGACAGACAATAGAGGAATGGTCAGATTAATGCAAATTGCCGCAGACTTGTGTGAAACCCTCTCAAGCAAATCCTTCTGGCTGTAGTCATTATATTAACTGTTATACTTACAGAAATTTTAAAAAACTCATGTGTTTTCTCTATTGTATGATGTGCCGAGAGCTACCAGAGGTCATATTGTCTTCTAGCGTAGTGATGAAGGGAGAATTGTGTTTGTAACCAGAATTGCAGTTCAGTTTTTGGAAATGAATACTAATGCTACTGCAGTAGATTTAAAAAGAAAAATTATAAAAGCCTTTTTACTTGAAATAAAGAACAAACATTTGAAATCAATATGAAATAAAACAATTTTTAAATTTAAAACATGTCTTTTATTTTAGTAGGAATACTGTATTAAGCCTTAGTAAATCATTTCAGAGGATAAGTAAAATTTCCTTCTGTAAGAACTATCTATGGCTTTAGACTCATTTGCAACTCTGTCAGCCTAAAATAGGTAATTAAAAAGAACAAATCCAAATTGCAAATTCTGCATCCCGTTCTTGACCATTTATGACAAACAGAGCCGATAGATCTATCTTGGGTTAACCAGAAGAAACAGACCTAGCAGGACAAGCAATATTTATAATAGCTGAAGTGTATTGGCTCTTACTGTGTCAAAACTCTTAGAAGTGGTTAAAAAATGAAATCTTCACTGAACTTAGTTGTATTAATTCACTTGGTCCTCAACACTACGTTATGAAGTAGGTACTCTTATTAAGACCATTGCATAGATGAAAAACCGTGGAGCTCCAAGGTGGCAGTCAGAATTCAAACCCAGGCCAGTCTACTCCAGATCCCCGTGCTCAATGCCCGCCTCTCCATCCTATTGCTAGTTGTAATTCTGCTTGTTTTCATACTTCCAAATCATCTGCTTTCTTATGGCATGAATGACTCTATTACAAAATTTCTAAGTGAATTTTGTTACCTAATCTCTTCCAAGCAAATCAGAAGTAATCTACCCTGTGTGATACTGATAATCTTCTATCAGAGTAGGTTAATATCTCTGTTGATTTTTGTTGTTGCCTAAAAATAAATAGAATATTTTCTGTATTTGGACCATTCTTCAGTTAATAATGCTAAATTCTAACACTGGAGTAGACAGTTTGCTGTTTGTGGAAGCAAATTCATCCCTTTTTCTAATTCTTTTTTCTTTTATCTGTTCAGCTTGGGTGATTTCCTCTAGTCTTTTGTCCCACTTGCTGATGCATTCTTCTGTATCATCTACTCTGCTATTGAGTCCCTCTAGTGAATTTTTCATTTCCAGTATTGTATTCTTTATTTCTGATTGCTTCTTTTTTATATTTTCTAATTCTTTGTTGAAGTTCTGAGTTCATCTGTTCTTCTCCTAAGATCAGTGAACATCCTTATGACTTTTTGTTTGAACTCTTTGTCAGGTAGATTGTTTAGTTCTGTTTCATTTAACTCTTTTTCTGGAGTTTTATCCTGTTCCCTTACTTGGAACCTATTCTTTTGCCTCCTCATTTTGCCTCATTCTCTGTGCTTATATCTGTATATTAGGTAGGTCAGCTATGTCTTCTGATCTTGGAGAAGTGGCCTTATGTAAGAGGTGCCTTATGAGGTCCAGCAGTATGCTTCCCTCTTGTCACCAGTTCCAAATGTTCCAGGGGTGTCCCCTGTGTAGGCTATGTGTGTCCTTCTGTTGTGGCAGGGTTGCTCTTGCTGCAGGTTCCCAGGAAGGCTAGGCTGTCCCCCTAGCCAGCTGGTTGTAATGCTCAGGTTGGTATGGCTGCTGTGGACCCTTCAGTCACTTTATCAGGCATGGGGAGCCCCAGCACAGTTGGCATCAAGGTCTAATAGCACATTCCTGTTGTAGTTTTTCTGTCAAATGAGTAGGCCCCGAGCATGGCTGGTTGCTAGACTCAGGGGCTTACAGTTGCTGTAGGGCTGCAGCCTGCAAGGCTCTTGTCAGCTCGCTCAGGATTGCAGCTGAGTGGAGCTTGCCCCAGGCACAGGAGCACCCAATTGTTTTAGGCTTTGGAAAGTGGGGCTGATCCCTTATGTTGCTGTTTGAGAATCACATGCCTTCTGCAGCTGACAGGCCCCATGGCCGACATGTTCATACACTGTCAACAAAGTCCTTCCCCATACATGCTCCCTGACCTCTAAAGTGTACCCAGTCACTCCACTGCAGAAGTCCCACACACTCCGCCAACACCCCACACACTCCACCTGCTCCTCACGTATGCCCTGCCCCTGAAAGGTGGACCCACTTGCCTGGCAGCAGAGGATCCAGGCACCCTGCCTATGAAAGCCCACATGTTGCCAAAGGACTTGCTGTTGGGTAGAGCCAGTCCCTAGGGCAGGCTGCCTGCCCTGGCTGAGCTGGATTAAATCAATACTCTAGAGGGTGGGGCACACCCTGGGCTAACAGGCCAGGGGAGGAACTCCAATGGCATCTGCCAGCATCTGTGTCAGCATGCCTGTACTAGGTCACAGTGATGGTTGCCATCATTATCTCAGTTACTGTGGAGTTCCTGGAGAGGTCTCACCTCTCACCAAGATGCACCCAGAGCCTATCAGCTGAGTGTCTTTTCACCAAAGGACAGTGCACCTTTCTTCCTGGTGATTTTAGGTTGCTTTCTAAATGGATGAATTTGTGTGTGGGCTGTTTAAGAGCTGGCTTTTTTCACCTCATGTCTGATAGCTTTTCTGGGGGTATTCCCTGTTGTTGTTAGTAGTTGGCAAAGCTAGATATGATGCTTGTCTCAGTTGTGCTGAGTCCAAAAGACGCTTATAGTGGTAATCCTTTCCCACTCACATCACCCAATCCTCCAGGGAAAGGTGCCTGCCTTAGGATTGCTCCTGGCTGGCGATGAAGTGCTGTGGCTTGTGAAGGTGGCTTTTTTTTTTTTCTCTCAAGGAAGGAATTTCTTGCTCTTCCACCTCAATCAGAACTGTCCCTTGTTGTGGGAGTTCTTTTTATCCACTTTTCAGTTCACTCTCAGGGGTAACTGTTCCAGGAGTAGTTGTAAATTGGTTGTGTTCATGGGAGGAGGTAAGTTCAGAGTCTTCTTATACTGCCATCTTGACATCAACTCCATCAAAATCAAGTGGAAACTTGGTTATCTGGTTAAATCTTCCTTCAGCAGCTTTGAAGGACAGTATTTGTAGGAGAGAGGAGGAAAGGACTTGCAAACTTTGGAAGTCCCAGCCAAGTGTTATACTCCCTACCGAATCTTGAAAACTAAGGGAGACATTTTATACTGTCATGTTGCTGTTCCCCACCTAAGACAGAAATCTCATGAAAAACAAGAGTTCTTGCTTATTAAGTTTCATTGCAAATATCTCTGGGACTAGCACTTATATCATCATATTCTCTGCCTGTGTTGCTTGATTCCTTTGTTTTTATTTTCTCTCGTTATCCTCCTCCCATTATTTTGTCCCCTTAATCATACTCATCACATTATCTCCTTTATCATGTATAACTTTCAAATATAGAATTTCAAACATCTATTGTGTCAGGTGGAGCACAGTTGCTTTTTTTTCCTTTTTCTCTCACATCAATCATATTACCTTTGCGTTAAATACTGAACTCCTGGAATACCTTAGAGACCTGTATTTGAACGTCATTCTATTTATCTACTCTGCACCTCATGCTGGGTTTTGTTAACACAGGACAGTCTTCTACAACCATTGGAGTCCTCTGTCAGAGGCAGAGAACTCTTGGCATTGACCGCACCTTACATTTGCCTATCAAATAACAACATGGCCAATTCCTTGCCTCCTGAAGGGTTTTATTTATCCTATTACCTCCCTAAATAGTCACAATTACTATTTCCTGGGTTCTCTGATAAGATTGGGTTAGCTTTTATTTTTCCCCAATGCATTTTTATCTGTTTGCAAATTTGTATAACTTCCTGAAATATTCCATTCATGTCTTGTTTGCTCTCTTTTCTATTCAGTCTAGATCTGAGAAAATTGGATGCAACCCTAAAATATGTAGAGCAGGAAGCTTTGTGGTTAGTTGATAACTAAATCAGCCTTGCAGATGTATTTGATGTTCTCCAGAGCACATCTCCTACTTATCTTTTTTTCCTCTCCTACTTATCTGAATCCATGCTGGCCAGACTACTGGCCACCATATTGCCAGGAGAGTCAAGCTCTTACTATCCCCTTCATCAGCCTCTCTGATATACCTCTGAGGTTCAAGTACATAAGACATAGTTTTAGAATCACTCTATAAGAGTGCTCTCCACATGGGCACTGTATATCAAAGCAGACATGTTTTCAGGGATTTGCAAATAAAATTGGTGAACAAGTTATTTAGTAATAAAACATTAAAATTAAATTTTGTTACTTTGGTTTCTATGAGGATGGAAAAAGAACAATAGGAGGGATATAGCTTGTATTTTTCAGTGGTGAGTCATTTTAGAACCAAACAGAGTATAAGGCATTTTTATATATAATGACATGTCCTATCATTTAACGTTCATATTGGTGGTATTAAAGAGGCATAGATTTTTCATATTCCAGATGAAGAAATAGATGGTTAGCAAAGTGAAGAAATTTGCCCAGCAAATTCAGTCATGTTTATGGGGCTCTCAAGTCATCTTTTCTTCATTATATCACCAGTACTCTGATCTTGATGCAGATTTGGAGTGACAAGACTACCACATGTAATATACAAATATATAATTAAGTGTTATATTGATGATCTAAGTATGGTAATTAATGAAATATGGAGATCATAAAGTGGTGAAGATCAGGAAAAGTAGGAGGTCAGAAAAATTTGCAATATCTCCTACAAAAATTTGTAATATCTCCTCCTTTTCACTTCACTAGTCTAAAATTTCTGAGAATGATCCATATTCATGAGTTTCCTGAATTAAAAAAAAAAATACCCTCTTGTACTTTTCTTTGTTTCAAATACTTAAATGAGCTTCTCTAATATTACCCAATGTGACAGGAAATTTGGCTTCTACTTTTGTTATGACAAAAGCTGGTTGGGAAATGGAAGTTTTATGCATCCTGACAATTTTGCTAGTTCAATGCTAATGCACCTGATACTGTGATTTTAAAAGTTCATTCATGTATTAGTTAATTGACATATGATATGTCTAATATTATATATCAGACACTATTGTATGAAAGCTATATAAGAATGAACACACTAGACAAGTCCCCTCCCTTATGGATCTTAGAGTCCAGCTGGGGTGCGACAGACACCTGTACTGACACTGTCCGTTATGCGCTGTGATAGATTAGTCCAGGGCATCATGACACTTTACCAGCCCCAAGGCGTCAGTGTATGCTGAAATCTGAAAGGCTAACAGGAGGTAGACTTCCACAAAAAAGGCAAGAGGGGAGGAGGTATTTGCTCCGGGGATGATGTAGGGGATTCCATTAGTACATTTACCATCTCAGCAGGATCTTCATTCATTTACCTCTGCCCTGCTCTACTCTCTTGCGAAGCAGTTCAGAATCACCTCAGCACCTGCTCTGCTTTCTTTCTGAAGGCCCCAGCCTCCACACTGGGATGTTCCCCAGCTAGATCTTCCGCCTTCCTTAACAGGATCAGCAGGGTTTTGATCAGGGGGAAAAAGCCATAGCTGCTAAGGTGGGGGAAAGGGGTGTCATTTGTCCTAGCTATTCCTTTATTTAGTTACTCAGATAACTGCCCCCTGCCCCACCCTTACTTTTTCTATATGTTGGTGACTCAGTGTTTGAAGATTCCTAAGTCTTCATTAGGAAACCTTTTAATAATCTTTCTTTTTTCTGTTTTCACCTTTCATTTTCTAGAAATTTTGAAGTACTATTGCCATCATTTTGTTTTCCATTGATACTATAGATATTTACAAAAATTCTGGGATTGCAGTTGCATTTTGAGGGGGAAAGGACAAAGGAATTGTCTACCATTTGAAAAGCACAGTTACAATTTTTATATGTTGCTGCAATATAGACAGTTTCAGAAAATGATCGCTTCAAATTTTTATACGTACTGGGTGCTACAGTGAATTTTTAAAATAATAAAGTCTATACGTTATACACACATATATTAATATCTATGCTTTTTTACTGGCTATTGCAACTTACTAACAATTCACAAGAACTATTATCTTCCCCAGTGAATCTATTTTGAGGCATCTCACAAACAACAATATGACAGTAACTAACCTTGATAGTTTTCAAACTCGATTTTACTCATAATCTTCTCTTTCTCTGTTATTGCCATATTTTTCAGCTTTAACTTTATGCTATAAGTTGTTTCTTGGAATAATTGTAGCTGAATATTTAATTCTTAAGTTATCACATTTTGAATAGATAGATGAAAGTGATTCTAAAATTACGAAACTAATATTACCATGTTTTGTCTGTTAGTGAGGAACCGAGTATAAGAGTGCAATGAAACACAATTACTTCCATGTAACCAAATTATTTGGTAGAGCACGGTTACTGTAGGAAGTTGAAATGATTTGGGGCAAATAATGATTTTTGTGCATTCAAAAAATTTTTTTAACATATTGTTATACAAAATTGCAGACACTTTAAAAAGAGAGATATTGGCTGATTTGAGGACAAATTCTGATTTTGCTTGTGCAGAATTTTCAGAACTGTTTCCTCCAAATTTTGCTAAAGTAATCAAGGAAAATGTCTTTACAAAGTCTTGTAGTATTAGAAGCTTGCTTATTATCTCTACTCTAGAATACATACATTCTCCATAGAACAAGGACAACTATTTACTTATCTGAAATGACATTTATCCATTCACACAGAAGCAATTTAGTTAAATTTTTCACCTGTCCCAAATCTGGGCAATATAAACATTAAACACACTTTAAGCCTTCATGTCAACCCCCAGAATGTTTAAACTCTCCTTGATGTCACAAATCTAACTCACTTAAATAATAATTATATGAGAAAGATATAATTGCTAATTTTTAGGTTCATAAGTGATGAAAATATACAATACAGAATAATTATAAGGACTGGGTTTATTAGGCATAGATTAATGAAAGAATGTAATTGACTATGACGAGTGTGTGCAACTCAGGTCACTGAAGGAGAAGGGTGACTTCGTACACAGTATCAAAGTGATTGGAAGACTGAGTTTTTTGACCAGGCCATGTTTTAATTAGCTATGAGAAAATGATGTCATCACTATTTTTCTGGGCCTTGATTTTTCTCATCTGCAGAGTAAAAGGGTTGTAGCCAATGATCACTAAATGTTCTATTAGCTAGAAAAAGTTCAAGTGTGGGGAACAATGTGAAGGCACAAGAGTGAGAGGAGCCAACTAACGTGATCAAGGCTTGAGAGAAGTGACCCCATTAGAGTAGAGAGTGCCTATTCAGGATTAATTGGAGATAAAGCTGGATATGCAGCATGATATTAGATTATATAGGATCTTAAAATCAGGCAGATGGGTATGGATTTGATGTGAAAGCAAATAGGTACCATTGGACCTTTGGAGGCAGAAGAGCTGCATAATGAATGTAGTGCTTAAAGAAGATTAGTCAGACAGAGAAATAAATGAATGATGGATTGATTGGAAAAGAGAGAGCCTGGGGTTAAAGCAGCTGCCCGGTAGGCTGTAACTAAGCTGGAAAGAGAGGTATAACTAGCACTTTATGGGGGTCAGGAACCCTGTAATATCCACCTGGTTGTTAGAGAAAATTAGAGCTGGGCACTAGTTAAAATGTTAAAAACACATTCAATTCAGGAATATTGCATTAGGGGAAAAGAGACCACAGTATGGAACCAGGCTCAGTTCCAAATACAGCATGGGCAACAGGGAATTTATAGCCCAGGAGCAGGGTGAGGACAGCTGGATGGAAGATTGCTAGTAGGAAACATCAAGAGTGAGGGGCGATTCTGGCTAACCTGTCTTAACAGGATTCTTGCTGAAGGCAGGCCAGAGTGGTCAGACATCACCTGGAGGATGGTGGAGGTTGATAAACCCAGTTAGATATTAAGGATGGGAGATTCTGGCTAAACCAACTTAGCAGGATTCTTGCTAAAATTGGATAATGCAGAGACAAACATGAAAGTCCAAAAGTTGAGACCTAGTTGAGAATTTCAGGAGAGCCTAAGTAGAATTTGGTCAAGGAAAGAATCTTTGTCCTTGTAATTCTGATATTACAACGGACAGATACATCTTCTTTGGGCACCACTTTTCTTATCTGTGTGGTGAGGGAGTGCTGGCTTCTCACTAGTACAACTCTAAAATTTTAGGATTATCTGGAGACAAAGTATTCTAAGTATTACAAAACAAGATGATTTTGTTTTTACCTGGGGTGGAACCAAACAGTAATTTACTTTTTTCCATTTAGCCAATAGAAATATGAATTTTGTATGATAGCCTTTTTAGAGCATTTCATATATACATATTGTATATCATTTTTCTTTATTTATAGTATTATCCTATCATATGCTCTACATCAACTGTCAAATATAATTTTTCCATGTGGATTTTCTCATTCACTGTATTTTTGTTGGGATCATCCTTCCAGTATCACATTGGGAATGACTAAAATGGAGTGATGAAATCCTTTCATAATATAGTTATGCTGCCTTCTTCCAAGACGTGTTCCTGCAGGTTTTCTCAGCAGTAAAGCAGCTCCCACTATGAGTGACCTCCAGGATAAACAGGAAACCAGCTGTAATAAGAAATGTCTTTTAGTGGATTTGTACCACCAGAGGCAGTCATGAAATTTTAAGTCTTTGAGGAAGTACAAGTCAAACAGATAGGGAGAGGCAAGCAGACTTCTATGGAAAAGAAATCTGATGCAAAGACAATAAGATTCATTTTTCCTCTCTCGTTAGAATAAGACAAATGATTGAAGGTAGAGAATGAAATAAGAAGCATTAAATTGCTTTTTAATTGATGCAGATGTCAGTAGGATGTGCATTTACATAAAAGTTAAACTAGACCTGGCCTTACTTGTATGAGAATGAGTAAATAACTAAAAGCTTTATTTATTTAGAGATTTGATTCCCTTTTCCTTTTATCTCTAGCCTCCAAACCTCACTCTCTTTAAAGTGCATATCATCCAGGGAATGGTAACATTACTCAAAAACATTTAGCTTAAAGTAAGTAATTAACCAAATGATAATATAATTATCTATTGGGCTCTGATCCAGGCACCATCCCTAGTGCTTTGGAGAGTACAATTCTGAATAGTCCTTGTCTCAGGTAATTTAGAGTGTAGTGATGGGAATGAGAGCAGAGCCCATGAATCACAATACAAAGAAAGAGATGTAAGTGCCAAAATCTGAGAACAGTTAAGTATTGAGCGTGTTTGGCAAGAGGGAATAAAACTAGACTATAGTTATCAAACACTATTTTCATAAAAATCTCCTTTAAAACTGATAAATATACTCTTAACGGGACAAAGCTCCATATTCTAAAAAACAAAAATTGGCAAAAATAATCCCTGTCTCCCTAAACTGATTCAGACTAGTTAATTTTATTCCCTAATTCCTGTAGCTGTAATCAATCCAAAAGACTTGCCCCCTGATTGTGGCTTTCACCCCTGCCCCATTCAGAATTTATTCTTTCACGTAAAAGATATTTCCAGTTACCTATGGATAGTTCCTTTTAGTTATCTAGTGTTGACTCTAACTAGACAAGTACAAATCTGTATGAGACATAACTGACCTTAAGTTATATACTTTCTGAATCAACTTATTTCTGTTACTTCTGCTGTTTTCTGGACTCCACAGCTACAAAAACTGGAGCCACATTTAATTTAATTCTTCCTTTCCTTCGAAAGTCAGTGTAGTATGTGTCACTGATTTCCCAATTGGTAGCTCTAGGACTTTGGCCATATCATTTAGTTTCTCTATACTTCTATTTTTTCATATCTAACGTGGGAGCTCAGAGGTAGGGCATGTGCAAAAGCCCAACTTATCACCTAGAATGATTGATTGGACCATCAATAACATTTTTCCATTTCCTTTCTCTCTTAAGCCCAAACTGTTGGGCATCAAGTCTTTCTTCCTTGAAACATTAGAAACAGTTCTCCTCTCTCCATCTCTCTGTATTGTGACCCCTCATTCAAGTATTTTTCCTATTCCTTCCCCCATGGAAACTCACTTCAGGATTACTGCAAAAGCCTGAAAGATTTTTTTCCATTCCTTAAACCTCTCTTCCCTACATTACTTCTACTGTTGCCAGACCAATTCTACTGAATTAGGGCTGCATATTACTTTCCTCCTGAAAATATTCTCTTCAGTTCATGCCTTACTGTCACATCAAATCCAAAATCAGGTTGTCAGAGCTTTCAATAACCTGACTTCACTCAATAAGAGCAACATAGATGCCACCCACTTACATGAGCCATACTCCTGCTTCTTTCTGTAACAACATTTCCCATCTGAAGTACGTGTCCCAGTACCCCACGATGTGTCTCTCACTTTCTCCACAACCCCATACTTCATGCCACCTTGCACATGCATCACTGTCCAGTCTTGTGTCCCTCACTGGGGTCAGAATGCTTCCATAGTGACTTTGCTTCTGAGCAGAATTGTCACTGCCGCTTCCTCTGGGAGACCCATCCAGGGACCTCTCTTTGGAGTGCTCCTCACATATGCTACTTGCTTCTACTTTGTGTTTATACCATTTCAAATGGGCTGGCTTCATGGGCCTGGGATTTGCACAATTGCCCAGGGATCCATGCTCAGAAGGGCCCTGTACTTGGTTTAATGCTTTCCTGTTGTTGTCTTGAAATTCTTAATTTTTCAACAAGGGGCTCGACATTTTCATTTTGCATTGGTCCCCAGAGATTATGTAGTCAGTCCTGCATTGCAACCTTAGTGTTTTTTGTTTGTTTGTTTTTCATTTTGAGTTGTATTGATGTAGGAGCTTTCACAGGAGTCATCTTCGTTAAATCCAGAGTCCAGGTCATCTCCCAGTGTTTAACACCACACCAGAATCAGAGCCTTCCTAGTTTTTCAAACATTAAAATCAAAAGATTTTAACCATCTTCCTCGGTCTTAATAAACTCTTATTTCTACAAATAACTTTTCTGTTATCTCACTTAAGCCTTGCAATAGCATCATTGAGTAAATCTACAGAAATGTGTAGCGAGACTTACATTGAAAAATGCATTCGCAGAATTAGACTTAGGAAACCTGCTACTACAGGTCGTGTTGACATTGAGGACATTGCCCTTTTCTGAAAGCCCATAAGAGAAATTGCTTTCAGCTCTAAGTGTTTAGGGAGACTGTTATGTCACCTGACATATAAGTATGTCATTATTGACAGCAGGAGTGATGTAGTTGATCTTGTTTCCATTGTAGCTTTGCTTACCAAGAAGCTGATAGCCAGACTTGCAAATCAAACTCTGTGTTCTCACTTTATCTTAGTTTTGATGTTCTAATTTCTATTTGTTTTCTTCCATATTTATGCATATTTTGTTTTATTAAGTGCATTATTTTAAGCCATCTCAAAACTTACATGCGTGTCGTCACATAGGAAGTGCTCAATAAATATTTGATGAATGAGTTAGGTAGGATTCCATGATTTACTGCATTCCTGAAAGCACATGAGTGTCAAATATTGAAAGATGATAGATAAATTTATAACCATGGAGATGGCTATGTCCTCTGAAAACTACAAAATAATATAAATTGCTTAACTATATTTTGTCTTTTAGACACAATGTTTGATAACATATTACCATTTATAGAAGCTCTTTGTTCATTTCCATTTCAATTGAACATTCTTAACCTGCTTAAGGCATCAGATTGAGCCTGAAGAAACACCACTCCTACTGATTCCAATCTTTGTACTTTGCATAAATTCCAGTAAATTTGTGAAACCTACACTGTCATCACTCTCATGCCATTTTTATTTTCTATTTTAAAAAAGTGTGCAAACAACAGCAACAACAACCATGTTGCTCCTCTGACAGCCCCCAAAAACTGAACTGTTGACTGGCATACAGACCCTAGATGTTTAACTGCCATGCAAATGCTGACTTTGGATCATTAAAGGTTGTTTCAGGGTGACAATACATAATCTTTGGAGGTGGGGTTGCATGAAAGTTGAGGAGCTCTTTACAAATAATAAATTTAAGAAAAAATAGCACACCTCATTTCTTCCGCCAAGCCCTCTTTGCCCTCTTCCTGAAAACTGCCCTTCCCCATCTGTGAACCCCCATGGATCATTTAGCACTTAGTTTAATTGCTCTCCGTTTGTTATATCCTGGCCTAGTTGTGTTTCTTCAACTAGGACAGGGACGTACTTTTTTTTTACTTGTTGTATATCCCACCACAGGGTATAGTGTTAGCTGCCTGCCAGACATTTTTTTTATTTACTTTTTTTGTAGTGGGAGGATAAATTTGGTGTGGCGATGTGGTTATGTGGGTATAGCAACCAGTATAGACAATGGTGTGGGTGTGTTGCACTAGGAGGCAGTTGAAGGCTGGTCTGACAGTAGTGCTAGTACATTTGGTAAATCGTAAGGCTTTCATACGATGCAGTACCACTAGTTGAATAAAATGGGGAACTGGCTCAGTCCCTGTTTCGAATACCTACTCAAAATTATTACTCTGATGATCGAGAAACTGGCATATGAAATCAATCAGCAATTCTTTCTTCAATTTCATAATTAAGAGAATTCTCACACTATTCTAATACAACAAGCACATCAAAGGGCACTGATCAAGCTGCAGAGTTATACTCAGAATTGCTTGGAAGATATTAGAAATGCTTATGTTTGTAGCACCTTACACAGTGGGTCTGTTTCATAGATATTTTGCTACTTATGGATAGCAAATGGAATCTAGTTATGTTCCTGAATAATTAACCAACGAGTTTCATTTATAGCAGGAAGCAAATGAAGAAGATATTAATTAACATTCAGGATACACAGAACATAAAGCACAGGGATCTTTAATTCATGGGTGAATGACAACGGAAGCCACATGTTGAACATTGCATTTTTCCTTATAAAGTGATTTCAGTATCATATATCATTAAGTCGATACATAGCTGCAGAGCTTCTGCTCAATTCAATGGGCCCCACCAGCCTCCAGTGCATCTTTAAGTAAAACACATACTTACATATGTAGAGATATATATATATGCTGTGAGAAGAGTTGCTGTGGATAAGGTCAGCTAAGAGGAAGTAGCCTCCCCACTCACTGGAATAACTTAATTATATCTGTTTAATTGGTGGAAAGAATCTCCTATTTGAAAAAAAAAACTTAGTAATTTTCTGATTAAGCATATTTGAGAAATACTTCCACATTTATATTTAATGCAGCTCAAAGAGGATTTCATGCCTGTTCTCCCAGTGAAAGGTTATATTCTGCCGGATTTGTACCAGAGATAATAATAGGCTTAATTTGTACTGTATTTTAAAAATTCATCAAAGCGTTTTCACATCTGTTCTTACATTTGATCCTTTCTATAGCCCTGTAAATCAGGTTACGAGTGTGTCCTAATCCCTTTTTGACAAAGAAGGAAATTGAGGCTCTGAGGGGTTAGACGATTTGTCAGAAGACACGCTCTAAGTGAGTAACAGACCTGGAAGTCATGTACTATGACTCCCAGATTCTGTACTCAGGTTGTAAAGATGACTTTCGGACATAAACGGAGTTATGTGCCCCCACATAGAGGTACAAAAAAAGTCAACCACGGAGCTCTTTAAAATACTAATGCTAGAACCTCATACCTGGAAATTGCAATTGAGATCAGATGCAAGCCCTGGTATCTCTATTTTGAATATGACATATATGTGAATTTGAGTCTGGTTAACCAGCACTATTGGATATTCACTCATTTATGTATTTTCTCCATGAATTTTACCTTCATATGCTTTGCTTGTCTTCCTAATAGATTGTTGGAAGTTTTCAAACTTATTAGTTTTTTCTCTACAGTGTAGGCATTGTCAAAGTAGTCAAATTTACTGCTTTATTTTATGTCTCACATAGAAAGAACCTTCTCAGTCCAAATTTTTTTTAAAAATCTCCATTCACAAATCAAAAGCTACTTCATTTCTTACAACAAAATAAAATCCATATCTAGAAGAAAATTTGTAAAGGAGTAATAACATAGAAGATGCTCAATATGACTAAAAAATAAAAGCAGATGAAAGGAACAAGATAATATATTTTTTACCCTAAATTGTATAAAAGGTAGAAAAATTTGATAAGCAGCATTGGCGAGAATGAGGGGACACAAGCACATTTATATAATGTTGGAGACAGTGTTACTGGCACAATGTCTTTGATGGTGAGTGACACTCTCCAAAGTAAAATGAATGTTCCTTTTGATCTAGCAATGCTACTTCTCAGATGTATATAGATCCCTCTGTTGTAACATGTATGTTTAAAAATGTACATTGCAGCATTGTTTATAATAGGAATAAAAGGAGGAAATCAAAACGCCTGTTCATAGGCAACTAGTTAAATAAATTATAGTACATGCATAAAACGAATTATGATACATCCATGGAAAAAAATAAGCAACATTTGCGTATGCTTCTATGGAATGGTCTCCAAGGTATATTAGGGCTATTAAATTTTAATTAAGGGTAAAAATAAAAATCGTATATATTATTTTCCCATTTGAGTTTGAAAAGGTGCATTAAGGTGGAATGTGAATGCCTATGCTTGTGAATACATAAACTATTTCTCCGAGGATAAAGAAACTATTAACTGTGGTGCATTTGGGAAGGAAAACTGGGAGTTTGAGGTAGGAAGAAAACTAAATTTTATATATTAACGTACCACTTAAATATTTTGCCATGTGTATGTATTTTCAATAAATAGTAAAGTAAAAATAAAGAATTTTAATACTTAAAATAATAATTGGCAAGTAGAGTGAACTGTAAATTGTAAAATCGATCTTCTCCACTTTGGTTGGCATTTTTGTTATGGTTTCAGTCATATGCAACTATTGTAACAAATCCATTTTCTTGAAGATCATATATATTTCTATGATGATTGTATCATTTCTACTTGAAAAATTAATTATAAGTTTGGGAAACGTTAGTTAGCAATTTCAGCCCATACTTCTTTAGGCTATCCATATCAACTATGGGATTCTGATTAAGGCATAGGGTTTTCAAAGGCAGAGAATGTCAGAACAATGAGGAATCTCAGATATTTTATAATCTAACCTTGTTTTGGAGGTGAAGAAACTCTGAGGTCTAGCAGGACTTTTTTTCTCCCATGTTGGTACATTTCACTCACATGGTGAAATTTAGGGTTGAATTAAAGTAAAATGGAATACTAAGTACATTGATATAGTGAGAATCGAGAATATGAATTATTCAAACCAACTCTACATTAGCTGGCTATCCATTCTTGCACAAGTCTTCTTTCCTCTCTGGGCTCTGGTTCTTGCAACTTTGAAATGATTGGTTGAACCCACTGATACTGTTTGCATCCATTCCATATTGACTAAAAGTAATTTGAGATTCACCCACTAACTCAGGACCTTATTAACTTTATTGCTCTCTCTGGACTTGTAAGCCCACTTCTCCAGACTTTCTGGATCTATGTAAGTGCTCCCATCCTTCAAAGTCATCTTTAATCAAATTATCATTTGTTTAGACAGTTACTCTGAGCAGGGCATTTTAGTAATATTTGTAAACTCTTTACTGGGTAAAGAACTCACATCTTTTGAAAATCTTCAAACACAGCTCAAGCTCATGTGAATTTTGCTTCATTTGGTTACTTATTTCACAAATCGTCCAAGTCACAATATGTTCTTGTGTTGTCCTTTTATTGTTTAATATGGCTTGTTCCATAGCCAGAGTTTAAGTTTTATATTTCCTATCACACTTATCTCATTAGCCCTTGTAATTTGAACAATAGATCCAGAAAAATAAGTAATGAAAACAGATATTTCAGACTGAAAGGAAGGTTTCAGATTGCAATTCAGACCAAACATTGAATTTTCAATTACCAGGAAATTATAGTTAGGCGGAATACAACATAAAAAAGGTTGGAACACTGGTATGTTGTGGAAGGTGACCCTGTCTTTCTCTGCAGAGAGAGAAAAGGATGAAGGAGTTAACAGAATGTAGAAATGGCCCCATGATTCAGCAATCAAAATCCCTCTGTTTATACCCTTTAGTGAGACAAATCTAAGAATACTCAAACATGTAACTGGGTCTGAGATTATTTATGCTAATAACCTCCTCCATTCACAAGGATAATCAAAGTTAAATTCCAGTTTGTTCTCATATTTTTCAGGAGAAAATTAGTTCCTTTAGGTCTTGATGTTTGCAATATACAAATTTTATATTTTGTTTCCTAATATTAGGTCATTCAGTAGAAAACTATTAAAAGTGTACAATATATATATATATATAATCCCCAAGAGTTCATGAGTAAATCTACTATTTAACATATCTCCCCCAAGATATCTTAAATCAAATCTCCTATGATTTAAGATCAACACTCTGAATAATTGAAAACACTCAAATTTCATATGGTACCTTTAGACCTCAATATTGCTTTTCTATATGTAAAGCCCATAAACACACTTTTAGATAATTCCTACCCAAACAACTTAGTCTCATAATTTGTCTGCGTTTGACCTTTAATTTTATAGATGTTTGTGTTGGCTTCATTGGTTTTAAATTATATAACGACTTTGCTCTTTTCCTGCAGGCGGAATTCACAGCCATGAGGGAGCAGTATATGCGAGGTGGGGAAGGATTCATTATCTGCTACTCCGTCACTGACCGCCAATCATTCCAGGAGGCTGCCAAGTTTAAAGAGCTCATTTTTCAGGTCCGCCACACCTATGAAATTCCCCTGGTGCTGGTGGGAAACAAAATTGACCTGGAACAGTTCCGTCAGGTGAGTGCCAGTTTTATCTGTTAGCTTCTGTGTTTTCCTCCAAGAATACATAGTACCAAGTATGGCTGCTTTCCAAGGTTCGTGTTGAGCATTATGAGAAAGGATACACATGATTTTTTTTTTAAAGATTTTGTTTTTTTCCTTTTTCTCCCCAAGGCCCCCTGGTACGTAGCTGTATATCCTTCGTTGTGGGTCCTTCTAGTTGTGGCATGTGGGACGCTGCCTCAGTGTGGTTTGATGAGCAGTGCCATATCCGCGCCCAGGAATCGAACCAACAAAACACTGGGCTGCCTGTAGCGGAGAGCATGAACTTAACCACTCAGCCACAGGGCCAGCCCCAGGATATACATGATTTTTCTAAGAAATCTTTGAGGTCCTGTGGTAGATTGTGTTAGTTACCACATTATATGCCATCTCATATGCTACTTTGCAGTGCTCTTACCACTCTCCCATCAAGAGGCAGTCTGCTTCTCTCATCTCCTTGGATTTGGGCTGGCTCTGTGACTTCTTCTGAGCAGTAGGCTACAGCAGAAGTGATGCTGTATAACTTCTAAGGTTAAGCCTTAAGAATTCCTGAGGTTCTGCCTTTGCCATTTGACATACTCACTCTTATGGCCCAGCCACCATGTAAAGAAACTCAAGTTAACCGTGTGGAGAGCCATGAGGATAAAGTAATGCCCAGCCTCACATCTGTTCCTGCCAAGGCACCACACATGTGGGCAAACCCATTTTGCATGATCCAGCACCAGCCACCATCTGACTGTAGCATCACTATATACCCTAGCCAATCTACGTGGAACAGAGAAATTTCCCAGCTGAGCCTTTTCTGGATTTTTGATCCACAGAATCATGGGCAAATAAAATAGAATTGTTTAAACCACCATGTTTTGGAGTAATTTTTCATGCAGCAATAGAGAATAAAAACAAGCCCCTTTCTACCTTCCAGAATTGGAACAAGCTACTATTACTCAGGTTGAATAAAAAATGTCTCCCACATACCACCAATCTGCTTCAAGCTCCTCTTGCTGTACCACTATGATCCTCAGTCTCACAATTTCTCCAAACGAACAGAATTGGTCAGGAAGAAACTATGTCTAGTTTACACTGATTTATTACCAAATTTCTCATCTGGTCGGACACTACCAGGACTTGATGGACAAACTATGATGTCCCCATCTCTGAGATCCCTAAAGAGTTATCCTTAGTACTCCTAAAGAAACTAAAAGACAAAAACCTTGTTCACGGACCAGGAAAATCACCTACAATTCCGTTGCCATGACTCACTTTGTATAACGTTGTATTACTGAGAAGTTGCATGCAAATCAAATTTTTGTAAATCAGATTCTCTAAATCGAGTGGCTTAGTTATAATTTCAGATGCTTCATCTTTATTTACAGTAACCTTAAATTTGAACTGGATTTTAATAGTCTGTTATTCCAGTTAATGATTTATTTTTAGACTGCTTAAAGTAACCTGCTATAAAATAAAACCTTTTACTAAGGTAGCAATCTTCACTAAAATAGTTTCTTCTATTTTAAATGTTTCACATATTTGGGGTTTTTGTATCTAATGCAGTTTAAGTTTTATTAAAGTGAGAAGATCTCATATAAAGCTAATATTTATAAATCTATGCTTAACACAGAAACATGTTCCTATGATTTAGTGCAATGCATCTTGTGGCGACATTTGTGGTATATTTTATTTGACAGTCTTAGTCTCTTAAAGTGGCAGTGAACTTCTTTTAGGAGCTATAATATTTGTCTCCTCTGCACCTGGTCTGCTGTCTTGCTTTCTTGTTTCTCTTTCTCCAAAGCAATGTGTGGTATGATATGGTTACATTACTATGGGTTAGGAAATCAAGTTAATCTCACTAACTAAATCCGAATCTATTCTCGGATGCTTGACAGAAAGGAAGAAGAGAGGGATAGGTCTAGTGGTGAGCCCTTCAATACTCCTCTGAAGAGTGGGGATGCTTTACTTTTGGGGGTACTTCTGGGAAGTGGCATGAGGAAGCACCCTGAGATGCAAGTGTACTGTCAGTGATCACATGACCAACTTTGGTGCACTTCTCAGAATTCCTAACCTTTAAATGGCTGTTAGCCAAGAGAGCTATAAGTGATGACAGTGAATTTGAAAACATTAGGGAAACTTCTTCAAGCAAAAATTAATCAGATTCTTTCTAGAATGATTGCTTCTCATGATTCCAACACTGGCTGGCATTGACTTTCTCCTCATCCTCCTGGCCCTGCCTCTACTTTCCTAGGCTCAAAGGTGTTCCTTAGCATCTCATAAAGGGATGTCCAAAATGACCCCTATCTCAGCCTGGGTAACTGCAAATTAGCAGTGATGTGAATCCCAAGCATCACAAATGTCACCGAAAAGAATATTCCTCAAAAAGGCCTTAAACTGAGTAATTTACCAGATTTGACAGACTGTTCCTTTTAGATAAAAGCAAGTAAACAAGATAGTCACAGAAAGTGCAAAAGCCATGAAAACTCAAATTACAATCTTTTTAAAAATGCTCATGTACCAATGTCTCCAATAATGAAGTGTTGATATGCAAATTTGGCTTCTGGCTGTGGTGTTTGTAATAGAAATAATTGTTCCTATAATTGGAGAGTGGTTTTTCCCTTTCAAAATGCTTTCAATTCACACTTTATTTTAATCCTGTAACTGCCCTGTGTAGTCGTATGGCAAGCGTTTGATGGATGAGGATATTTGAGAAATGAATATACTGATAGAAATTGAGTTTAAGAAGCTATTGCTATTAGTGACAAAATTAAGACTAAAACCCAGATCACATGTACTCCTTTTATTGCGTCAGTATTTAAAGGTATAAGTCTCTGGTTTTCTTCATTAAAAACAACAACAACAAAGATGCTGACACCTGAGAGTAAACTCTGAAAGACCCTGAGAGAAATCTTGCTGGTGCTTTTGTTCAGTGCTGAGAGGCAAAGCAACAGGATTCTCGCTGGGCAGCTCTTCCTCCTCAGTCTACGTTGAAAGAGATTGAAAGGACAGCATGCTGATGACAAAAGTTGTTTCTTATATTTGTTTGTTGGAATAGGTGCCTGCATCCTTAATGCATTTTGGTGAATCTCAAGTCTCAAATTCCACCAAGAAAAATAAGCAATGAGTTTTAGCCTCTGGTATTTTTATCATCATTCGCGTCTTTGAGCTAAAATATCTAAGGGCTCTGTTTAAAGTCTACTTTTTACCTGGGAACAATATTAATTTTGATGCTGATGATGCTGATGATGCATTTAGTAGTTGCAAGGCTCTGTGCCAGGCACTTAACACACATAATTGTATTCATTCCTCATCACAAGCCGGTGAATAAGCTCCTTTATGATACCTATTTACCTACGAGTCAGTTGAAGCTTTAATACATTAAATAACTTGCTTGAGGTCACACAGCTAGTTAGGGCTGAGAGACAATACCCAGTATGTTGTGATTTGAAATCTCACTATGTTCTATGGCAGCCTGCAAACCATTGTTATTTTTCATGAATTAGTTTTTATATCAGATTCAGGATCTTCACATGCTCCTCAGAGAATGGAACATAAGCAATTGCACTTTACTGGCAATTTGGAGCAGGAAGGATCAGAATGATAACCCTGCCTGTGGAGTGAGAAGGTCCAGGCCCTTGACAAGCCAGTAATAGCCACAATTTTGGGGGAAGAGTGTGAGGAAAAATAAGAGTAAGGAAATAAGGTTCAAAACTACTGACAGGCACTATTTTCTAATCAGCTGAACAATTTTGTCCGGAGTCCATCTCGACTATTCTAAAGCCTTCTTTAAATTCCTGGACAATATTAGATCCCTGAGTTTCCATGGTCTTTGTCCCTATTAATCATTTCTCTGCTGTCATGCTGAGGAGTGGATGGGGATAATTCCTATTTTTTGTTTTTCAAAACCCTGACCAACTGCGCAAAGTAAAAATGGTGCTATGAATGGAAAGAAGTTCAGGGGTTTTGGAACTAGATTAGAAAACTTTTATGTCAGTGGCAGACCACAAACTGTTTTATTCTGAAGATAGACCATGACAAACCCCTCAGTGCTGCCAGTCTACTTGCAGCTTAATACTCAGCTTGAAGCCTTGGATCTCAGCTTTCCACTGCCTGAGTAACTCTTTGAGTGCTGACTTGAGATTGTGAAAAACTCTTTGTTTATTTTTCAGTGAAACATCTAATGAAAATAGTTTCATTCCTTTATTGAGAGAGGCATACAAAAGCTGTGGCGATCAGGAATTGCTGTATTAAGAAATAGAGCAGCTATTTAGAGTCATATCAAGCATTTACTTATCTGTACAGAGTGGTGGCAGCTTTGGAGTACAGTAGAGAAATAAGGAAGTCAGTCTCTGTTCTCAAGAACTTTCCTGTCTCCTCAGAAAGGCAGGAAACCATACTAAACAAAACTAAATGTTGAGAAATATGGCACTGTTCATAAGTCTAATTGTCAAAAACCAGGGAAGATCAATGTGGGCGGCATATTTGAGGAAGGAAGTTGCCTAAAGGAGAAGCATCCTGACCAGGTTGTAAGGACCAAGTGAACAGCAACAGTTCCTTTAGGAAGGACCAGAAAGAGTGAATCCAGAGAACAGGAGACGAATTGTGGGACTGTGAGTGTGCACAAGCAATGGAGTGCTTGCGGGAGCTGGGAAGACCAGCCTGCCTAGTACGTACATATCAAGCATCCTCAGGATAATTTTGTAGACAGGGCTTGCCTTGAAGACACACTTATTCAAACACAAACCATAAATACATACCAGAGTGTATTGGATATGCTGTAATGCAGTAATTAATTGCAAATACCACTCAAATTTAAAAAATGAAAAATAATAATACTTTAATCTTTTTTCATCATCACTATGTTAGGAAATTCGTATAAATACTTTTTACTAAGGATGAGTTTATTTTTTAAAGGGAAAAAAAAGCTTGGTAATTCACCCAATATTATGGGGATAAACACCCAAATTTAACTGCCAATTATTTAGGCCTGGTTATCCTTTCCATACCATTTTCTTTATATGCTATTTCATTTAATTAAAAAATATGACCATATTGACTCCAATTAAGATGGAAAACAAAACAAAACAAAACAAACCACAGAGTTTTATGTAATTTATCCACACTGGTAGGTTGTGGAGCTATATTTTAACGCAACTCAGTTTTCTGACTCTTACATAAATTTTTTTCCCTGCCATCATTTTTTTTATTCAATTTCTTTACAAATATTTAATAATCACTCAATGGGGTAACAGACACTGTTTCAGAATCTGGTTGTTCAAGAGCGACCATGACAGGGGCCAGCCCGGTGGCGCAGTGGTTAAGTGCACATGTTCCGCTTCTCGGTGGTCCGGTGTTTGCCGGTTCGGATCCCGGGTGTGGACATGGCACCTCTTGGCACACCATGCTGTGGTAGGCGTCCCACATATAAAGTAGAGGAAAATGGGCACGGATGTTAGCTCATCTGTCATCTGCTGTGAGTAACACTGTATACACATCTATACATTTATGCATATGCATAACACATACATGTGCAGAGAAATTATTTAAAATATTTGAGCAAAGTGGTGGCATGAACGCATTTTCATCGTCAGGCTAGCTGTTGGGTGGAGCAAGAACAGAAGCAGGAAGACCAATTGGGAGACTTAGACATCAGGATGAGGAATGGAGGTACTTGGGTGAAAGCAATAGCACTAACTACTCACGGATTCCACACTCATGCAGCACATTGACAGGATGACAGGTGACAAAATTACAGTGAAGTCTGGAGACTCGTCATGTAGGGACAAACTCTGCTACATTTCTCAGGTCATCATTTCATTAACACACAATACAATGAATTTCCTTGATGGACTTCTCAAGACATGGTTAAGAAATATAGTTTGTAAATATATTTCAGAAAGTAACAAGGTATATGGTCAAAAGAATCAGAGTCTTGAGTTTGAATCTTTACTGAGACAATTACTGTGTCCTGGGACAAATCAGTGGTAGACGTAAGATGAACACCCAAATTCTCCTTCAAAGAAGTTCTTCATGCCCTGAATGGAGGTAGGAGGTGTAATCAGAAGACAGCTTCTCGCTGTTAAATGCTTCAGGGCCAGCCTCAGCTACACAAAGTATCCTTACCCGAGGTCCTACTTTTCCTGAGGAAATCCATTTCCATTGGGATGTCGGCATAAATGTCCAGCCACTGCAGTCCAATGTGGAACACTATGACAAGCAAATATTTCTCCAGATCCCCTTGCTGCTGTGGCAAAGACTCTGTCAGGCTTCCATTGTGGTTCAAGTTCTCTCTCTGCCAAATCTGGCTTCCTTCTCCTTCTTTTCACACACTGATCCCTGATAAATATCATGCACTCCAAATTCCCAGTGTCTGCTTCTGTAGAATGGGTATAATAATACATCTTTCATAGGTTATAAGGTAGGGTAGATGAGATAATGTCAGTAGATTATCTAGCATAGTGCTTGGCACATAGTAGGGACTCAAATATTAGATCCTATCATCCTCATCCCTCACCTGGATTGTTGTGATAGCCTTTGGGTATCATTATGTTCTAATCTGCTGTTTGACAAGTTAGAGACTAGCAAATCAAAAGTAGAAGAACTGTATGGAAAGGAAGAGGAATTAAATTTGGGTGAAGGCCCAGGGAGCTTTCTGGTGAGCAAAGTGTATAGATTCAGTGCTTGGATTTTGCAAAATCAATTTTGAAATTATTTTCCTAATTTTCAGGTGTGAAACATAGTGGTTCTGAAGTACCTGAATTCTGAACAACAGAGCTTTGTAGAAATCAATGCTTTCTTCTATTAGTTCATGAACTAAGCAAAAGTGAGTAATCTGGAGACAGATGAAAAAGACATAAAAAAGATTGGCCATTCCAAAAAGGCAAAACTAATATTTACACGTATGGACCAACTCAGCCTGGATGAGACCTGTGGTTCTCAAAATGTGGTCCTCCAACCAGAAGACTCAGTATCACCTGGAAACTTTGTTAAAAACGCAAACTCTCAGGCCTCATCCTAGTCCTACTAAATCAGAAACCCAGGGAGTAGGCATGGCAATCTATTTTAAGCAATCTCTGGGTGATTCTGAAGCATGTCAAAGATAGAGAACCACCGAGCTAGAATATAGATGATAGGATAGGAATGGTACATTTATCCTTTAGAACATATAGGAGAGAGCCTAGACCCTACAAGCACTTCAAAGGTCTTCTAGGAAATATTTGAGACCTAAAAGAAAAAACACACACGTGCACACATACGCACATGCACATGTGCACACATGTTTAAAATATAAAAATAATTTTAAAAATAAAAATTAATGCTTATATAAAAACAGTCATGAAAATATTACAGATTAAATCCAGCTCTCCAGGAAAATGTGTCATAAAAAAGATCTAAATTTCCCTGTCTGTACATCTGTGCACCTACAACTGACCGGGCTTCCATTTGACAGTATCGTGTTTCGTGGAAGCAGAGGTCGTGTCTGCTCTGTTTGAACTGACATCGTAACCGTTTGCTTCCCTTCCTTATTTAAGTGGTGTTACACTGAATTGTTTGGTTTTCATGGATCATTGACCACATTTGTAAAATTGACTAGTCAGTGAAAGCTTCTAGAAATAAGCTAGTTCCTTTTTAAGGAAAAAAGGAAAGAAAAGTGGTATGGGGAATAAAATTGGTTCCTTGAAATGAAATCCAAGATTACAAAATTGCTCTGATCTCTTAATTTTTCAAACCAGTCACTTAAAGGAGCTGCCCAAAAGGAAATAAATACTGAGTGGGTCAAGTTTTAAATTTATTTATCCCAAGATTTCAGCCCTCCATGCCCTTTCTTAGGTATCCTGGCCAGCCCAAACTCTGACATTTGTAAGAATTTTTTCTCAATTCTCAGTCAGGCTTCTGGCTGTACCTAATAAACCTGTGTGTGTGTGTGTGTGTGTGCATGCACACATACATGTACAAGTACAGGCATCTCAGAGACCAAGGCAATCCTGTAAATCTAAAAGAATGATATCTATCGGTTGAATTACAGATACTCTGAAAGAGGAACACTTGCTATTTGTACACTGGGAATTTTTTAACTTTATTCAACCGCATGTTTAGGAAATTACATAATTCATCCTGATTTTAAACTTTTTATTTTGAAATAATTATAGAGACACAGGAAGTTGCAAAGAAATGTGTAGAAAGCCTTGTGCACACTTGTCTCAGCATCCCCAGTGTTAACAACTTACAGAACTATAGAGTAATATCAAAAACAAGAAATTTACATTGGTTCAATCCATAGAGTTTATTAAATTTCACCAGTTACACATATATTCATTCATGTGTGCATGTGTATAATTCTATGTGATTCTATCACATATGTAGCTTACATACTCACCACCACAATCAAGATGCCTAACTGTGACGTTACCATAAGACTCCTCGTGTTCTTCCTTATGGTCATATCCACCCCTTTCCCATTCCAATCCCTAACTCCTGGCAAACACTAGTCAGTCCATTCTCCATGTCTACAGTTAATTTTGCTTGATTGTTACATACATGGAACCATCTAGTATGCATCCTTTTGAGTTTGACTTTTTTCATTCAGCATTATTTCCTGAGGTACATCCAAATTTATGCGTTTATCAGTAATGTGTCCCTTTTTATTACTGAATATATTCAGGTTTGGATGTACCACAGTTTGTTTACCCATTCACCCTCTAAAGACATTTGGGTAGTTTCCAATTTTCACTTATTATAAATAAAGCTGCTATAAACATTCATATGCAAGTTCCTGTCTGAATACAAGTCTTTAATTCACTGGGATAAATGCTCAGGAGTGAAATTGCTGGATTTTATGATAACTCCATTTTTAGTTTTGAAAGAAAATACCAAAGTATTTTCCAGAGTGGCTATGCTACTGTACATTCTCACCCTTGCCAGCATTAGATGTTATCACTAGTTTTTGTTTTAGACATTCTGTTGGGTATATGGTGATATCATCACAGTTTTAATTTGCATTTCTCCAGTGACTAATGAGATTGGACATCTTTTCGTGTGTTTATTTGCCACCCGCACAGCCTCTTCTGTGAAATGTCTGTCCATGTCCTTTGACCATTTTATAGTTGGATTATTTTGTTTTTTTAATGTTGAGTTTTGAGTGTTCTTTATATGTTCTAGATTCAAGGCCCTTATCAGATATGCTATTTGCAAATATGTTCTCCCAGTCTGTAATTTACCTTTTCATTCCTTCAACAGGATCTTTTGTAGAGAAAATTTTTTTTATTTTACTCAGGTCCAGTTTATTGACTTTTCCTCTTATGGATCACGATTTTGGTATCAAAGTGAAGAGCACCACTCAGTCCTAGGTCCCGAAGATTTTCTCTTATGTTCTCTTCCAGAGGTTTTATGTTTTGCATTTAAGTGTATGACCCATTTTTAATTATTTTTTTATAAAGTGTTCTTTCCATGTGTGTGTGAGGAAGACTTGCCCTAAGCTAACATCTGCCCCAATCTTCCTCTATTTTATGTGGGATGCCGCCACAGCGTGGTTTGATGAGTGGTGCTAGCTCTGCCCTCAGGATCCAAACCCATGAACCCCGGGCCACCGAAGTAGAACATGGGAACTTAACCACTATGCCACCAGGATGGCCCCTCTTTTTTTTTTTGTGATGGACATTTAATTTCTCCAGCGCCAGTTATTGAGAAAGTTATACCTTCTCTATTAAAATGGTTTTGCACCTTTGTCAAAAATTAATTGGGTGCATTTTGTGGATTTATGGCTGTTTAATTGATCTATATGTCTAGCCCTCTGCCAGTATCAAACTGACTTGATTACTACATCTATATAGTAAGCCTTAATGTCAAATTTTTTCTTCTTTTTAAAATTTGTTTTGTCTATTTTAGTGTCTTCCCTTTCCATAGGAATTTTATAATAAGTTTCTCAATGTTTACAAAGACACTCTGTGAGATTTTGATAGAAATTACATTGAATCTTAGATTAAGTTAGAGTGAATTTGCATCTTCCTATGTTGAGTCTTTCAGTCCACGAATATGATATGCCTCCCCAAGTATTTACCTCTTCTTTGATTTCTTCATTGGCATTTTATAATTTTCATCATGCTGATATTGCAGATGTAAGATTTACAACCAAGTATTTAATTTTCTTTGGAGCAATTGCAAGTAGTATTGCATTTTTTATTTCTGTTTCCAATTGTTCCTTATCAGTATATTGAAATGCAATTGACTTTTGTGTATCGATATTGTATCCTACAACCTCACTGAACTTACTTATTGGTTCTCAAAGTATTTAGTGTATTTCATGTGGTTTTCTCTGTAGACAATCTGTCATTTGCAAGTGGAGGCAGTTTTATGCCTTCTTTCCAGTCTGTGTGCCTTTCATTCCCCTTTCTTACCTTATTGCAGTAGCAAGAACTTCCAGTACTATGTTATGTAAGTGTAAGGAAAACACACAGCCTTGCATTGAACCCAGTTTTAGAGAGAAAGTCTTTCACCATTAGGATTTTAGGTACAGTGTTTTTTGTAGGTGCTGTTTATGAGTTTGAGAACATTCACCTGTGTTTCTAATCTACTGAGAGAGAATTTTTATCATGAAGGGGTGTTGAATTTTGCTGTATGCTTTTTCTGTGTCTACTTATATGATCATATGATATTTTTTCCCTTTAACCTGGTGATATGGTAGATTACATTGATAGATTTTGAATATTGAACCAGTCTTGCATATCTGGAATAAATCTCATTTTATCATGGTGTATTATTCTTTGTATATATTATTTATAACATTTTGCTAAAATTTTGTTGAGAATTTTGCACCATATTCATGAGAAATATTGGTCTGTAATTTTCATTTTCTGTGAAGTCTTCATGTAGTTTGGATATCAGGCTAATATTGGCCTTATTATATGAGTTGGGCAATATTTCCCCTTCTATTGTTTGAAGAAATTGTGTAAAATTTGTGTTCTGTTTTGAGTGGTAAAATTTTCCATTGAAATCTTCTGAGCTTGGAGATTTCTTGCCTGAGAGCTTTTAAAAGAAAAATTTAATTTCTTAATATTTATAGTACCATTCATTTTATCTGTTTGATGTTGGCTGAGTTTTGGCAGTTTGTAGTATTCAGGGAATTGGTTGATTTCTTCCAATTTGTTGGGTTGACAAGTGTAAAGTTGTTCATAATATTCCCTTATTATCCTTTTAATAACTGCAGGATCCATTGTGATATCTTCTGTTTCACTCCTGATATCAGTTTTGGGGTCTTCACTTTTTTTTATCTTTGTCATTCTTTCTAGAAGTTTACCAATTTTACTGATATTTTTAGAAGAACCAACTTTTAGTTTTGTTAGTTTTCGCTCCAGTTTTCCTTTACAATTTCATTGATTTTTGCTCTTTATTATTTCCTTCCTTCAGCTTGTTTTAGGTTTATTTTGCTCCTCTTCTTTTCTTTTTTTTTTAAGTATATTGTGTTTTCATTTATATTTTTATTATGTTTACTGCTTTTTAAGTATGTTTACTCCTTCCATTCTTCTTTGCTTTACGAAGTTTCCAATATTCTGTTATTTTACTTCTCTTTGGAGTGTTTCTTTGAGCCACCCTGTAAAGGTAGATCTGCTGGCAACAAATTCTCTTAGTGGCCCTTCATCTGAGAATGTCTTTATTTCCCCTCATTGCTGGAGGATAGTTTCATCAGATACAGAATTTGAAATTGACAGCATTTTTCTTTCAGCACTTGAAAAAGCTTGCACCATTTCCTTCTGGCCTCTATGGATTCAGATGCGAAATTCTCTGTCGTTCAACTTGCTTTTCCTTTTTAGGTGATGTATCATTTCCCTATGGATATTTTAAAGATTCCTTCTTTACGTTTATTTTTTGGAAGTTTAATTATAATGTGTCTTGGTGAAGATTTGATAGGTTTATTCTACTTGGATTTTGCTCAGCTTTTTGAATCTGTAGACTTTTGTGATTTGCTAAACTTGAGAAGTTTTAAGCCATTATTTCTTATTTTAGTGGGTTATTGCCATGTTTACAGCAAATATGTTAGTTCTGACCTACATTTGTGGGTTTTAGCCACAATGACAGTTTCACTTTTATACTCTTTGTGATTCTATTCTGGTCTCTTTCATTCCATTAGTGCTGTTGGATCTCCTTCTCAATCCCTGATGGTGTTGTCTGCAGGGATGGAAGGAACTTTCCTAGGCCCCTTGTGTCTCTGCACCAACTTCACTGTGACGGCAGTGCAGAAGCTCTTGGGTCTGGGTCTCCTTGTGTCACTGATTGAAGGGCAGGAGGATTCAGGGTTCTGCTTACCTTAGTTCTGTTAGTGGATTGGTCTGCCTGCCAGTGTCCTAACTGTGAAGTAGATCCTGGAATGATCAGTGTTTCTTTGCTGCTGTTGCACATGACAGATTGGACCTCTGTATATCTTTTTTCAAGGCTATCCTGTTTCCAAATTATAAAATCCAGTAGTGTGTCAGAAACAAAATGAGGGTTGCTATCAATGGGTTTCCATCCACTAAACATTCTTAATTCTTAATGTATCACTAGAAGGTAGCTTTGCTGAACTACAGAGAAATCTTTTCTCATGTATATTCCCAGTTTATTTCCCGCTTGTGCTCATGCCGAACACATAAATCTGTTGCTTTTTCAATCTCACCAATTTTCTTTATTCCCCAAGACCCAGCTCAAATTACACTTTCCTTACCATGCCCTAACCAAAATAATTCCAGGGAGAACTTTCTTTTTTATGACTTCCTTCAGTATATATCATACTTTTCACTTTAATGCTATAATTATTCTTTGTTCTGGGTATGTTTATTTTTTGTTTCTAAATTAAGCTGTAAATCCCTCTAAGTCAGTATCTTTTAATTTTAATCCTCTTAAATTCCTCATAGCAGCATCTTGGTACATATGGGGTGTTGCATAAACACTGATTGGTAGATTTATACATATTTCTGTGTCCTCAGGACTGAATTCTGGGTACTTGTTGTTTTCTTTCTGGTATGGAGATTTGATATAATGTTTGATATTGCTAAAGGAGGTGGCTCTGTTTTTACACATCCTGGCAATATTTGGTTGCAGTTACCTCTTATTGCTACTGGGTGGGGGTTAAGAGCCGTGTGTTCCGAACCCTCTGCCTTTAGCTAAGATCCCCAGTGGTGGAGCTATGCTGGGCGGGTAGTGGGAGGAACACTTTCTCCTGCATGCTCTCGGGGTTTTCTCACTCTGCTCTCTTTACCTGCTCTCCTGGGGTGTTGGCTTGATGAGGTCACCCCTCACAAAAGCTCTTGCCCCCTTAGAGGTCTTCCCTCTAGGTTGCATGGGCCCTCCAGGATCCTTGATGTACCCATGACCAAATGTCCCTTCCCCAGTTCCTTCCCTCTTGGAGGCCTCCTGTGGTCCCAGATCAGTCTTTGCAGGGTGGGAGGGAGTTTTCCCTTACCCCGTTCCACCTCCTCTGAGGGGGCTCCAGTCTTTCTGCCCTCCATTGTATGGCTGCATGTGTCTCTCTGAAGTTGTTTGTGTTGCATTTGGATGTCTTCTGTTGGAATATGGATTTTTTTTGCTGTATGTTGGGGGGAAGATTACCAGGAAAATTCACTCTGCCATGATGCCGACCTCACCTTGAGACTTTTCTCGTTGTCTATAATTTTTAGCAAGTTCAATCTGATGTACCTATGTGTCTGTCTCTCTCTCTTGCTCTCCCTCTGGGTATGTGTTACTTCTTAGTATCTGTAGTGCTTTTTGAGTTACTGCTTCTTTTTAAAAAAATAAGATTTGCAACATTCTTAGTCATTATTTCTTCAAATATTACTTTTATCTTATTCTCTCTCTTCTTTCTGGGATCCCAGTTAGACCTCTGTTAATCCTTTTCACTTTATCCTGTATTTCACTTATACATTTTGCTGTATTTTCTATTATCTTATCTCTCTAGACTTCATTCTAGATATTTTCTTCAGAGCTTTCTTTATATATACTATTTCTCTCTTCCCTTATACCAAATCTGATTTAAACTCATCCACTGAGTTTTTAATTTTGATTATTATATTTTAAAACTTTAATAATTCTGCTTTCTAAATTTCATTTTATTTACTAAAAAATTTAATCAACAAGAAAAAGATTTATCCTTGCATTTTTTAGAAAAATTTGTTTTAACTAGAAAAGATCAAGTAATAAAGACACCTTTCTTATAATCACAGGAGGCATTTCTTATAAAGAAATTCACATAGTAATAAATAACATTTAATGTAATACAATTTTAGCAGTTTCATGATTCTATGTTGCTGCATATTCAGTATTATGTGTCTGTATAAAACTGAGACAGTATGAGATGATTTTGTTTCCTTTTTTAGAGAATCAATGAAAACTTGTATTATTTCGTTCCTGCCTGATGGCAGTAGAGCCATAATAATGGACAGAACGTATAACTGCATATGTAGTGGGAATTCATGCTGGCTGGGTGCTCCCAGCCACAGGACACATCCCTCCCTGCTTATTGAAACTTGGCATTCTATATGGAGGAGCACAAACTTTCATTCCAAGGGAGAGACAGGGCTTAAAATGTAAATACTCCTGGGAGAGGATATGTAGGAGCAGCTATATATATTCAAATTTGCCTCTGTTGCTTTTATGTAATAAAAAATATTGCTTTTAAATGTAAGTTTCTCTTTTTCTCTCCTTAGCCTTTATCCCTTGTTCTGTATACTAAAGCAAGCTACCTACCTGTTCTCTGTTCTCCAATCATTTTTATCACCAGTTCTAGATTCTGGCTCTTTGAGACCAGAGATAATCAATATCATAAATACATATTATTGTACATTTACAAAACATGTGTATTTAGAAATGATATGTATTATTATTTTATGTACTGTAAAATGTAAATAAATTTAAATACATCATGTAGGATATACACACACACACACATATTTATATACACAGGTATACAGATGTATGTCTGTGCATGCGTCTTGCTCTTTTTTCCCACAACGTTATGATTTTGATATCTGTGTTGATACATACAAACCTAATTCATTCATTTCACTGGCTTATAATAATATTCCAATCAATTAATACACTAAAATTTATATTCACCTCTTATAAAATGTTTCCCTCAGTTTCTTCTCATTGCGAGCAATGCTGCCATGTACATTTCTGTGTACAGCTCTTCACAGACATGTGCAAGAACTTCCCTAGCAGACAGCTTGAAGTGCAACAGACCTGAGTGAACGCAGACAAATTTTCAGTTTTGCTGGGTATTGACAAATTGCTTTCCAAAATAATTGTATTCTTTGTGCTTTCCAAAATAATTTTCACATCCTTCGGGATAGATAAAAAACCATCTTTCTACAACCTAAGTTTTGAATTTTAAATTTTTGCCAGTCTAGTGTGAAATTTTATCTCAATCTTTTGTTTTGATTTCCATTCTCCTGATTGCCAGTGAAGTGGACATTTTTTCAAGTACCTGTATTGTCCCTTTCTATGAATTCTCTTTTTACGCACTTTGCCCACATTTTTATTGTTACCTACCCTTTGTATATGAATTAGAGGAGTTTCTTATATATTGTGACATCCTTTGTTTCTTATGTCATACGTGTACATATACCAGTTAGTGACTTCTTTTTTCAGTTTATCTCTTAAGTTTCCTTGTGAGTTGTATCTTGTGATTTGCTTAAAAATTTCTTCCTTAACAGGACAGAAATACTGTTGTTGGTCGTCTATCTATTATGTCAATTTCATATTAGTTTCTTTATTATATCAAATTCTAAAAGAGGTATGAATGAGAGGAGTAATACTAAGATTGAAGATTTGTCCACATTTTTTCATAATTTTTTTAGTTTGTGTCATATACAAGATGGTTTTGTTAAAAGCGTGTGAGTACATGATTCTCGAATCTTCCAGGTTGCTGCTTTTTCTATTACTTTTTTGCCCCTCTCCATCCATTTCACTGCTTTATACCTCAAAGTCTATAGCTATAACTGTTTTTTAGTTGTCTTCTCTAATCCTTTATCTTTTCTGTCATTTTGTTTAAATTGTCCTTCTTATAAGTAGCATATAAAAGGATTCTGATTTAATTTTAAATCTGACTTTATAGGTTCATTTAAAAACAATGTTAATCCTTTTGCATGTTTTATCATTATTGATACATTGAGATTTATTTAGTGTTTCCTATTTATGGTGTTTTTCTTTTTTTCTGTTTTAATAAATTCTTATCTTTAGTTAAAAATTCTTTGTTCCTTTTTTATCCCTCTTATTGTTTGGAAGTTGTAGCTTACATTTCTATTATATTACCCTCCAATTTTCCACATATTTGTATTTATTTTTTCCTAAAAGAAACCAAAATTATTAGGTATGTTTATTCTCTTAACAAAAAGACATTAGCACACTCCAATTGCCTTCCAATATTTCCCACTCCCATCTTCCAGTTAATTGTTATTTAGAGTTCTACTTCCATGTTTTAAAATTCTGAAGTAGTTGATCAACAGAATGTATGTAAATTCTGAAGTACATAATAATAAAATGCACATCCATAAACTCTACACCCAACTTAAGAATCGGAACCTTCTCAGTAACATTGGCACTCCCTATGGGCCTCTCTGTGACTGCACTTCCCTGTTGTCCTCTTCTGCATTTATATCAAAATAATTTGCTTTAATTTAGACTCTTGCTATGTGTCTATGTCCTAATCATTTTTATGACACATTTATACACATTTTATAGGTAAGAAAACATAAAGGCCAGTAGTTCTCAAGAATCCCTTCACGTTCCCAAAATTATTGAAGACTGTCAAAGAGATTCTTTCTATCTGAGCCAGATCTGTTGATATTTACAATATTAAAAATTAAAACAGAACTTTTGAATTTATTATTATTTATGTCATTTAAATGAACAATAGTAAACTGATTACTCATTAATTTCAATAAAATATTTTTTAAATGAAAACAAATTTCCCCCAAATTAATGAGAGAATGACGTTGTTTTATGATGTTTGCAAATCTCTTTAATGTCTAGACTAAAAGAAGACAGCTGGATTGTCATATCCGCTTCTTTGTTCAATCTGCAGTGAACAATTTTTGGTTAAAGTATGTGAAATAAAAGAAGCTCAGAAAAAGGGAGATATTTGTATAGTGCTTCCAGATAGTTGTGGATATTCTTCTTTGACAATACAGGAAATTCAACAAGATGTATTTTCTTAAAAATTAATTGTCATGTGGAATCTAAAGCCATGCCAATGGAATTTCATGCTCTCCTACCTTACAGTCCATTAGTTTCCCTTACATTTTGAATGGACCTTTTACCAAAACATGCTTGCCTTTATAACATCACACATTGGTCTTTTGGAAAATATTGTTTCACTGAGTTATGCAGATCTTCCAAACGGTAACTCATTTGATTATACAAAATCGTCAGATTCATTAATTTTGCTATCAATCTCATTTAAAAAATCTTTTAGAATTGGTAAGTTAAGCTCATGGTAGAGGATACACGTTTTTAAACACTCCAATTTTTGCCTGAAAGCTGCGATTTTATTATGGGTGACAAATATTATCAGTTGTTCTCCTTGAAATGAAAGTTTCACTTCCTTAATTGTCAAGATAATGTATGCCAGGTACTCAAGTCTGAATAACTATGGTTTGTCTGTTAATCATTCTTTCAAGCAAAAATAGTGTTCCATAAAAACGTAGCTAGTGCAGCTCATAACTCAAACAATTGTATAAGTGCTTTAATTCAAGACCACTATTGTACACTGGCAGCAGAGCTGCTTTATGCATACTTCCAATTTCATTACACAGAATATTAAAAAGATGTGAACTCAAGGGTCAATATTTAATCAAATTAATAATATTTACAGCTTCATCAAGTTTATTCTTAAATTAAAGTGCCATTCTTTATCATCTGAGCATGCAGCAGTAAAGAATACAATAGTACTAGTTCGATTTGGTGCCACTGCTTTGATTTATGCTGAAGCACCAGTTGTTTGACCCACTATTGTTTTTGCAACATCAGTACAAATGCCAGCACAGTGAAAAAGGCAAATAAAATCTGAACCATAGTATGGAAATAGTTTTGACCTCACAGATGCATTGAAAGAGTCTTGGAAATGCCCAGAGTTCTATGTTTCACACTTTGAGAGTTACTGTTAAAGATAAACCCTCTTGGGGCTGGCCCCGTGGCCGAGTGGTTAAGTTTGCGCGCTCCGCTGCAAGCGGCCCAGTGTTTCGTTGGTTCGAATCCTGGGCGCGGACATGGCACTGCTCGTCAGACCACGCTGAGGCAGCGTCCCACATGCCACAACTAGAAGGACCCACAACGAAGAATATACAACTATGTACTGGGGGGCTTTGGGGAGAAAAAGGAAAAAATAAAATCTTTAAAAAAAAAAAAAAGATAAACCCTCTTTACTTACTTTCTGATTCTATCCTTTCCTATCTTTTCTGTGATGTAATTTCATAAATTTTTCTGTTTCACCAGCATTTTCAAATTTCCTCTTTCAGCCCTTCTGCCTCAGCATACAGAGTTGAATCTCCATTATCCCCACATATCTTGTTACTGAAAGACTATCAATATTGATCTTAAAAAAAGGGAATTGTTTAGTAGAGTAGATGATGGTATGGTATTTAGATATAGCCAATACCAGAAAAAGAAACTCTTCCTAAAAGGTATTCACAGACATTCTTTTTAGCTTCTTTCTTACTGAAAGCTATGGTATGGTGAGGCCATACACTGTTAAGCTGGCACATCCTAAACCTAATAATTTATATTTGGGAATTAGATTAATTTCAACAGTGCTTGTGTCTGCCCCTGCCACGGCATGGACTATTAACCTGACTTCCAAGGTAGATTGTCTTGACTCCAAGGTAGATTTTGTGAAAAGCCCCAGAGACATCAATTTAATTTTAAAACTCATTAAGTGACTATATGGTGTCTGGCACATGTGAGGTATTATACTGATATCTTCCATCTAAGAGAAGCAGAAATTTACCCTAAATTATACAGCCTTAAATTTCATAGAATGAAAAGCACCTCATTAAAAATAAATTATCTTGTTTCTTAATCATACAATTTAGATTAAGACATATAATACATGCTGTTAAGTACTAATTGATTATTAAATATTATTAATAGGATTTAGTTAGCAATTAACTTAATTTCTTTCTGGTTACTCATTTTCATTAATTTCATTAATTCCATTCCATTAATTGTTTTTAAATTGTATGGTTTTATGTTTATTGCTCAATTTAATAATATATGAGATTGTACATGTAGTGGATGTTGAGGAAGAACGTACTTTTACTAAGATTTTTTAAAAATGTGAACTATGTTGTTAAATGGTGCTACATATTTTGGTGACATAAGAAAGTATAAATGTTATGGAAATTTCTTGAATAGTTCTTGACTGCTGCCATTAGAATTTAATGTAGTAAGCATTTGGAAAAACACTCTTTCCTAATGTATTTAACTGTATAAATGTTTCAGGTCATGTTTTCTTAGCTATTTCACAACCAACTCATCTGAATGATTAAAGGCTGTAAGAAAAAAGGCCTTGAAATTTGGAATATCCAAATTCCAGGGCATGGTCAAACACTTTTATATCTTAAGCAATATTTCCAGAGGGAAATGAACACCCCAGAGCTGAGCTCTTAATTCACTTCAGGTTCGCATTACCTCACCTCTTCGACCATGAGTCAGAATAAAGGTGATCATTGCAGATCTCATGGATAATAACCAATATGAACTGAGTCCTGAAGGTTGGGGAATCTTTCGATAAACAGATACTGAAGGAAAAGTGTTTTAGGTATAGAAAAAATGAGCAAATGCTGAGAAAACACAAACGTCAGGGATGAAGAGGAGACATGGTCAGACACTACAGACAAGGAAGTCTTTCTCTCTATACATGGAATCTCAGCTCTCTTGAACTCTCCCTCCAGCCAGGATCTCTGTCTCACCCACCGAACCCCATAATTGAAGCATCTTAATTTTCAACTACCTCAAAATTTCTCACATTTTAGGGGGCATACAAATTATCAAGCATCAATTTTCAAGCTTCCTGTTCCTTATCTACAGATTCAGATTCATTGTGTCTACGAGAGGACACCAGAATCTGCAGGTTGATGAGTACTCAAGAGGATTGTAACGTAGGTAGGTGGTCTGTGAACCACTATTTGAGAAACACAGCCCAACTTGATCCCTAGCTCTCCAGTCCGACTCACTGTTGTGATGCTCTGACAGCTCTCCCAGTTCTACCCACGGGCTTCTTGTACTCTTCATTTCGACCAGTCTATAACCTCATACTTCCCATTTAAGTCACTTAATCCTTTCTTATTCACACTCTGCTCACTCTCCTGCTTATTCTTTTTCACCATCTTGGTATGCTGACAAGCACTCAAATTCCTTTGTTACCAACTGAATCAGTCTTCTCGTTAGTCAGATGTCATACACCTTGCAGTGAGTTGAATATTGCTTCCTAAAAAGATATGTTCACATCCTAACTCTCAATATCTGTGAATGTGAACTCTTAGAAAAAGGATTCTTTTAACTTTTTTAACAAAGTATTATTAAAATTATATTTTTGAAAATTGTTTTTAAATAGTTTTTTTCAGATTTACTGAGGTATAATTGTCAAATAAAATTGTGATCTATTTAAAGTGCACAGTGTCACGGTTTGATAAACATCCTAAAAGGATTCTCACCATGGAGGTAGTTGAAACGTCCGTCACCTCACGTATTTACTTTTATTGTTGTTGTTGAGTTCTACACTCAGCAAATTTCAATTAGAAGTTACAGTATTAACTATAACCACCATGTCAGACATTAGATCTTCAGATCTCAATCATCTTATAACAGAAAGTTTGTACCCTTTTACCAGCCTCTCCCTGGCTCCCCTACCACCCAGCCCTGGCAACCATCATTCTATCTATTCTGTTTCTATGGGTTCAATTTTTTTTCACTTATAAAGTTGTTTTATTCCTCAAATTGCTTACTGTTTTACCACAAACATGTTTTTGTAAAAAAAAATACTTCTCCATAATCATTTGTTAAAATATTTGTGATATTTATGCTTTTTGCATTATCATCCTTTTACTCATTTTGCTTATTGGAACTGCTTATCCAGTTCAACAATTCAGGTATCTATCCATCCAGTCAGTAAAATGAAACTTTAAAAATAAAAAAATCAGCTACCTTTGTCCGTGTCTGAAAATGAAAAAAACAGGCAAAGCTTTAAAGAAAGGGCATGATGGATCCTGTGACGCACCACCTAGAGCTCCCTTCGGGTCTAAGGCACGTATTCTTCTAGCTGTTGGGAGTGTTGATTTCTGATGGCTCACAGCTGAGTCACTCTTTGGACATTGCCCTTGGCTGAAGTCAGCTGCCTCATCCAAAGTTACACTCCCCCTGATGCAGCCTCTCTCTATATATACATGTACACACATTCATATATATACCACCTTCTTTTTATTCATTCATCCATTGATGGACACTTAGGTCATTGCCATATGTTGGCTACTTAAGTCATTGCCATATGTCGGCTACTGTGAATAATGCCACAGTGAACGCAGGGGAGCAGATATCTCTTTGAGATAATGATTTTGTATCCGTTGTATATATACCTAGAGGAGGAATTGCTGGATCAAATGGTAGTTCTAGTTTTAATTTCTTTAGGATCTTTCATACTGTTTTCCATAGTGGCTGTATCAGTTTTATTTCCACCAAGAATGCTCCAGTGTTCCCTTTTCTTCACATTCTTAGCAGCATTTGTTGTCTCTTGTCTTTTTGATAATAGACATCCTAATAGATGTGAGGCAATATCTCATTGTGGTTTTGATTCGTGTTTTCCTGACAATGAATGATGTGGAGTATCTTTTCATGTACCTCTTGGCCATTTGTATGCTTCTTTGGAAAAATATCTGTTCATGTCCTTTGCCCAGTTTTTAATCGGGTTATTATTATTTGCTATTGATTTGTATGAGTTCTTTGTGTATTCTTGATATTAGGCTCTTGTCTGATATGTGGTTTGCAAATATTTTCTCCCATTCCACAAGTTGCCTTTTCATTTCGTTGATGGTTTCCATTGCTGGGAAGAAGCTTTTTAGTTTGCTGTAGGCCTACTTGTCTATTTTCACTTTTGTTGCCTTTCCTTTTGGTGTCAAATCCAAAAATCATTGCCAAAACCAATGTCAAGAAGTTTACCCTTTATGTTTTATTTTGGGAGTTTTATGGTTTCAACTCTTTAATCCATTTTGAGTTGATTTTACTGTATGGTATAAGATAGAGATCCAGTTTCATTCTTTTGCATGTGGCTGTCCAGTTTTCCCTGCATCATTTATTGAAGAGACTATCCTTTCCCCATTGCATATTCTTCACTACCTTGTTGAAAATTCATTGACAATATACACCCTGTTACAGGCGATGGATGAAAACCAGCTTATTTTTAAAAACTAAAACAGTACCAGTAAATCTAAAGACTGCCTTTGATTGCCATCCACTATACCCCTCCAACCGCCACCATCCTGGTTCATCCTAGAGAAAACCACTGTTATCAGTTTGGCGTGTTCCTCTCTAGACCTTTTTGTATAACTTTTCATACTTTCCTAAATACATATTGTTCTGAAAATTCCTTCTCCTATTCTATGTTGTGACTGAGAGATCTCTTTATGTCATCTAATAAAGATCTCAGACTTTGCACGCGATAGAAGAGAGCGAGGCTTACCAAAGATGAATGACACTTCTAAGATCATACAACTATTAGTGAAAATCCTCAACAAGAATCCAGGTTTCTTGAATTTCACTTAAAGAACTTCACCTCTCAGATGTACTCAATCAGAAGAGTCCAATAACATTATTTCATAGTGGCCTTTTTCTTTGGTGTTACGAGCACTGTTACTTTAATATTGAATTCTGTGATCAGATATCCTTCTGTACCCAGATGGTTCAAACTTTGAGATTGACAGATGACTTAAAGAGTGGATGAATATATGTCTTTGAACAGAATTCAACCAGAAGTCCCAAGATTGTGATGTGGAGGAAATGAAAATGTTTCATTTTCAGAAAATTCTAATTTAATAGCAAGAATCTAAAATACATCTGTATCTCAATGTCAGAAAGTAGGGGAAAAATTCTATTTGATGTGAAGTCTTTAATTGGTAATCATTGCAAACAATGTAAAGGGCATAATTGAGGGTCTGAGTTTTCTGATATAGGGTAATGTAGTTTTGGCAGAAAAAAGAATCACTCAAAGGAAAGCCATAAAGACCGAGGTGGGGTGGGAAAGATTTGAGAGAAGTACTCAGTCACATCCTATATCTGATTGCATGAGATTAAAATGCCAAAGCTTAATTCCTGATCATAAAACCATCTGCAGATTTCCTTATTGCAGATAAGGGGGGAACTCTCTCTCCCTCTATTTACACTGAGGCTTTCCCTCCCAAAATAGGACATTTATAATCTGAGGAGAGACGGAGTAAACACCTGCATTTCTTGTCATGCTAGCTACCTGGAGTGGGAAAACTACAAGTCATTTAATCCCTTGCTAAAACTGCTTCTCTTTTCACAGAGCAATTATGGAAAGTGCCTGAACTTTTTCATGCAAATTAGCTTCTACAAACTATTCAAAAGTATATCTATGTACAGAAAACAGTATCACTTTCCAAAACGTGTGATTACCTTATCATACCACAGTATCATTTCTTCACATAGCACACTGCAATTTTATGTAAATTGATTATATTTGTAAATTGTGTTAACTTTTACTCTACTAGGCTGCTCACTTTATTTCATCTTTATAGTTGATTTCATAGTCTATTTACCAATATCAGAACATTCAAAAATTTAATTAATTATCATCCAGCTAGTATACTGATTGAACTACTATTTTATCAGTATATTAAAGTGAATTTGCTTTAAATGTGGTTCTGCCAAGAACCGTATTGTTCTTAACTTATGCCTTTGGGAAGTAGTGAGTTTATCCCATGATAATTGTATGCTGCTTGCCTCTTGGATAGTTTTCTTCACTGGAGATTGAAATCTTTCCATGTGTCTTGCTGATGATTGTGTTCTCATCGGTTTTCTGTTGAGTTCTGCTAGAATTTGGCCTCCAAGAAATACATGGTCTGTGACAACTATGCCTTTTTGATAGACAATCGTTTTGTTTTGCCAGCTACAAAGCACTCACTGCTTTGACTATGCTAACGTCCCTTCTTCTCCCCATTTTCATGTGTCATTGACACCATAGGGTACATAAGGATGTGACAGAAGTGATGCACAGCTGCAAGGGCTCGGCTAAACTGTGTTGTTTCCACTGAATGCCTTCAGCCTTCTGACATAGACAAAGAGCTCTATCAGACAGGCTGCCTTGAACACAGCTCACACTTGGTAAATTACTGTTACTAAAATTTGATTTTTAGGGGCAAAGATTTCATGAAGAGAGTAAATCCTATTGCTAATTCACTTTTCAGTGTCGATTGTTGTAATCTGATGACTTAAAAACACTTTTATGAATATGAGCTTTGACTGAGTGAGAAAAAAGATCAAAGAGGAATAAAAATGAAAGAGAGGTATGCCAGCCCATGATAGAATGAAGTTAATGCATCTTTCTGTCTTTGCTTCCCTATTTCTTTTTTCTCTTTCATCTTTGTTATAGATACTTGGAAATTCCCTATTAGCAGGAACATATAAAAACCTATTTCAAAGGTGGTGTCTCAGTTTTAATGTGTTTTGTTCCTTAATATGACCAACTCCACGTTTTTAAGATCTTACAATTAGAGAGTTAGCTTTTAAAGAGCCTGGGGTAAATCTGAGGTCTCTAAATGCCCTGAGCTTTAGATTTTAGGGTCCACTGATTATGCATATGAATAGAATTTCCATAAAATCCACCATGCTGCAGTGATGATGTTTGCCTTGAAGTCTGATGGAGGCTGAGGCAGTAAACAGAGATAATCAGTGTTAGTTCCCACACTTCAACAGACTTAACTTAGACCCCCTTGAGAATGGACCATCCCGAGATCTGCTAAGAGAACATCGTGAATTCAGTACGCAGACTTATTCCCAGGCAAAGTAGAATGAATTGGGCAATCTTTTATAAGACAACAAGACTGCAGGTAATTTTGTTCAGCCACTTATATCTCAGGGAAAAATATGTATTCTTTGTTTTCTCATAAGCATTTTGCCATTAACGCTTAATTTATATACATATCTCTAGTAGCCTATTTCCCAAATATCTTTGATGTTTTCTCTAACTACATTTTCAAATGTTGCGTTTTTTTAATATTTGAAGTAATGCCAGAATCTCAACATTTAAGGTTCAGCCAGCACAATGGCAGATAAGATTTAATATGGGCAAAACCTTTTAGGAATGCAGATCTCAGCTTCTTAAGCAGGATTATTTCCTCTGAAGCAGCAAGATATTCTGAGAACAGAGATTTTCCTCTTTTAAATAGCTTAAGAATCTGTATAATTCAATGGACTCCAATTAAGTTAGTATTAAAATACATTAATTCATGAGAATTCCTTAATCCTAGTAAGTCTACCCTTGGGCTGGATTTTACAGAAAAATGTTCACTTGAGCTGGGAAATGTGGCCCACACATATAAAAGAGTTTTAACAATGAAAGGTAGAATATATATATGAAAGTCTGAATTAGTGCTCCAGGTGGGAAGTGCTATAGAATTCAGAAGTGAAAACTCAGAGTGTAGATGGGAGGAGGCAATTATGGACTTTGGCAGGAGGTAACACTCATCTGGGCCTTTGACCCTGGAAAGGTTTGTTGTTTTTAATAGATTTCATTTTTTAGAGCAGTTTTAGATGCACAGAAAAATTGAGCATAAAGCATAGAATTCCCATATACTCCCTGCCCCAGCATAGGCACAGCCTCCGCCACTATCAAATCCCCCTACAGAGTTGTAGATTTGTCACAATCAATGAATCTACACTGACACATCATTATCAACCAAAGTCCATAGTTTAGGTTCTCTCTTGATGTTACACATTCTAGGAGTTTTGACAAATGTATAATGACATGTATCCACCATTGCAGTATCATACAGAGTAGTTTCACTGGCCTAAAAATTCTCTGTCCTCTGTCCATCCGTTCCTACCTCCTCTCCTGATCTCTGGCAATCACTTACTTTTTACTGTCTTCATAGTTTTGCCTTTTCCAGAATGTCATAGTTGGAATTATACAGTATGTAGCCTTTTCGGATTGGCTTCTTTCACTTAGTAATATGCACTTAAGTTTTCTCCGTGTCTTTTGATGGCTTCATGGCTCATTTATTTTTAGCATTAAATAATATTCCATTGTCTGGTGGTACCACAGTTTATTTATCCATTCACCTACTGAAGGACGTCATGGTTACTTCCAAGTTTTGGCAACTATGAATACAGCTGCTATAAACATCCACACACAGGTTTTTGTGTGGGCATTGGATAGGTTTTTAATGCCCTATGTATATAAGATATAGAGAAAATATTTTAATGAATCGAGCAGGGTATTTAGAAATCATAACAATCATTGTTAATGTTTTCAATATGGAGATCATGGACTATGTGATAATTCAATAAAAGCATGTGAATATCTGGGAAGTTTGTACATTCAAGTGGCTAGTTTTAAAATATGAGTAAAGTATTCAATTTAGGATGGAGGCTGAGTGCAAAGGAAAGGCAAGGAAGATGGAATGCTGGTACCAGTACTGGGTCTCTGCTTTGTCATTCTGCTCTGTCCCCTTACTCTAGACTTGGCCAAATACAAGCTCTGCAGTTATCCAGATCTTTCTCTTTTTAAGCCATTGAATGATGATCTATTTTGACTTGAATATTCCTGTTAGGGAGCTCAGCCTTCCCTTTCACCCAAAAGGCTTATCAAAACCTTCCTTCCAACTACAAACTGAACATAACTTCTGGTAAATATAAATTTCTTCATTGTGTCCATTTCTAGTGATGCTTTAGTATTTCTCCTACAATTATACTCCAGGCAGCTATCTTATTGCTTAATATAGCTCCGAGTTTATGGAAGCTTAATAAGGCAGAGGGGAGATAATTTATCTTGATTTTTTAATTCAATGGCTATATTTTTTTTCAGATTTGGCATCGTAGCGAAGAGAATGTGTAACCAAATTGAATAAGTTTAAAATACTAGGCTGTATTAATGACCTTGGCCATTACATGGCAAACACCTAAGAGGGCAAATATTCTGGACATTTTTGTCGTCTCTTAAGAAGTCCCTTTTCCCTCCCTCCCTCCCTCCCTCTTTCCCTTCCTTCCGTCATATTTAAAGAGTTGCAAAACTAACTTTCTTGCCAAATAGAGTTCAAGCCGTCTAGGAATTAGTATTAAAAAGAACTTACCTACAACTAGATAAAAACTAACCTAAAATTCTCATTGTTGGGTTTGTTTTTCTGTTTTTTTGCTACTGGCAAGTTTGGTGACAATTTCTGTTTAGAAGTTTGTTTATAATAGGTTGATGATAAGGAATAGTCCGAGTAAAGAGTAAGCATGTTTACTTCTCCATAAAGAACATAGACACTTAGAACTGGAAGGCAGTATCATGATAAACTGTCATAAAGCTCTCATTTTATAAGTTGAAACCATTCAAGTCAAATGATTTTCCTGAGGTCGTCTCAGTGGCACCCAGAAATGGTGCCAAAATCACCCAGCTTCTTGCATTATAATGCAAGGCATAGTACCATAATGCCTAAACATGTCCATATATTTAATGATAATTGAAATAAATCATCCTGGAAAGTCCGAACATTTGCAGAAGGTGGGGGAAGGTTTAATCTCTTTAGATGTATCTCTTTTGTGGAAAACAAAACTTCACAGCACAAGGGCAAATCTAGTTGAGTGAGCGGTGATTGTTATTGCTACTTGAGAGTATTCAAAGTAATAGACTATGAATAGCAATACAACCTAATGTTCTTTCTGCGTTTCTCTGTCCCTTTGTTGTCAACACACATGCCTGCTTATGTTACATGAGATACAGTGTGTGTGTTTATCTTCTGTAATTATATGTATAAATGTTTGATAGCGGTATACATTTTTAAAAGGAAGCTTGTCAATAATGTGTCCATCACAAAATGACTTTTCTCCTTAGCTTTAAGGCACATTTGCCATTCACCAACCCGTTATAAAAGAAACAGATCGCCGATTTTCCAATTGGGACATTGTGAAACCAGCACTTTTCTTCTGGTAACAACGCCTTTGAATTAATATATTCAGGGTCATAGGTCTCCCACCATAATAACGATGTTAAGAAATTAAATATCCATGGCGGTATGTAATCAATGATGAGTCTACTTTATTTTCTTGCAAGAAAGCAGTGCAAATAGCTACAATATACTGACATTATAGTTATAATGATATGAAGAAAATAATCCATCTAGGATGGAGTGACGATGACAATTTTAGCATGTGGTAAAGACTAAGAATCCTAGTTATAAAGAGGTTATTTAAATAATTTATATACTAAACTGTACATTGGTGAATAAATTGAGTAATGTTAGGTCAGTGGAATCTCTTCAAATATCAATATACCCGAGGAAAGTTGGATAACCTGGGTGTTTTTGAAAAGGGTATATGTCATTTATTTTCAAAACAGCATATATTAACTTCTTATGTAACAGATGCAATTGATTGAATTACTGTCCATTATATTAAAATGCATTTTAATTTTGTATCTTTTTTCAAATTAATAAGCCTTAGTTTTTAGAGCAATTTTAGGTTTACAGCAAAATTGAATGGAAAGTACAACGAGTTCTCATATACCCCCTGTTCTTATACACACACAATCTTCCCCACTATCAACATTCCACACCATGGTGTTATATTTGTCACAGTCAATGAACCTATGTTGACACATTATTATCACCCAAAGTCCATAGTTTACATGAGGGTTCACTCTTAATATTTTACATTCTATGGCTTTTGGCGAATGTATAATGACATGGATGCACTATTGTAGTATCATATATGATTGTTTCATAGTCCTAAAAATCCTCATTGCTTCACCTATTCACTCTCGCCATGCCCCCCAACCTCTGGCAACCACTTTTCTTTTTACTGTCTCCCCAGTTTTGCATAGTTGGATTCATACAGTATGTAGCCTTTTCAGATCGGCTTCATTCACTTAGTAATATGTGTTTAAGTTTCCCACATGTTATTTTGTGGCTTGATAGCTCATTTCATTTTAGCACTGAATATTCCATTGTCTGGGTGTACCATAGTTTATTTATCCATTCACCTACTGAAGGACACTTTTATTGCTTCCAAATGTTGGCAATTATGAATAAAGCTGCTATAAACATCTATATGCAGGTTTTAGTGTGGACATAAGTTTTCAACTCCTTTGGATAAATACTAAGGAGCACGATTGCTGGATGGCATGGTAAGGATACATTGAGTTTTGTAAAAAACTGCCAAACTATTTTCTAAAGTGACTGTACTATTTTGCATTCCCACCAGAAATAAATGAGAGTTCCTGTTGCTCCATATACTCACCAGCATTTGTTTTTGTCAGTGTTTTGGATTTTGCTCATTGTGCCCAGGCGAGTAGTGATATCTCATTATTGCTTTAATTTGCATCTTTCTGATGACATATCACGTCAAATATCTTTTCATATGCTCATATGCCATCTGTATATCTTCTTCAGTGAGGTGTCTGATAGGTTCTTTGGCTCATTTTTTCATTGAGTTTTTTGTTTTCTTTTGAATTTTAAGAATTCTCTGTATATTTTGGATAATAGTCTTTTATCAGATTTGTCTTTTGCAAATATTTTCTCCCAGTCTGTGGCTTGTCTTCTCATTCTCTTGACATTGTCTTTCACAGAGCTGACATTTTTTATTTTAATGAAGTCCAGTTTATCAATGAATTGTTCTCATGGATCATGAGAAAAATTTTATCTAAAAAGTGTTTATCTAAGAAGTCATCACCACAGCCAAGGTCATCTAGATTTTCTCCTATGCTACATTCTAGGAGTTTTACAGTTTTGCATTTTACATTTGGGTCTTTCATCATTTTGAGTTAAATTTTGTAAAAGGTGAAGAGCCTGTATGTAGATTCATTTTTTTGCATGTGAATGTCCAGTGGTTCCAAAACCATTTGTTGAAGATTATCTTTGCTCCATAGTATTGTCTTTGCCACTTTGTCTCTATTCTGTTCCATTGATCCGTTTGTCTATTCTGTCACCAATACCATATTGCCTTGGTTGCTGTAGCATTATAGTAAGTCTTGAAGTCATTTTGTCCTTCAATATTGTGTTGGCTATTCTGGGTCTTTTGCCTCTCCATATAAACTTTATAGTCAGTTTGTCGATATCCACTAAATAATTTGTTGGGGTTTTGATTGGGACTGTATTGAATCTACAGATCAAGCTGAGAAGAACCTAATACTTGACAATATTGAGTATTCCTCCCCGTGAACATGGGACATCTCTCCATTTATTTAGTTGGTCTTCAATATCCTTTTTCAGTTTTGTAGTTTTTGTCATATAGATCTTGTTCACATTTCCTTATATTTATCCATAAGTATTTCATTTTGGGGATGCTAATGTAAATGGTATCATGTTTTTAGTTTCAAATCCCACTTGTTCATTGCTGGTATATAGGAAAGCAATTGATTTTTGTATGTTAACCTTGTATTCTGCAACTTTGCTATAATGGCTTTTACTTCTAGGATTTTTTTTGTTGATTCTTTCAGATTTTCTGCATATGACCAATTATAGTTGCAGTGGTAGACATTCATGCATACACTGGTAAAGAGGGTATGTAGAGGAAACCAAAATGGCTTAAGTGATAGACATTTTTAATTTATTATTTGCTAAGGTACTGAGTAAGGTATTGGTAAAGGAAAATTCCTGTCTGGTTTAGTAAGCCCTGAGCAAGGTGGATAGATCTGAAGGAGCATATAAAAGAAAATATTCTTTTCTTGAATTGTCATAAAATAGAGCAGCCACTCATTTGATAGTGATAATATACCCATATCTTCAAATTAAGGACAGACTAAATTATAGTATCACAAAACCAGCTGCTCTTCATTTTGAAAGAATTGTCTCCATTACTTAGTTCATTATTAAAAATCAAATATTACAATTTAAGATGGGTGAGATGAGCAGTCTTCTTTGCTATTATCTAAGAAGGGATTAGCCTAAGGATTTATACCTCTCACCCCCATTTTTAAGTCATGCTTGCAGAAATGTAGATTAATTCCTTTCCCGAAATTCATGCTTTGAGGCAAAGTAGATCACCACTACATAATATTATGGGGGTATTTGTAAATATTGATCAGCCCCCAAATCTTTCCCCTTCATGAGCTGGCAAATTACCAAAAACAACCATGATTATCTGGGTGCCATTAGCTGGAGACTCCAAGTTTGAGGAGACATTACAGGATGTGAAAAAGAAGAGAAGAGAATCTTTCAGCACATTACAGAGAGAACATATTAGCACTTTGTTACACATTACAAGGGAAAACATATTAGCACCTTATTATGTGATTGATTCCTAGTCCTTTGCTTCCTAACTATCCATTTCCTCTGTGTTAACTTGCAAAAGGAGAAACTGGATTTTTTCTGTAACCTGACTGGCTCATGATGGTATCTTAGGAAGTGACTTTGTCATTCTGCTATATTTATTTAACAGTTTGGGGGTGATAAGACCCAGAGCAGATAGATGTTTTATTTTCCCTCATTTTGCATGATGAAGTCCTACCTAAAAAGAAAGCATTTTCTTCACTAACAGAGTATTATTAGACATCAAGAAGGATCCTGTTTCTATTTTTCCATATGATAGCATCTTAGGAAAGAAGATCCTGACACTGCCGATTCCTTAGAATCAAGGTGGTAGAAGCTCTGGAGCTCAAAGAAGCCAATCAAATCAATGTGTTAAACAATGAAACATCCTGAAAAACCACCCAGGAATCTACAGAATTGGCCATTGTTATTTGCCAGACGTGTTGATGATAGCAGTTTCTTGGGAGAGTAGTTCTATGACACATATTTATGAATCAACTACTACCAAAGGAAATGGAAAATTGGGGGTTTGCCATATTTGAATCTCTTCTGTCACTTCTGAACAAGTTTTCATATTAAGGGTGAAAGTTCGAATAGCCCCTACATCAGTTGTTGTGACTATTGCCATGTAGCACACATTTATTAGCTCATCCTGACTACAGAACCTGTCTTCGTCTTAACTCCAAGGGAAAAAAAAGGAAAAAGGTTTAGATCCACAACTTACTGATTAACCTGAAGCAGCCTTAATAACAGCAATACTAACAGAAGCAGTTACCAGTGATTGAGACAATTGAATGCCAATCATTGCTATAGTTAAGTATAAATATGTAAATATAAATCTTAATATAAACACACATACACACAATACCTATAACCAACACTGTAATATATTATTAAGTTAAATTTTCAGGTGAAGACACTACAGCTTAGAGATAATTCAATATCCTTCCCAAGTCTTATAGATAATATTGGCATACTTCACTCTAATAAGTGCAACCGGACCTATACTTTTCTCTATTTTGCAATTTCTTTTACACTTGGCCTCTAGAATTTCTCCCATTATCAAGTTTGATTTCTAAAACTATAGTTTCTTCCCTCACTTGGCTCATCATGCCTTTTCTATTCCCATTCTCTTCCCCACCCCTATAGTTTATATTTCTTGGTACCACGGGTCTCTTGCCTATGAATGTGCACAAATGACCTTCCAAGGGCAAAAACAGGAAGAGTAGTACATAATTAGGATAGAGTGTGCCTACTCGAGACCCTGTGTGGGGTAGTTTTGTGAGAGTACCCTGGAGTCAAAATAGATTGCTTCATAAACTTGAGAGTCAGTCAGATGACCCCAAAAAGTGGGGACCCTTACAATAGAAATGGATTTGAGGAAAGAAAGGCCTTCCAACCCAGAACAGGTTGATGGGGAGTGAAATTTTGATGTGCTGAAAGATAGTTTGGAGCTCTGGATACAAGACTCCAGTCTCTGTATCTTTTTGAATATGCAACTTCACACTGTCCAGTTAAGCTGCAGTATTAAATTGCTCTTCACTGAATCACATACTCTGTGATTGAGCCCCCATAGCATGTTGCCAGTACCCCCAACTTTCCATGACATTATGTGTTAGCTGCCTCTGAACCTTCCTGAACTTTGCCATCTGTTTCCCTGGACCTCTGGAGGCTATGCTTGACCCAGGTTCTTACATCATTAACTAAACCTGAACCCTGGGACTTCCTATTTCATGCTACTTCTCAAAGTCAAGGAAAGATTTCCATGAAATCACATATGCACATTATCAGGTATGAAATTCTAGTTAATCTTATTTTCTTCAAACAGAAGGTATATTTTTCTTTATCAAAGGGACCACTGTCTTCTCTCTTAATGTTTAATTATAGAATGTTTATCAACTAAATACTTCGATTTTTTTATATAGTTTATCTCCTTAGTAACTACTCCAATAAATATTTAAAGTTCTAGGTGCTTTCATTTAGCATAATATCTATTTACATATGATTCATCTTAATTAAATTACATCTCTCTTTGCCCCAAACCATGCTTTTTAAATTTTTTTTTTTATTGGGATGAAATTGGTTTATAACATTATATAAGTGTCAAGTGTACAACATTGCAATTAGATATTTGCATACACTGCAAAATGATCACCACCATAAATCTAGTAAGCATCCAGCACCATACAATTGACCCCCTTCACCCATTTTTGCCCAGCCCCCAACTCCCTTCTCCTCTGATAACCACCAGTCTGTTTTCTTTATCTATGTGTGGGTATTTTTTGTTTTTTGGTGAGGAAGATTGTCCCTGAGCTAACATCTGTGCCAGTGTTCCTGCATTTTGCTTGTGGGACACCACCACAGCATGGCTTGATGAGCAGTATGTAGGTCCACGTCTGGGATCCAAACCCATGAACGCTGGGCTGCCAAAGCAGACCATACGAACTTAACCATTACAACACCAGGCCGGCTCCTATGAGTTTGTTTTTGTTTTCTCCAAAACTATACTTTAAAATGAGTCAAATGGAGCAAAACATTATTCTTAAATAGATGTATAAAATGTGATTAAAATTGTTGTCTACGATTTTATAACACATCAGCCCAGTCAATTTCTATCTTTTCTTTCTAAAAACAATCCTGTATGATCTAGAATTTGACCTCTGTAGTCCTTTAGGAATGAATGTGGCACTGAGGTCTTGCAAAGAGAAAATATTAGACCTCTCTTCTGTGCTTTTCTAGATAAAGTGTTTCTAATTCAAGAAATTTGGGGGACAGCCAGGCATCTCTATATTATCTCATACTATATTATCTCAATCTTACTACCACCATTATTTGTAGTTTAATTTACGTATTGCCCTTCTACTATTCTCTGTGTTGGTTCATTTCATTTGTTGTATTAATGCTATGCACTAAAAAGTATGTTACTACATATTGTTATGTGCTACAAAATAATCTGCCAATCCACTCACATACTGCATAGATTTCATTAAATCGAGAAAGAGTAATAAAATGTAAGTGCCCAGTTACCTTCTCTCTTCTAAGATTCACAACAATTTACATAATTTCCCAAGTGTTTTCACAGATCTACTTGACCAAGAAAAACTCTAAGACTGGTGGCATTGGAATCTCTCTACTTATAATAGAGGCAAATCACTAAGTTATGAGTTCATAAAATCCAGACATTTCAATTTATTAATGGCCTGTCTTCTCCTATTTCAATATCTAACTTATCATTTTTGTATTACAGTCTATTTATAGCCCATTGATTATAACTAAAATCATTATATTATTATTCTGTTCACAATACAATTACTAAAAAATTTGTTTAAAATATTCATCCTTCTGTTTCCTCATGGATTTTTCAGGATGCTTTTGCTGGAAAGCAAATACTGCAACTGACAGAAATGGAAATGTATTTCAAAATTTATACTTTTAAAATGTATGCTTTAATCAGCCGCCTATCAGGGAAAATCATAGACCCCAGTAAATCAAAGATTACCACTCTGCCTTTCTTTCCCAATTTCATTTAAAGTAAAAACTAAAAGGAGTTCATTTTGAAGAAAAAAGCATACTGAATTAATACAATCACATGTCTTGGTTACTAATAAAATGCTTCCTATGGATGAAGCAGTATTATTTTGGGACTCAGATCTTTCAATCATCATGTCAGAGAACTAATATAATAGGTTTACTTCCGTGTTTGGTCCCTTGCACATCTATGACGTTCGTAAAATATGGGAGCATTGGTACTATAAAACAGTAGGATTGATTATTAAGCCAAAAATCTCAGAAATTACATATGCAAGTAAGTTCTGAATGTTTCAAGAAAGTCTTGCATTTATTTTAAGTGATTTTGATTGTTGGTCTTTCACATCCTTATGGAAAGTTCTATAATATGAAAACTAACAGGATGTTATTACTATCCCACTAGCCCTCTCCTGTAATAATAAACATTCATGAAAATATATTTGTAATATTTCTTACATCTCTCCCCATTGTGGGCTCCAATTGACTATTTTTTAATTGGCAACAAAGTGCTCTCCCTATTTTATTTCTAGTAGTAATTGTTGCTTTAATTAAAGGTATAATCGAGTCCAGTTTGTCACCTCTGAAATGAATGTTACTTGTAAAGAAGCACTTCAGTTTTGGGGTTGTCCATGTTTGTTTTCCACTTCCATTGGAATTCTCTCATTTTATCTTGCTGTCAGCTGTCTTCTGTTAACCAAGTGTTAACCTGATTTAGGATGAAGTAGCAAGAGCAGCAATCCAATATCACAACTGAGTTGAGAGTCAGTCCAACTGTATGATCTGATGGCTATCAAGTCATTTACTTTGGTAACCTTTGTGAGAACAGTTTCAGTGGGAGTCTGTAGTAGAAGCTTCTGGCAATTGGGTAAAGAGTGAACTAGAGCTGAGGAAGTGAAGGTTTTAAGTACAGATAACTTTTAAAGAAGTTTGCCTCTAAAGTAGAGAAAGATTGTTGAGGTGGAGTCCAAAGATGTCCTCTGTGATATCCACTGATTGCATTATAACAAAAAAAGCCTATTCTCTTCAAGTTTTAAAATTTTCTAACTTCCCTTAACCAAAGTCTTATCTATTTTGTGTCTATTTCCTTGAGCCTATCAGGAGGCATTTTACTCATCTGACAAGTTAATCTGTGATCTGTGGATAGTAGCAGGTTACTGGATTACTATAGCAGGTGGCATAAGCATACACTGACAGAACTCTCCAGGAGGATCAAATGAACATCTCTAATAATGGCGGCAGACTGGAGAATTAATATTGAGAACAAATGAGACATCAACACCTCTGGAATGATACAAGCTAAGAGGCCTACATAAGACCAATAGCCATGAAGAAAAAGTGGGATAGAAATCTATCAACTATGATGAAAGTTAAACCTTAAGGTCTTTTTGTTTATTTCAGGGTTGTGTATGGAGATTTCCAAAGGGAACTTTTCTCATATGACTAGTATTGCCTTGGGTTCTTATAGTTATGACCTTAACTGTTGACTCTAGGGAGGAGAGAGAAGCTGATTTCCTTTGAGAATCTATACCCTCTGTGCTGAGAGAATTCAACTGACAATCCATAGGGATGGGTAGCCTCAGAAGATACATGCAGTTCAAGAGCTATCAGTTCCATGGAGGGACTGCTTCGATCTTGGGTTACCAACGTCTTCTTAGAAAAACCTTTGGGCTTCACTGCTGTGCTCTGTCTTTAAACTGACAGAGTTTTAAGAACATATTTCTAAGCTAAGTCTTAAGATATTGAAGGCCTTAATGTTATGACAACTGTCATTTGCATTTATTTAGATGATTACGTAGAATTTTATTATCTTGTAAACTTCTTTATATTTTTTTAAAGCTGAATTACCCTAAACTTCTATGATGTATAGTATGGTGGAAAAGATACTGATCTGTTACTAATGAGCTACATCATTTTACGGATACCATTTAACCCTTTTGCAATTCTGATCACAAATGATGGTAGTTGGACATATGATCGTTAAGGCCTCTTTTTTTAGGAGTAATAGTTGTATCTTCTGAACAAAGGATCTCTGGAGAGTCATATATCTGAGTATTTAGGATCACCCAAGATTTGAATAAAACTTTTCTCTCTTTATATTCCTAGAGTCATAAAATGCTACTTCGAAGGATTATTTACATATTCACAATTCAACTATTTCTGAAAGTAGCATTGTGGTTTCCCACTGAGAGAACAGATTTGTGCTTCCTCTCATATGCTGGACAAGGCAAAAGGAAATCTGAGAAACATCAAGCATTCACCTATAGTAACCACTTTGCAAAAGTGCTACTGGGCATCTCTCTCCTGCTGAGGCTCTAATGTCCAATTTCTTCGACAGAGGATTTACACATGAAGTATGATAATGTTTGGCAAGGAAATTAACATAGTCATAGATGGAACAAATACAGAGTACCTCAAATTAACTACAGAGCAATTACAATGACATTGTGCGCTGTGCAATAGTCCATTAAGCAATATTAGATCACCAGCTTCCTCTGTTCCTGGCTTTATTGTCAGGAATAAAACTAACTTAGCCTTAGTAGCATTTTATGTAGTATTCAGGATTTTACATATGCTAACACACCAGCGCTGGCTGGGGGTCTGAAATGCATTTTAGAAACACGTACACATGCATACACACACACATCCCACTTCAAGCTCCAATGCATTTCTTTAATTGCAATTCAAAAATGCTCTTAGTTTGAAACTTGTAGACATAACTATTAGTATCTAGATATACACTGAGAAATTTTTTAAATTCTTAAATAATGATTTATTAATATAAATCTGAAATTTATATTAATATATAATTTCATATATGATAATCATATTTGTAAAGTGTGTAAAATTTTAAAAAGTCATAGAGGGATCTTATCAAGAGAGAAGACATCACACGATCAGATTTCATGCTATCCCACTGCTTCCAGTTAGATGTTATATCATCCTGGAGGCTATCTTTATTTAGGTTGAAAATGCTCTAGACAAAACAAACTTGCACTCTCCTCTATGTGCAATTACAGAATAATTTTTTTTTCCTAGAAGAAAATTTCCACACATAGTAATATAAACATAATATCTCAAGGTTATTTTTTATTATTATTTCTATTCTGTGTGGAGAAAATCAGTGTTCATATGCATACAGACCCACATAGGCAACTGCAAGCTCATGAAGGACTTTGTACTGTTCATCACTGTGCCATTAGCATCTAGAACAGTTTCTGGCATACAAGGGATGCTCAATAAACATGATTTGTACTGAAGTAAGATGCTCATTTAGAAAAGGAGGGATATAGACAGGTGCTGTCAGTGAAGTCCCATTTGCAAAATGCATAGTGGCCATACAATGACTACCTCAACTATCAACCCTCCTACTCACTGTCAAAAGTTATTTAAGTGTGGGGGAAGGCAAATTATTAATCTAAAAATGTCCTTAATTCTCCATAACTTTCTAGAATTACAAGCAGCATATGCGTAGGCTGTGAGAAGTGTTCTGGGACCAGAATTAATTACTCAAGGAGATAATTACTCTATGCTCATCATTAGACTGTGGTCCGCCTCTCATCCAACCACTCCGTTTGCCAGGAGCAGAAATCAAAGCATAGAATTTCACTGATTGACGACATCAAGCTAGCAAACAGTGCTAGTGACTAGACCCAGTGACCTTGATACCAACTTTCAGCCTTGTTTCATGCTGACATGAACAACTTAATCCCCTTTGACTGAATTACCTGGTTAGTTCTACCAGCCAACCCAATTACATGTAGTGTAAAGCATCAGTGTGAATCAACCAGTTGTTTAACTGGACTCATGGCTCTTTTTAGGTCAAAGCACTTGAAGTATATAGCCACAGTCCCAGGTATAAGTAATGGTTTATCACTAAATTTAACAAACATTTTTAAACAGAAAACGTGTAGGAATGGAAAATCGTCAGCCTTATAATAAATAGCACACCGCAGTCTGAGATCCAGACCCCTCACATTCTGGACTACAAGCATTTGCAGACAGATGTCAAGTGTGGAGAGAATGGATCAGCACTGCCTCTAATTTGATACATTCAAGGCCTCAGTAGCTGGATGATTTCCCATCTTCAAATACTGGCCCATTAAGTTTGTCTTTTACTTCTCAGCAATAAACCTGAATGGCAGGAAATAAATAGTTAAAAACTAATCAAATGGAAGGCAAGGGCCCAACATGATCTCATTCATCTGAAATACGGAGGTATAAATGGCAACCAGAGGCTAATTTGGAAAAAGCATGAAATGCTTATTTTCTGAAGCAAAGAGAAAATAAGTTCTTTATAGTCATGTGAAAAAAATTTTTAAATGAACAATGAGCTCCAGAAAGATCTATCCTTATGCCTAAAATACAATTAAAAATTTAAAATATATGCTTCTGTTATAAAACATCCAGATGATGTGATTCAGAGCATACATTGAGTAGGCAAAGCAGAATGGAAACTCAGTGTGGACTTGAACAATAGTATCTTGATGGTCTTGGCTGGATGGTTGTTTTAAATTTGCCTTGCTGCAAGGAAGGTCCAATCAGCTGTCACACTGCTGATTACAAAGCGTGACTGAATATAGTAAATCAACTGTCCAGTTCAATAGCGGTCCTGCCATAATACTCTGAATTAGAAATAAGCCCTCTCTTTGGTTCCATGCAGAATGATGGATGCAAGTAGAAATGGATTTGGGCAAAGTTATGAATAATGAAAGTTTTGTCTTTATTCTCTCCCAACTCCTTCCTTTACCCAAATGCATCCCTTGGATATTCAGGTCTCCCTATTCATTGCCTGGACATACACAACAGGTAGTGTTCATAATTGGAGTCATCTTTCCTTATTCAACCTTGCTCTCATTCATTAATCCAATAATCTTTCTCTCTCGCTACCTAAGCCTCAGTTACTGTACATCAATAAGTTACAATTCTCACCCTTCATGTAATAGGCTATTAAGCTCTCGATCCAAGGGGCCATAATGAGCATAATGTTGAAAATGCTGAGAGAAAGTTATAAATAGGGAGCACAGAAGAGGGGCATCTAACCAGCCTGACCGTGCTGACAATGTTTCCTAGAGGCGATGATGTCTGAGTTGAAGTTTTAAGATATAGCTACCATTAGTTTGATAAAGAAAGACATAAAGGAAACAGAGTATGCAGAGAAGAGAAGGAACATGGCCAATTTGTAGAGTGTCAAGTCATTTGCTAGAATACTGCGTGCATGTAGAGGAGAGAAGTAAGGATGCTAAGGAAGCTGGAGACAGACTAAGGAGCAAGATCATGGAGAGTCTTGGACATTTACATGAGAATTCAGACAAAGAGGTATGACGAAGTTTAAACAAGGGAATGACTTGTTTTTATATTTTAGAAAATACCATTCTGGAGACAGGATAAATAATCAATTGAAGGGACAAAACCTGAGTCTATTATAATAAGAAAAGAAATGAAAATTTATAATAGTGAACGAGATGACAGTTGCAATGGGAAGGCAAGAGAGAGAGAAGATGTTATTGAGATAGTAAAGACAATGAGATTTATGGACCAATTGGATGTGAGAAACAAATGGAAACAAGATCTCTAAGCAAACTCCCAGTGTTTATTTTGTTTTATTAATCACGGGGTAGGTTGTGATGCCATTCACGATGAGGTTGTAAGCGTAAGGGAAGCAACAAGCTTGTGGGGTGGGAAAGAGTTGGAAAGAGGAAGAAATTTGTATGGGACACATGTGCTTGCAGTTATAAACACTGTTCTGAAAGAGAGCATGGAAACAGAGTCAAGATTCTAATTTCAAGTCATCAATGTATATGACGTATTTGAAGTATGATGCAGTTTCAGAGAAGGAAGAAAAGATATGGAGACAGGAAACTCTGGGGAACATTATTGTTTTAGAGATAAGGGGAGGAATAAATACCTAGGAAAGAAAATAGGAAAAAAAAAAAACATAAAAAAGGAGAATAGGAGAGAACAATGATGCAGATACCAAAGGCAAAAGCAATGTTTCCAGAATGACAAAGAGGTTCCTGCTCAGATGGTAGATTGAATACACACACACCCCTTCAATCCTCTTGAAACCCCACCAAACCAATAGTAAGGGGATTTGATTTTCAAAGGGATAAAACTACAGGATCAAGAAAACAGAAAAGAAGACACGAACAATAAAAGTCTGGAAGCTGGAAAGCATGTCATAAATTAGCAGTAGGGAAAACTGAGAAAAAAATATATGCCACCGTATATTTTAAGTCTTAGCCTTCTTCTTCCATTCAGCTCCCAGAAATCCAATAGCCACATTAGAAGAGTGGAGTCAGTCTATCTGGGAGAAAACAAGTAGCCTATGAGAATCTAATACTTATCAATATATTGAGATCAAAACTCAGTCACCCCAGGCCAGCCCAGCAGCCTAGTGATCAAGTTCACATGCTCCAACTCGGCAGCCCTGCATTTGTGGGTTGGGATCCCAGGTGCGGACCTACACAGCACTCATCCAGCTGTGCTGTGGCAGCGTCCCACATGCAAAATGGATGAAGATTGGCACAGACGTTAGTTCAGGGACAAGCTTCCTCAAGCAAAAAGAGGAAAAAACTCATCCAATCCCAAGCAAATCACCATAATATGAAGCCCACAATTGACGTTTTGCCTGTGCCTCAGAATTTCTTATCCACTTTTTCCCCTTACACTTATTTAGCTTTTTAATGCCCCACTAGATGGACTGCTCCCTATGCTAAAGAATGCAGTGGTCCATTAAGTGAAAGTGGACTTTAAGACTGTGAGGGTCATAACTCAAAGGGTTTGGATTTTCCACTGCTCTTGCCAGGGCTGGTAGAACTTTCTAAAAAAATCTACATCTCTGAATTTCCTAAGAATTGATCTTCACATATTTTAATGCATGTCATATCAGTTAATTTTCACAAAATATTGTGTACAAACAATTAAATACACCCATTAAAAAACTGTAAGAGTGTAATGCTACCTTTTAACAGTGTGCTTCCCAGACCATTGGCTGTTTTCTGCTAGAAAAGAACACGTACTCAAATAAATAGAGATCTATAAATAAATGAACATGAAGAATGCTATTTCTCAAAATTACTTGGGAACGTGTTTTCCAGTGTTATTTACTAAGTTTACAATATTCAGTAATAATGTTATTCAGGGTTTTGTTTTCTCTCCTCTCCTTGTGATTACTTTTCTTACAAGTGGTGGAGACCAAGGAGAGCAAAGAAGCATGAAATTGAAAACAAAGTTAAGACCTCATTTCTTTTCTCTCTCATCCTAAATACTCCTTTTCCTCTCTACTCCCTTAAAAGTGATAACTCATGTGAATAATCTTTCTCAACAAATCAGGATATTTTCTTGAAAAAAATTTCATATGCAGTTCAGTTAATGTTTGATTTCAAAATACATTGAGTATTTGAATATGTGATGAAAAGAAGCTGAACTAGGAGTTAGAAGACCTGAGTTATAGAATCCTGGCTATCCCAATGAGAGATGTATTAGTCACCTCACTTCCCTGAGACCTAATTTTTATACTAAAAGTCAGAATATTGAACTAGTAAATGATCTGTGAAGACCCTTCCAACTCTAAAATTTGACTCTAATACATAATACAGTTCGATGACTAATTGAATTGACTTTTTTGTGTGTGTTTGTGATTTAACATTCAGTCATCTGTTGATGCTTGAGGAAGTATTATAGCTTAAGGGAACCCACTGCCACCCCATCTCCTTCCCAAATTCCATGTGATGATGACATCATCTAAGATTAACCCCTTGGTATAAAGCATTCTTTCTTTTCCCTTCTCTGTTCATCTCAAATGCAAAGATCAGAGTCAGGCAATGCACTGTATCTCTAGAACTCTGTTATGATTAAGTTGATTAGATCACTGTCTTCACCTTGAGGAAGCATAGGAAAAAAACAGCATAAGAATGTTTGGGTGGAGATGGATTAAGGAGACTAAAATGGGTGGCAAAGGTGTTAGAGTTCATTCCTTTTATCCATTTTTCCTGAAGTGATCTGCAATGGTAATACACATCATCCTGGTTTCCAAATGCACTTTTTATAAGTCCCCTAAAATGTCTTTAAACAACAGTGCAGCTACGTGGAATCAACACATTGAATAAGGAGTGCAGAAATGGTACCAGCTAAAGATTTACCTGCATCAAACCCAGCATCTCTGTGTTTCTACATATTCAAAGGTTTGTTATTCGTGGAGAAATAAAGACGTCAGTAACAACACAACACCCTTCACCAGGACATTATAATACGTGAAGTGCTGTGCTTTCTTTATGTACTCATTCAAGCCTCACAACAACTCTATGAAGTAGATATATTATCCTTTTTCTTTCTTTCTTTCCTTTTTTTTAGCAGAGAAGGCAACTGGGGCTTAGCAAGAGTAAACTAATGTGCCCAAGGGGGAGAGCCAAAACTTGAAACAAATCGAAACACAGACTCTATCCATTGTCACTTTCCTCAAAGGACAAGAATACCATGCTAAAGCTACAGAGAGAGGAAAAGAAAATATGGGGAGACCAAGAAGGCCTAAAAGTGGAAGGAATTGCAGAAAAGAGGTAGCAGAAAATGCAGTAAGGAGAGCTGAGAGATAAGACAGCAATATGCAGACCTAATATACTTTAGCCATGGCTCTTCACAGCGCCAGTCTCCGTGACATGTTGACTATTCTGGTTCTAGATGTTTCTGCCTGCTTAGATCCAAACTGTGTTGGGTATACCACTAAACCACATGCTTCATGTATATGATCAGTTCAACTTCAGAGGAATAGATTCCTGGATATGTGCTGTGATTGTCAGGGCACCAGGCAGCCCTGACTGAGCCTTCTTTGTCCTCCTTGCAACCTGTCCCTCACATGGGTTCCATTTCTTTCCTCCCAACTATGAACTGGTGTACAAAATTATCAGAAATAGAGCTTAAAATTTTGATGACTAGGAAAATTCAAATTCTCCAGTAAAGGGAAGTTTTCTTTTTGTTTTTTTCCAACCATTCATGTGATTCATAACACAGTATGATGAAGATTCTGCAACCAGGATCTCATTAAAGGGAGACATACATTGTATACCAGAAAATGAAACTTTGGTTTCACAGTAGCAAGGCCAGAGAAACGCAAGACAGGTCCTTGGTCCTACACATACATGAATAAAAATTCAGCATTTAGCCACATATTACTTTTTCTGTTAAAATCTATTATCTTCATATCCAAGAGTTCCAACAACACAAAAGAGAACAAGTCTCCTTCTGTCGCAAAGATTCCCATTGCAGTCACATACAAATTAGTTGTGTTTATGCAAAACAGTTTGAGTAAAACATGGATCTCAACAAATCTGCAAGTATAAATGTGCAAAAAGGACGAAAACCTCTTTTACATAGACTTCAATTAAATTACAATATTAAGAAGGTTGCAGCAGGAGTCCATTAAAGATTTAGTTACCTTCTGTGGTGAACATTAAGACGCTATTACTCAAATTCTATTTAAACTGTTAAAAGGAATTAAAATGTATAAGGAAGACCATTCCATATCACGAGCTAATTTTCCAACAAAAGCTCAGCAGCTGATAGATTGTTTAAGCCTCTCCAAGGTTTTAGTTTCATACTCAATAATTCAGAGGCGAGAGCAGGGTTATGTTGATTCATAATTTCCTCCCGTCCGTCTCTCAGCGGAATGATGCTGTGATCGAGATTCGGCCTTCATTTCCCATTCTGTGTCTAAAGCTGCATTCTCCAACTTAAACTCAGCAATTATCAACAAGAAAGTGACATTGCATTCTCCCAAGGTCCACACATCACTCACCATTGCGTTTTCTGATTCCTGCTTCAGTACTCTTTGCACAATGCCATCCAGCCTCTTGCTGTTTCAAAACCATTGCCAAGGACAGAGAACTTAATTTTCTTTTATTAGCTTAGAAAATGTGTTCCCTCCTCCCTGAAAAGAAATTATTTTTAGGAATGCAGAGTTCCTTCCTTTTAATTTTATTTTTGAGGAAGAATTGCTATAAAAAGTTTCCAATATCTGCTTTCATCATCTTGAATATTCTTTCTGTTCAGCAGAAGAAAACTGTGCTTTCTTTCTCCTTAATGTGTTCTCACCATTTTTTTTAAATTAAAATATCATCAAGGAGCAGCTAGGAGAAGGAAAAAGAAAAAATACAAGAACTGTAAAATCACTGTGAAATAAAACTGTGTAAATTGTAGGGGATGTATGGAATGGAAATATTTCTTGGTTTGTTTTCTGTGTTTTCGCTCATGAGAATTCCTCTCACATGCACAGTCAATCATTTATTGAATACCATCTATTATCAGATCATTGTTGTTCTACTCATGGAGGGGAATCTGCTAATATGAATTGTAAGGACTTTAATGTATGAAAAGTATGGACTTTAAATGTAACAGTTTCAACTATAGAAAATTTTCTTCTCTTGGGGAGCTGTAAGTTTCACCCAGGAGATAAAACAGAAGCAAATAAATAATGGTTAAGTTTCAATAATAAAGAAAAACAAACTAGATGTAACAGACATCTTACTGCCCAGGAACACTTCTTTTTACCAAATAGCACCTTGAATTATTCCCCCAGGGAAACACCTGTCCCCAACTCTCAGTCACATGGAGTCAACCTCACCCTCCGGTCAGGGACCAGCTGAGCCTAAGCAGCATATTCTATCATTCTGATGGCATTCATAGTCCCCAAACTGTAGGCTGTGGAATATTGTAAATTTTCCAGAGAATCAAAGTGATGCATGACTTCTGTTAGACTCAGAAACAACACTGGATTGTACAATGTTTCTTCCCATGGCATTGTATATTTGTGAAACTGATTTTTCAATGGTGGTTGTGATAAAAATGACAAGTATTGAGCGAAAAACCATTTTGGAACAGGAAATAAGGGTGGAGGTGTCCAATCTGATTCCGAGATTTGAGAAATTGTACAGTGCCCCATGCATCCCATTAGTAAGTACTCGTGGTTATTTAAAAATAAAAATTTTTTAACTTACGTGCACTACATTTTCAAACAGCTACTATGTTGTTAAGACATAAATAGTAATTAGTTGGTTGGATCTATTACTTAGTAAACAGGTGTGTTTTTGTATTTCATTTGGCCTGGGGTGCCAAGAAAAAGCTATTGAGACACAAGGACAATGTGAACAAAGAAAGTTTGGGCTTCCCTGGACTACATACATGATTGATTCTGTGTTGGGCACAAGATGCAAATCCAGCCAATGAGTTCTAGGAGTAGGACTTCTATTCAACTGTTGTGGAGAGAAGCTCTCTTCCTCTGGCAGCGATTTTGTGATCATGGAGGCAGAGGATGTCTGGATCTATATAGGTCCGCAATGTGGACCTCAAAGATGGAGCCAATACAATGGACCAAGAGGAAGAAAGAGAGAAATTGGGGTCTTAGTGACATTTCATATCTGAAACAAGACACATCTGAATCCATTCCTGTCTCTGGACTAAAAATATATGAGCCAAGCAGTTTCCTTTATTGCTTTAACCAGTTTGAGGGCCAGTTTGCCTGTAACTAAAATAATTAAAATATTACACCGAAAGAAAAAATCTGTCAAATCCTAGCTATTTTCTTTAACTTAATGTAAAAAATTCAGATGCGGAGGGATCATTTTTTACAGCACTGTGATAAGAGATGAGAGGGGGTGGCCCTGGATGCTCATTTCCTTTCCTCATTTAGCAGCCTAGCAGAGAGCTAGTTCCCTGGATCGAGCAAGTCTGTGGGACAAGGCCATTGGCTAATGTCCGTATTCCTGACACACAAGGATGTTCCCAGGTTCCTTGTATGCACTACCTACCATGGGTCCTGGGCCCACAGATCATTTGAAATAGCTCTACTAACTTAGAAAAACTAAGAGTGACTTAGCAGCTTTTGGGCTGACATATATATTTTTTGCATGTGAAGGGATGGGGCTCACTGTCTCTGTTGAGCGCTTTCACTTGCCAGGCCTGCCCACCATGTCACACCTTTGGCCATGAGGTACATAGGACATTTATACCTGGCTGGCCTAAGCCGTAGAATAATGAGTGTGGAGACAGTGTTTGCTCTATTATTTCTCTGTTTATCAGTTTCCTTCCAGTGCTACACATCCATGACACTTGATGATCTATAAGCATAAATCACACCTGGCTTAAACAAATTCAGTATGGATTTGTGGTATGCCAAATTGTTACTTTATTTAGAATAAATCATAATGCACTGATCCAGTTTTATTTTGGAATCATGAAATACAAAATGTGTCTAATTAATTAGCAAGTAATTGTTGGACTATACATTATAATTATCTTCATATCATAAATATATCTATAACTTCTATGAAGAGATTAAAGTATTGTTTAAGATACAATTTCCCGGATGAAATATCAGATCAGACAGGGAAATACTAGAGGAACATTAAGTGCTAAAATGAGTTACTGCTTACTAGTGCAAAAACATCAAGAAGGCTTAGGAGATGAAGATTGGTTGGAACAGTCATAGAAGACTTAGTCTTGGAAGTGCTTTACAAACATCAACTGAATAATTATCTTCCATCATGAGGTAGTCAGTTATTGTAAGAGTGGCCTGTTGTGTGATGTAGGTCATCACAGTCAGAACGTAGACTATAACTCATTAACCAATAGTTCTGCAGGCCACATAATAAAATAATAACAGACTTTTTTCTATTGATGAGAAAGTTAATCCTCAATATGGAATACTAAGTCTTTTGGAAGAAAATGAAGTTTTTAAGGAGTTAAGGAGTTGTTTGTGTACTGTAAAACTTAAGTGGTATATTGGTAAAATAGCTGAAAGTAAAGTTCCTAAGACTTAAGGCAAAACTTTTATCCTTAATGTTCTTATCAATAAGTTTCTTTTTTTGATCATCTCAGCAGAGCTGCCACATTGCCCAACTTTATAGGGAACCATTCATATGGAACACAGTGAGGTTGCCTTGCTTCTTGGTTTATTTAATGATTGGTTTCCTGCCCAAAGTTTTCTCATGTATGGGATCTTCATTAGTGATATTTTAAAGATTAGTCCTTGTTTCTAAAGTGTTTTATACTTTTTAGAATGTTTCATAATTATTAAGTAACAAAATTCCACCCTAGGGAAAAAAAATTATAGAAGGTGGAACCTCCTCAGAACATTATCTAGGTAAATCTCATCTGATTCTATCATTAAGAAGAGTTCTGATTATCCATGTTTGCTTTGTGTATAAATTCAAACCAGATAAAAAGTCAAAGTCGTCCAAAGAGAAACTATATTTTCTCAGTAAGGTATTGAGGCAAACAGTCCTTGAAATAATTCTGGTCTAAGAAGCCAGAATTAAAAGACTAAATGTGGAAGAAAGAGTAAATTTGTTCCCCAAATGATGTTAGGACATAAACCAAAAGAAAAGTTATAGAAATAAACACATTTTGGGTTCTGTCTGAGGGAGAATTTACCCGTCAGAGCTTCCAGCAATGTAATGGGCTGCCTAGCAAGGAAGTGAGAGCTCCTTCATTGAGTGTTCAAGCCAGCCCTAGACTATCGCCTGTTGAAGATATTTTATAATAGGTATACTGACTGAGGAGAAAGCTGGAAAAAGATGACCATTAAGATTCCTGATTCTGGGGTGGCCTGGTGGCCGAGTGGTTACGCGCTCCACGTCAGTGGCCCCGGGTTTTGCCGATTCAGATCCTGGGCGCAGACATGGCACCCCTCATCAGGCCATGCTGAGGCAGCATCCCACATGCTACAGCTAGAAGGACCCACAACTAAAAATACACAACTATATACCAGGGGCCTTTGGGGAGAAAAAGGAAAAATAAAATCTTTAAAAAAAAAACAGATTCTTGATTCTACAATGATTCTATGATATTCCAATTTCCAACTGCATGGTAACAATAAAAAATTGCAGCATCCTGGTACATGGTTATTTCTAAGTCATCAGTGAGCCTTTGCTGTACAAATCCTTTGGTTTGGGTATTAACAAAGATGAAGCTATGTCCTCATGAATCCTATGTATAGTCCAACTCCATATAGTTGAACATTATTTAACGAATATTTCTTGATATAGTTTGGAGTAGAAGTTAGGAGCATCCACAGTGCCTACACTGCTGCCTAGCAAATAACAAGCACTCATTTCATAGTTTTTTAAATGAAAGAGTATGTGAAATTAAAAACCATGTTTGTTATATTTTCCACTTAGTAGACATAAGATCTTGAAAAAAATATGACATGTCTTTAAACAAGCCTCAGTTTCATTAAAATTCGGTTTTTAAAGTAGAATCTAGCCTCCTTTTCCCCCTGCAAAGCGCTAGCATAATGTTAGCTGTCATTATTAATAAGTTATTGAATATGGACATAGAAATAAAGGGGCAATTATAAGAGAGTCCACTGGGGAAGAAAAGATGCACATGAATGGACTGTTTATTTAAATCACTTTCTTAATGTGGGTGATTGGGCAAAGGAAGAGATGGACTCAGTAGTTTTAAAAGAATGTATGGAAAAACTTTGTTGTGTTCATTTTGTAGGTTGGCAAAGCTTGTAGTATAAATTGATAAGACACACTCTATCTTGCTCTAACTTTCTAACTCTAACTTTCAAACTTACTGATTTTGACTTATCTTGTGAAAAAGATACTCCTTAAGGTAAGGTGTTGGTTATCAACACTGACTACACATTGGAATCACCTGTGGAAACTACTATGCCTGTGCTTCAGCCTGAGAAATTCTGATTTAATTGACCTGGGGTTCGCAGATTTGAGAGCTCCCCACATAATTCTAATGTGCGGCCATTGCTGAGAACCATGGGGGCAGGAATAGCACTTTGTTTTTTTTAATCACTCAGTCTGTTTAGGATATTGATTGATTGTCTGTTGTACCAAGTGCTTATAGTTAAGAGTATAATAAAACTGAATTCTATAGGACTGTGGTTCTCAAAGTGCGGTCCCCAGACCAGTTGCATCTGCCGGGAACTCATTAGAAAGACCCATTTTTGGATCAGCCCCATGCTTACTGACTCAGAAATCTAAGGTTAAGGCCCAGCTGAATGTGTTTTGCTCAGGTGATTCTAATGTATTCTGACTTGCAAATCACTGCCATAGGACATATGAATTTTACAGAATACCCACAAAGCCTGTTGTTAACAGCCACATTTAATTAATGTTCTCATGTTAGCAGAATTGGCAGTGCTAAAAAGGCAAAAGCAAATCAATGGGAGGTCATAAAGAAGCTTTCCTCCCAATTAAGGTAAAGAATAGTCTTATGAGCAGCATTAAATAACATTTAAGTTGAATATATGATGGCTTAATTTTGACAAAAAAAGAGAGATTTTTAAATTTAAAATGTGAAGGTGTTAAACTCAAGGCAGGAGATTCAAAGAGTAAGCGCCTTTGGTGACCTAGAACTGGGCACAATCAAGCAAAATAAGGCAAAAGAAGTACGGGACGACTATCACAACATGACTACAGTAAGGACTTTTTGAATTGTCTCAAGATGTTTAAAAACAAAAGAAAATGAACCCTTTAAATATATGGATCAATTTATTATTCAACTGAACTAAACAATACTGCATGTGAATATTTAGAATAAAAAGTGTTGCACATATCTCCTAAAGATTGCTGCAGAATTACATTAATATGTTATCTGAAAAGAGAGAAGGACCCTAGAAGACCATGTCTCCTTTGTCCTTCTTTTAAAAGCACAAAATCAATGTTGAAATAATTGTCCTCTTGAATGGCACTGAGCACGGATTCTTAAGGGAATATGACCTTGAACATGGAAAAGAAGCATAGCACTCTCAGTGTCGGTAACGGGGGTGTAGCTGGTTGGTTTTGAAGTGGGACAGACAGGAGAGAGATCAGAGCAAGGGGAAAGTAGTTTAATGGAGAGGTTAGGGGCAAGAAGGGACAGGAATATATTCTTTTCTTGCTTCACAGTGTTCCCCAGAGTTGACTCTGCCCACAGATCACTTGTCTGTGAGTGGGTGTATATTTGTTTGTTTTACAAATATTAGGCAGTATTATCAGTGTCTTGGGATAGAGGTACCTTTGTTCCTTTTTAATTATTAAATGTTTCTTGAACAAGGACTGATAACAAGACACGTGCATGATTTTAAGGTATACATTGGAAACGTGAATGGTTTAAATAGGTGGGTATGGAAAGAAATAACTCACTAGCGTCTTGTGTCAACTGTTTCAAAACCATAATCTCTTCTTAGCATTTTAATGTCTTAGTTCTTTTTTAAAAATCACATACTGCAAGATACAGTACTGTACTATTTTGCTGCTTGTTATCCTGTAAAAGGATCTAGGACCGTGTTCTTGAATGAATGAGTGATATCTAGAATGTATCACAAATTTGGGGAGGATCTCCTATGTTAAATTTCATGCTTATAGGTTCATACATTTATGTCTGTCATTTATCTGAAATAGCCTCATATACTATGTGAAAGCTTCAGGGAAAGTTTCTGCCAAAGGATTAAATTCAATCTATGTATGCTGGTAATCAGAGTAACAGATGTGTTTGGGTCTGAGGTACACAGGGACTTCACCAGCAGGTCCTTGAGCAAGAGGAATGGACTGAGACCCAGAAGACCATGCTTAGGGAGACAGAGGGATGGCCGCTATACACAAGCAGTCCTCAAAGCTTGCATTGGTTTAGGACCGGCATTATAGTCTGGGATCTAATGTGAGGGATCATCAGGAAAATTAGGTAACAATACTCGAGGCCCAGGCAGTCTATTCAGTTAATAACTGGGCTATAATCAGCTCTGGGTGTGAAGTACAGAATCCAACCTCTTGGGAATGAGAGCTGACAAAATTGAGTCACAAGGTTTGAATGCCAGTCAATCAGACTGAAGTTCTCAGGACTATGCAGGTCCCAGAAGAGCAGCTGTTGGTCCATCCAGTAAATGAGGGTGGCATTTTCGGCTCCATACTAGGCAAAAAATTTCCTTAAATAGGTGAAGACTGTGGGCACATATGTCATATAACGAGCTGAGTCTATGGCAGTCCTCATCTGACAGTGTATGGAGGCTCCTAAAAGATAGCTTACCTTGGAAAAATTTACTGGGAGAATGGGAGGTATTGAACTTGTAGGTTGATGTCACTGGAATTTCTAGCTGGCTTGAAATGAGGAAATTCACATAGACTCAGGCTCAGTGAAAAAGAATCATAGTTCTTTACAAAGCACAGAACTTCTTCCTAAAAATAACAAGAATTTCAATATGAGTGAGTCCTTTTGAAGAGCATCAAACTAACTGATGAGAAAATCTTTAATTTCCGTCCTCTGCTTCACTCATTCTGAGACATGGCCCAGACCTCTGGCTACTTTCTGTGAAAGAATGGTGGCTTCTGTTCAGAGTATAGCAGAGTACAGAGTGTGCAGTGGAAAAGCCAATTACTCTATTAATGATAACGGTAGAAAGGGTTGAATAATTAAATGACTATTGTACACAGGGGTTTCATGGGGATTTGTAATTTATAAAACTTTTTTCAATTATTCAAGGGCATAACGTGGAAAAAGATGAAATTGAAAAGCAAATTGAAAATCTCATTAGTGGCGTGGGTATCTCAAGTGTAGATACCACATTCTACTTCTTCTGTGATGGTTTAGGCTTTTGAAGTAAAAGGCAGACAGGCATGATAACCAGCAGGCAGGCATGAGTGAATGATAAAGAAATGTTATTTAGTGTGTTCTGGGTCAGGAAGTTATTGAAAAGGCTGATTGATTCTGTTTCACAGTGTCACCTTCATATAGTTTTTCTCCATTTCTTTAAAAAGTATTTTTATTCAATTTGTGAATAGAGTTGCTAGTTCCCTGGATCAATGTCTTATAATAGTTTATCATTATTTGTTTCTTTTCTATGGAACCAGTACCTAATTCAATTTGCTTGCCTTCAGTCTCCCAATTCATAGGTATCAATTATCTATTTCTGCTTTTCTCTAATTCATTTAGATTTACTCTTGAAATGCACACTGTTTGGTGGTTATTTGATGGGGATTATATAGCATGACCTGAGATTAGGATTGAGCTATTTTGCAGCTGTATTCCAATTTTATGCACTGGGACAGTAACTCATTTGGCCCTGGTGGAAACAGGTCTGGAGAAGTGAGGAAGGTTCCAGTGAATATCCTAAGAGTTCATGGAGGAAGAATTGAATAGCTCATTCCCTAGAATTTCCAAGGGAGCATCTTTGGCTTTCAGGTCAAACTTGGAAGATATTTACTGTACTGTTCTGTAAGAGCTCCAGCTCAATTCTTTACTTTCATTCAGGAAAGTGTTTTCTAGCTGAACTACAGAAACTAGGAAAGGCATGGAGCGTGACTTTTGTTCTCATTTCTAAAAGCATGAAAAGAAGAATCAGGAATGATCATATATAGGCAAATTTGAATGGAGAATAATAGTAGAGATAAACTATGATAATTTGGATTAAGGGTCCCTTGATTTTTCAAGCTTCACTGAAGAAAGCTTTTAATTCCTCCTACACTGCTTATGCTAAGGCCGACCTTGGAGTGATGCTTTATACACTCTTATAACTTACTGAATCCACAACAGCCTGATAGAGGCTCCAAGGACACCACATGATTTAAATTAGTGGTCCAGAAACTTCTCTTAGTGCAAAAAGCACCAGGGAGCATTTTTGGTTTGGTTTTTAAAAGCAGACTGGTTTTCCTACTCACAGTTTGATTCAGTATTTCTGGGATGGGACCTAGGATTTTGCATTTTAAAACGAGTATTCCTGAGGATTGTGGAGGAGTATTCATGGACGAAGACTTTCTGGCCATTAGCAAATCAAAACAAGTATTCTTCAAAGTGACTGTTTGAGTGATGAGAAGCCCAAAATACACACACACACACACACACACACACACACCCCTGAAACCCAAAAGTTAACAGGAGGAAGATTCTGCCAAATTAAGTATACTTCTGAAAGTTTTCATCTAATGTGGAGTTTATCTCATTGGCATATCAACACAGAAAATTCTATAAGTCCCACGTAGAGGATGATCACAATCTATAAATATTAGTCTACAATTACCTGGATTGAAGCTTCTGCTCAGTTCATTGCATCAAAATACTTCATCTTTTTGATGTATCTCTCCCCCAAAGCAGGGGAATAACAGAATAAAACAGGAAGCATGGGAATCCAACATTGGTATCTTTGTGGGGATACAAGGATTCTAAGTATTAATGGATTATTTAGTATGTGTTTATGCTCTCTAGCATTATGCCCAACTTAATGATAAGTGTTATTGAAAATATAAAGAATTAAGAGATTTGTTCTTTGTCCTCAGAAGTTTCATAATCTCATTAGGAGGGTTAGATATGCTCACAATAAAGAGTTAAATTACAATGAAAAGCAGTACCTGCTCAGGAGGCTGAGTCCCTCGTGTTGACCAGCACAGATGTGGGTCCAGGCAGCTTGGGTGTTGGGTTGTAATGCACGGTAGATAATGCATCACATACAATAAGGACATTAGCAAAAACTGTATAGAGATCCTGTGAGAATTAGGTCATATTTTGACGGACTTACAAAATATGGAATTCGCATTACAAGTTCACAAGTTGCAATTTGAAAATGGTGACATCAAGTTGTCGATTCCTGCTTTTTGATGAATGCTATCGTATTAAGTGGTATTTGCCATAGTGAAATGTCTTTGGCTTCATCAATCACAGCATCTCTCTGGATCATATCACAGATATATGTAATGGTTATAGTTTGAAAAAAAAGAAGAAAAAGAAGAGCAATATCCTTTTCCCCTTCGCTTTTCAACAAGCCTGAACTTCTCCCCCATCAGGTTTAAAATGTCAACTTCCCAGTAGAAGATGGGTTTAGGATTGTGGTAGCGGGAATACAGAGAGAAAGATAGAACTTCTGGCATTCAAAATAGAATTATGCTTTGATATAAAGGAATTAAATGCCAGCTACTATTGAAAGAGACAAGGTTTTCTAATTTCTTTTAGCCCCTGTTTAGCATGGGACTAATGAAGGGGAGAGGAAGTATATTGGATAAATTGACAGAAATAGAAGACAGAGAGATTATTGACACACTTTTAGAAACTCTAGAAGAATGCTTCTCTGCAGGATCCCTCAGCGAAATGAATAACCCCAAACCAGCATAGGAAGAATGTCAAATTGTTAATAGGGTGGAACAGCATCATAAGAGAAAGAGAAAAAATGGTCTACTCTGGATTTCTGAGGCGTGCTTTTTTCTCCTATGATGTGAATGCTCCACTGAGAATCATTATGCCTGCCATGAGTCCTACTGTGATGGGTACCTGGTGGTGTCCCCACAGAGATGTAGATTAGAGAGTCTGAAATAAGTGCCTAATTAAACACATGGCAGAGACTTAGAGGCACGAGAGAGAAGGAGAAGTTGAATCAGCTGGCAGGCCCTGACAGAGTACAAAAAGATAGATATATTCTGCTATCCAAGCCATAGTCTCTTAGGGGGGAAGCCAGAGCTGGAACTTAGGTCAAGCACATCTCAGAAGATGTCACCCAGGAAAAGGATGAGAAATCTCATCCTAGCTGTCAGTGGGTTACTCAAACCCCTTCTCCATACTCATATGCCATTTGAGAGTGGCTAGAGGTAGAGGAGATGTTTGTGGAATATTGAGTAAATCATCGAATGTAAACCTAAACAGATGGTTTGAATTATTAGGTCCTAATAAGCTTTAAAGCAGATTGCCCCAAATATAGCTGTTTTATTTTATTTCTTCACTACTCATAGGGATGTCTTATAATAAAGATCAGATCAATTATAGACAAAATAAAGAAGCTACATCTTCTCTGTACTTTTGAGAACAGTATGAATAGATTTGTGACCCAGACACACACACACACACACACACACACACACGTATTCTTCACAAAGATAAAGATTAATTCTCAGAGATGGATAGATATTAAGGAAGAAAAATCATTTCTTTACACACAGTGTAACCTACACAGGTCCTTGCCCTCCTGGGAATACATGAACATGGCTGCACAGAGTGAGGTCATTTTTCTTTTTGGTTCATCTGCTCTCTTTCAGGCTCTGCCTGAGGGCTTGCCCACTGGAATAAAAAAAAAGTATAAAAATTGTGTTTAATAGAAAGCCCTCTATTAAGGATGACATAGAAAGTGGCAGATGCTTCTATATCTCAGGCTGGATAGCACTCCTTCCAGGAAGGGTATTCTCGGTCTGTTACCCTATTGTCTCCCCAACTACAGATCAAAGGAAACCATGTAATTTTTGTTCAAATTACAATGGGACAGAAAAGCACTCTGGAATGGTGTAATAAGGACCTCTGAAAATCTGCTTCTTCATAAGAATAATAAGAACACTGGCAAAAATTGTCAAAATCAACTTTTTCAAAACTGTAAAAATTAACCATATGCTTGCAACAATCAATGAGTCCATTTTAAAGAAAAATGTCTGACTCTCAGGAAGAGCATTTGTGGCATTTTAACTTGCCCCATTCCTTTCTCTCTCTCCCTAGCTGCCATGGCTATACTCCTGAAAGCACTTGGGTGTTTTAGAATAGCGTGTGTTTTCATACAGGAGCAGAGTAATGACCCTCTCCCCATATCTGTGTCACATTTTATTACTTGGATGCCAAAAGAAGTTCTACTTGAGGCTGAAATTGTAAAGTCTTTAATGAATGTTGTTACATCAGCTTTGCTCTTACCTTTCTAGCCATAGGCTGTTTCCTAGTACAAGGGTCGTGAGTGTTACCAGATATATTGTAATTTCCTCCATGAATCTTTCTTTAGCCTATAAACTGCTCCTAATCAAAGCATCCCATTCACACTAGTTGCGAAAGTAAGGACTCCATTTAGATCAATAGATGCAAAATATTCTGGGGCATGGCCACTTCATTGCACAATTCTAATATTGTGAGGTACGGGGGGCTTTTCCAGGGGATGGCTGTGATGTGCGTAGGATGTAGTTGTACAACCATACCAGCAAGGCTGAGCCTTTTCATCCAAAAATTTCTTGTTATATAAAGATGTGTCCTTTTGCTTGCAATTTATTTCTATTATTTTATTATTTTTGTGTGTATTCAATTATAATGCCATGTGCTAAGGACCTGGAAGACTAGGTCAGAAAAAATAACACTAGAGTAATGAGTAGTAACACTAAACTAGAAAATAACACTAGTGTATCTCACAACAAATCACTCAGTGCTCTTGTCTACAAATGTGTAGTGGGTATAAAAATGTGCAGAAAAGAATCATGTGGACAAAGATGTTAGAGTGACAATTATAGAATTGGAAGGGATCTTTGAGATACTTTAGTCCAGGGTTCTCAACTGGGAAACTATTGACATTTTGGGATGCATGATCCTTTGTTGGGAAGGGTGGTCTTGTGCACTGCAGGATGTTTAGCATCATCCTTTGCCTCTCTCCACTAGATGCTGATAGCTCCCACAACCAAGTTATGACAATCAAAAATGTCTCTTTGGGAAGAGAGGATGATAATTCCTCTCCCCCACCAACTGAGAATCACTTTTTTAGTCTAATCCCTTCAGGTTCAGAAGAGAAATTGACACTTAGTGACTTCAAGTGACTTGTTTTTGGTGACATGTAAGTCAAAGCAAAACCTGGTTAGAACACTCTTGTGACTTCTTGTCTAGTGTTGTTCCTGATGTCACCCTCCATAAAGATGGGAAAGATGTACTGGATCTTAAAATACTAAAGTTTCACTAATTTCATGATTCACCTGGAAGAGTGACCTATATATAGTTCAATATTTATCAAATGTTTCCACATCTGTTTACTCTTTGTGTTGCCTTCGATAGAATGTCTGAATCAAGCTAGAAAACTGTATGCTATAGATGGTGGAGAGAACAGGATTCAGCATGTTCTACTAGGTTAATCTCTATAGCTATTATCTACAATGCTGACTAGACTCTGTGAACTTTTTAAAATGGGAGAGAGGTAAGATTTATGAAAGATATATTGCTAAGTAATCTAAGGAAAACCATGAGATTACAGCTGAATGGTGACTTTAGAAGGTATAATTCTGTGGCATTTCCCCCTTTCTACTTACATTTTGGGTCAAGTGTACAGATGAATTTATTCCACTTTCTGTTCTCATTACAGGTTTTGTCAGGAAAAGTGAGTTATCACAGAATTTTATTGTGTGATACATTTGGTGAATTATAGCAGTGAGCAGAAGATGGTTAACCTCTCTTATAATTGTATATCTTGAGTGACTATTCTGCCCTTTCCAAGTGCTTCTGGAATAAAAATTTACCTCTTAATCTCTATATAAATTTCAAGATGATAATGCTTAACTGGAACTATTAGAAGGGTTAAGAGGATTTCCCTGATGAAGAACAGTTTCTATCCCATTATCTAACCTCAAAAAAAAGCAAATTTTCAAGAGGCCTTGTTATCTGGAGAATGTAAAAATGTGTCATACTTCATCAAGTAACATTTGATGTACACGTGTCTTAGCTCTGCAAAACATTTTGCTGGTTTTCAGAAGTGAGAACACTTATAATAAATATGTAATTCTGCTCATGGTTTCCTATTTGGCATAGAATGTTGACTATTGACTCTCCCAAAAGCTCACCATAAAAACTTGTTAATAAGGTAAATCTAAGTGTTTTACATCTACTGCAGTAAGAAAGAACACCACCTTGATAGGCTTTTAGTAGTATCTTGAAGGGGGGAGGTCAGAGGAGGATATTTATAAGATTCTTGGCCTGAGATGTGTGATTTTTATGGTTAGTCTTGCAAGTAGGATAAATGGTTGAGATTATTTAGAATTTATGACATACTGTCTTTGGATTAATGGATACAGCAAGACGAAGTGCTTAATGCAAATTTTGATGAGCAAGCTGTAAGCCTTCATATGAAGTTTATAATTTTAGTTGGGTCACAGACTTATCTTCTAGGAACAAGAATTTCCTGGAGCAAAGAATTTAGTTATATTGCTCATTCTCAGTATTTTTTAATTGTATGCTTCTTCTCATTATTGTTTAACACATGGGTAGGAAAATATGCCTGATCCCAATAAGGCAGGGAAGAAAAATTATGTTCATTTCAGTTCCAAAGGACAATTTGAATTCACAGTCACTATTAAGACCCTAAAGGAAATGTACTGACTAGCGTTAACAACAGAGCATCTTGGGTAAGACAGAAGGCTCACAACAACCCCACATAAGAATGTTCCAGCCCTGTGTTTATTGGGAATGTGGGTTGGAATTTTGTCTCTCAGATCTTTCACTTGCCAGTTATTTGTTATATGCTCACTATTTTAGAGATCTGAGGCAAGGAGCTATAGAGATATAATATGAACGATACATAGGCCCCTGCCAATTCAAGCAAAAGTTATATCATCCTCCTCTCTGACTTACTGGTTGCAGAACTGGCATCCTTAGTAATTAAGAAAACAATAAAGGTGTATGTAGAATAACCACTTTGTGCTAAGTTCTGGGCAATAGAATATAGAGAACCAAAGTAGAATAAGTGTAGCTCTTGCCTTCAAGGAGTTTAACTGTAGAGATAAAGCAAATTTGTAAAGAATAATTTATAAAAAAAGTTATAGAATAAATTGCTAAATTTTGTGATACAATTAAAGGATGAAGCAATGTAATAAGCTGCCAGTCATGTGAAATAATAAGAGAAGGTAGGGAAGGAATAGCTTGTTTCCTCTGAGTCTCATTTCAACAGAACTTCCAAGTTGAAAATAAGGTTCTTTTGCATAGAAAGAATTTAAGCCTTTGATCAGCGTATTAACCCAGAATTTCTCTCTAAGCATTTATTGCAACCTATTTTTAAACACGTGGCCAGATATTTAGGAAGACATGTTTGAATTGCACTTTTGCAGAGCCAAAAAGAGCTTGAAAATCTATGCAATCAGTTAACACTATTGACCATAGACACAGAACCTTAATAACCTCTATAGGAGCAAGAGATCTATAAGATTCTCAGAAATCCTGCTAGAGAAGCAGAATTAACATTATAAAAGTAGCTTAAAATCAGAGGACAGGAGCCCAAAATATAGTTATAACTAAGAAAATGAATCCCACAATACTGGCAACATGTTCAAGTATAAGATTCTCTGTTTCCTTACTTCAGGTTTTATGCTTTTAACAAGCAAATATTAGAAAATAAATACTCTTGGTGAAGTAACAGGAATTCAGAGAACAGAGACTGTCAATTTATTCCAAATGATGGATTTAGATGCTATGCTTAGACTCTAACTTGTGCATGATCAGGGTTTATGAAAATATAGTACCTTGTCATATGCAGCAGAGCAGTCTCAATTGTGACAATCCAACAGCAACTCATTAAATACCCCAGATGACTAAGCAGATAGATCTTTTTTTTTTTTTTTTAGGAAGCTTAGCCCTGAGCTAACATCTGTGCCCATCTTCCTCTACTTTATATGTGGGACGCCTGCCACAGCATGGCTTGCCAAGCGGTGCCCAGCTCCGCACCCGGGATCTGAACGGGGGAACTCTGGGCTGCCGAAGCAGAACATGTAATCTTAACTGCTGCACCGTGCTGGCCCCTAGATCTATTTTTTATTCTGTCAACAGCAAAGGTATAAGAAATTAACTTTAAGAATACATACAAGAAAGGTATCACAAATTCATCTCAAGTCATTACAGAATCCTTAAAAGAAAATCTCAAAAGATAATTAAATCGAATCCACTTAATTTTAGAGAGACATGTAAATTATAAGCTGTAGAGGCAGAGCAATACAGTTGAGAGGGCATGTGATCATGAAAAAGGCAAGATCTTTGAAAAGGAGAGCACTTGGAAATGAACTTCCGTTACCCTTTAGTTTTGTCCCTATACTCTGTCTCTCAACAACACCTCTGAGTAACACATTAAGGATGGAAGAGAGGAAGGAGCCCCAGAGCCAGAATACCATGAGGAAAGAGCCAAGTGACTTCAGTTCATCTCAAACCCTGTATCTGCCACATCAGTTCAACTGTTCAGGGCCTTATTAGTGTTTTATCATGTCCCTTAGTTCACTAGGATTTTTCACTTTGATCCTTTATATGTTGAATTCATTATTGCCTTTCTTGCTACCTTCGACTTCTATCAAAGCTGACCTTTCCTAAGTTTTAGAGCCATGTTCATGGATTTTAAAGCAACAGCCAGGAGCCTGATTAACTAATTCATCTAGGTGTATTAATCTGTAAATGAGAGAGAGCTATATCATAATCTGCTACCACTTTACTGTCTTAAGGTACACTTTGCATTTGATCAGCTGTCTTCAGGACTTAATGACTTAATTCAGAGAATACAGTTATCTGGAGAGTTGAGGGTGATAGTAGATGGTGACCAGCACTCCCGCTGGAAGCCTGGGCTTGTTAGCACCATTCTGTGTCAGACTTCTGATAGACTTCTCAGAGTCAGACATCTCCCTGGCCGGGCAGCAGGTCCAGGAGGCAGTTCACTGTTATTTATGTCCTATGGTGTACTTCGAACTGGAATCAGGTACACAGCCCTAGCATCGGGAAGCAGACAGAGATCAGGGTTGACTATATGCGTACATGGCACCTGATGTGTCCTGCATTCTCTCTCAACCCTGGAGCCACCTCGTAGAGCGAACTTTACCGATAAGAGTTAGCGTTCCCTGCTCTGAGTCCCTTACTTGTCTTTCAATAGCATAGAGGTAAAAACAAACAAAAAAACCAAGTTGAAACAACTGCCTTTCAACTTTTCCACCTATGCCTATGACTAGTTCTAGAAACAAGATGTGCTAGGCACGGCTGAGCACAATTTTGGAGAATCATCCTCTTTTTTGTTGTTGTTGTTTGTGTTGCTGTTGTTTTTGTTTTGTTTTGCTTCCAAAACACGTTACCCACCATTGTCCTATTCTGTAAATACTTGGATTCTAAAACTATCTATAGGCAAAATTAGGATTTTTAAATTTGCTACTAGCTTATGGTCAAGATTAAACAAGATTCTAAATTAGAAAGTAAATTTTAAATTGTGAGCCCATCGCAAATGTAAAGTATCAAGTGGTTCTCTAGAGGCCGGAAAGACAATGAGCACCTCAGAATGGTCAGGGACGTCTGAGGAATAGCAGTCTCATTTAGCTGGATTTTTTGGCATCATCTGAATGAAATAGTGGAATCAATTGAACAAGATTAGGTAAAGTTTCGGCATCAGTACTAGCGCTTAGTCCGTGAGTTCATGAAGTAACTTATTTTCTTAATTTCTTCACTCATGAGCACCTCTTATGTGTACACTCCCGTAGGAGGCAATATGGAGGGTATGAAAGAACACAACATCTGGTTGCTGACTTCTGAGAATTATAGAGTAGTCGAGGAAACACCGCATACAATGATGACAGGACAAAATAGTAGAAAGAATGCTGCCAAGACGGTAATGTCAGAGGTGGATGAGATCATTGGATGTGGGAACAGGGAGTTAAGGACCATCCTGGACAAAGTGGGACTCGCAGCCAGAATTAAAGAGTAAATAGGGGCTGGAACCTTTCTGTCAAGGAAACAACCGTAGTTTATCGCCTATGAAAGCCAAAGGAAAATCAAAAGGTAAATTTTGAGTTGTCTACACAATAGAAGAAAATTTGTGAATCCTTTTCTTTCCATTCACCCATTCTCAATAGTCTGCCTCAAGCCTTTGAAATCACTCCATCTTCTAGTAATATCTTTGCCAATGACTCTGCTTGACTTGTAAAAGGAATTCATGCGTAAAGGCTATTAACACATTCATCATCAAATGTGGTCTGCCACCAGATTTATGTCCAGACCAACCTTACTCTTTACAATACAATCCATTAACTGTGCATAAACATGTTCAAGCAATTTAGATAATGCGGGTAATGGTGAAACTGAGTGATAGCCATGCCCCAGGGTAAAATGATTCAAAACTGGTGGCATTTTGAATTTCCTGGCCAGATGTTAACTGATTGTTTTGATAGCAAATTAAACATAAAGAGAGAAAAGGGGGAGCATTCCAAAGAATTATTATTGCCAGATATCTTTCTTCTCTAAATGTCCCTATGTGGCCCCAAAATAGATTTATTAACATTCAATTCATTTTGTTACATTTATTTGTGCATACACACACATGTGGGATGTTTTTGCTTAAATAAAAAAAAATCTACTTCCTAGAATATTTTAGGAATGGGAAGGAAGTGTATTTTGGGCTTTAGTTTTAGAATACTTAGCATGAGAATTATGGATTATTACAGTTCAAAGAAAACTTTGAATTTATTTAATGCAGTTCTAATTATATAGATGAGAAAATTGAGGTCCAACGATGGGTTAAATGGCTTGCCCCAGGTCAGACAGATCATTATTGACTGAGTTGAGTACCTGGTACATTTCTTGCCTCCCTAGAATTTCCCAGGTCATCATGTTTGGTTGGGTTAGAGATAGATAATTCATGGAAATTATCCTGCTTCATTTTATATAAGATGGTGATGGATAAACATCCCATGATTCACTGTATGATTTAGAAAGATCTTCATTGAAAAGGGTTTTTCTTACTGTTGAAGCCCACTCTCAAACTTGAAGACCATTTGGTGCTTCAGCAGTACTAATGTAAATATTAATAGTAATCAATAACTGTATTGGGTGCTTACTACATGCCACACAGTGTGCTGAACACTTAACATACATCATCTCAGTTAATTCTCATGGTTAGCCTGGAAAAAACTACGAGTTTGCTTTTACCCAAGAGAGAACTGAGACTCAGATGGTATTAAAGCTGGTAAGTGGAGTGCTGGGATTAGAATTTGGGTAGTGGAACTGAAATATGTTTAGCTGCACTGGGAAACACAGACGCTAAATCAAGAGTTATTCCTCTGGTTTCTGGTGATTTTATTTCATAATTACAAGAGGACAGGAGGCCTAGAAATAGTGATCTACATGTTTACAGAGCCATCTTAGACAAATCACAGTAATCAATGATTTTGTTTTTCTTCAAATTACACAAACAATTTCAAGCACCAAAGTAGCTGTTCCAATCATCAAGTTTTTCCAGATTCTAGCTCCTAAAATGAGATGATTTGATAACACTCTACTTTGAACATATTTATCGTCATTTAACAAATCTTTACAAAGTGCTTTCTGTAAATGATAAGCAGTTTAGCCAATAAGGTGACAGCACTCTGCAGCCACACGGCCTGTTTGAATCCTGAGTCAGTCGTTTTCTGTCTTTATGACCTGGGCTAGCTCTTTAGTATGTTTGGTTATTAGATCATTCCGTTTGAGGAGTGTCTGTGTCTGCCAGTGCAGACAGACTCTGAGATGAGATTTAGCGTGTACCGTGTTTATTAAAGAGTGCTCTTGGGATCAACCCCTGTGAAAGGCAGGAGAAGAAAGCAGAAGTGAGCTGAGGGAGAATCTGAGCTGCAATGGAGTCCCAAGGACAGTCTCAGCCAAGCCCATTTGAGGAAGCTAGAAATATTTGGTTTTTTAATATTAAACTTTGAATTCCTAGAATAAACTCAAGTTGTGATGTATTGTCTTTATATATTGATGGATTTGGTTTGCTAATTTTTTATTGAGGATTTTGCAATCTTTGTTTGTGAGGTTGGTCTATAATTTTTCACTGTTGTAACTCTCTCGTTAGATTTTTTTAATCAAAGCTGATACCATCCCATACCAAGCTAGAAGAATTTGTGCAAGGTTATTTTTTCCCTAAATGTGTGGTAAAATTCATGGTCAAAAAGTCATTTCTTTTTGTAAAATCTCTTAGTTACAGATTCACTTTGTTTTATAATTATAAGACTATTCTGATTCTTTGTGTGTCAGTTTTAAATATGATTCTTCTGGGAATTTGACCATTTAATATAAATTTTCAGAGTTGTTTATCTTCTTCATTTATAATCTTTTCAGTGTCTAATGGAAGTATATTGTGCTATCTTTTTTCTCCCTGATTTTGCTTGTTTTCTGCTCTCTCTCTCTTTTTCAAACTTGCTCAATGTGTCTGGAGATTATTTCAATTTTATTGAATATTTTCATAGGTTTTTGGGAGGCTGTCTTTTTTATTAGATTATTTTCCACTCTTATGTTTGTTATTTTCGTCCTACTATCCACTACATCTTTTGCGTTAATTTCCTCTTCTGTTGCTTGTTTCTCAAGACTGATATTTAGCTTACTGACTTTTCAGATTTTTCTTTATTTCTCATAGGTGCATAAAAAGAAAAAGCTTTGAATTTTCCTCTGAGCACAGCTTTAGCTGTATCCCTCAAGTTTTAAAGCAGAGCGTTTTCTTTATAATTTATTTCAAAATATTTTCTAACTTCCATAATGATTTCTTCTTTGCATTGATTATATGAATATTTATTAATATCTAAATATAAAAAAATTTCCTACTTTAAAAAAATAATTTCTAGCTTAATTCCACTATTACAAGACAATATACTCAATGATTTCTATTCTTTGGAATTTGATGAAACTTTCATGATGCAAATATATGGGCAATCTTTGTAACTGTTTCATATGTACTCAAAAGTAATGTGTATATTACAGCTATTGTACATGAATTAGGTCAAGTTTGAGAATAATGCTCTTTAAATCTATATTTCTACCAAAATTTTTGTGTGTTTTATCTGTCAGTTATGAAGTCAAGTGTGTTAAAATTCCGATTATGACTATGGATTTGTCTACTTCTCCATTTAGTTTTGTCATTTTTGTAATGTTTTGAACCTATCTTATTAGGATTATCTACATTTCAAATTGTTATATTTTTCTGATGTTGTAAATTTTTCTTTGGATTCGTGAAGCGTGTCCCTAAATTCTGGCCTTAAATTCTCAATGTTGTCTTATCTCTTGAATATATTAATCATAATTATATAAAAGTCTATTGTGGGTAACTGTATTGGCTGGACCCATTGTGGGTCTGTTATAATATCCATTGCTTCTTTTGGATTTAATCTCTTTCTTGTCATCTGCCTTATTTTTTAATATCTGAATATTATATGAAATGTTTTAGAGCTACCATAAGTTGTAGTATGATACTATTTTCCTTTAACCAAAACTGATGTTTATTTTTTGGGGGGTGAAGTCTAGGAGCAATATGAATCTGGGATAATCTCAATTCATTTTCAGTGGTCGAGATTATTGGAATTGGGGTTTAACACTTGCAAAAACCAGCTTGTGTCTGACTCATCCCTGTGATGGAACCCTCCAGCATCCCAATCCAGAGCATGTGGATTTATTAGGGCAAAATGTTAGTGGACCCAGTACTCCAATATTTGTCCTGCAATCTCCCACAGGACCTGAAAATGTCTTCTTGGCTTCTGAGACTCTCACACACATTTTTCAGAATCAGAATATACCTCCAAAGAAGGGAAAAGTGGTACCAAATTCTGGGAGGACCATTCTAGATTTTCATGTTTTCCACCTCCTTATTGCCATTGTAGCACTTTGAACCTTCAAGTACATGCTTTGAGTTTTTTATTTGCTTTGTGTGTGTGTATGTGCGTGCATGTGTAGTTTGTTATACACACATATATATATGGGAAGGTTTATCCAAAGTCCCAACACCACTGTTAGTAGAAAGAGAATACAAGTAGCTGTTTTATTACAATTCAGAGCACTTATTTTTATTCCTGTTACTCATAGTATAAGTGTATGGCCCAAGTTTTATTTTAGATGCACTTTCTTTTCTATCCATAAGGTATAATATAAAGACTTTATAATTATTATAATTGGTTGAGACCATATACAAAAGAAAAGTGATAATTCTACTAAAAATTCTGTTACTCTCCTGAATAAAAGAGGGGAAGTGTGGGTAGACAGAATCCTAAGAATGACCCCAAATGATCCTTGCCTTTATAGAATCCCCTCCACTTGGGCATGGGTGGAACTTGTGAATATGATGAGCTATCACTTCTGTGATTATGACACATTATTTGGGAAGAGAGAGATTATCCATGTGGGCCCAATCTAATCACCTGAACTCTTTAAAAGCACAGTTTTCTCCTGCTGGTGGCAGAAGGAAGGGAAGTCAGAGAAATTGTAAGCATTGCTCTGAGGGATTAAGATGTCCATATAAAAAGGAATATGGGCTGCCCTTTGAGACAGACAATAGCTCCAGGCTGACAACTACCAAAGAAACAAGGACCTCAGATCTATGACCACAAGGAACTAAATTCTGCCAATTCGTTGAATGAGTTTAAAAGGGTTTCTTTCCTCTGAGCCCAGATGAGAGTTTAGCCCATCAACATCTTTATTTTAGCCTTGTTGAGATCCTAAGCAGAGAACCTTGGTGAGTCATCCCAGATATTTGACATACACAACTGCTAGCTAATAAATGGGTATTTTTTTAAGCCACTAAATTTGTGGTAACTTGTTACACAGCAAACAAAGAAACAAACAAAAAACCAATGCAGGCTATATCTGATAGTCATCACATAGACATGAGATAAGAGAATCTTTTTGAAGATTGTCAAAGGGTATTGGCTTAGCCACTGCTGATTATCAAAGAGACCATAGTCATTACCTCCTTAGATCTTATTCATTCTCACTGCATTCTTTCCTCTTTTCCCAATACCATATTGAAATTACTGTAGTCAAGCTTACCAAATAACTTGTTTGTTGCCTACTTTGATGGGCTGTCTTCATTTAGTATCTTATTTGGACTCTTTGCACCATTTGAACAGGTTAACTACTGCCTAGACTCTTTTCCTTTTGCCCTTTAATTTTTACTGCCCCATGGAGTTTCATGTTCAAATCTTTTTGTTTTCCCTCTACAAATAATGAGAGAAATCTCTTCCATTCTCATTGTTCCAATTGTCTGCAATATATTAACGACTACTAAATCTATATTATCATCAAGACTTTTTTTTTACTGAGTTCTAATTCTATATATCCAGCTTCTCAATTTTTATATCCTACAGCTCTCTCAAATTCAAGGCTTTCAAAATTGAACTCATCATCTTTCTTCAAACATTCTCATGTTTTTGTGGCAGTAAATGACAGCAATGTCCACTAAGATGCCCTGTCCAAAAACCTTACTATTACCCTTGATTATCTTACCATCCTCCCATACAATTAATAATCATATATTTATTGAACATCTCTTATATGTGTGGCACTGTTTTAATTATCAATTAGAGTCTATCTCTTTAACATTTCTTAAATCATTTCAGTCCTTCTATCTGTGCTGCAAGTAACATATATCCTCTTTCAGGAATATTTTTAGCCTTTTTCTTTACCAAAGTGACTCTTAATTGTCTTTCAAATGTCATCTGAGACATCAATTTCTCTGGGAACTTAATCTATGTTCTGAGATTTTTTTGAGCTGAGAGACTCTGTTTCATCACTTTCTCTGCAGTCATTGCTACAAACCTGAACAATTTTCTGATATCTAGGTTTCGGTTGTATACCTGCCAAAGTTCTATAGAAATAGGTCACAATAACATTCTAAATTGGGACAACCCTGAACTTGCTTGCTTTATTCCAGTGTCACTGAGGCCAATATGGAATGGAGTTGTGCTTTGAACCTGGAGCTCTGGAGAGAGATATATATATATATTCCTACTTCAGCACTTTTCCTTTGTGTCTCTGTGTGTCTGAGTTCTGTGTACCAAGTTTCCAGACAGGAGGTCATGCCCTGGAAAGGATATTGATCAGAGCATCAAAGAGTTTCATAAAACTGTATTTGATAATCTCCAATTATTACCCTGAAATTAATATTTTATTGCTTCCTTTTGGTATCTTATTAATGAGGACATAGACGTTCATAGGAGAGACCTGTAAGCAGCTGAGGATTTTTGAAAGGCTGAGATGGCAGATTTTAAAGTTTTAGGGGGTTTTAGGCATGTACTTATTAATATAAGAAGTCTTCATGGGTGATATTTTTAGTTTGACCTGTTATCAGTCTCTCGTTCTCCCCCACAATCCAAGTACGATGTCTTTCTTTGGAGGTCCCGTAGCCCTGTGCTCACCCCTCAGGAGCACTCATCACACTCCATGTGAATCGCCTGTTTACCTAACTGCCTTGACTACTAGTTGATAGCTATCTGATGACAGAGACTTAACACTATTCCTCATTATATCCCTGATACTTAGAATGCTATCTAGTACACAGTAGGTGCTAAGTAAATATGTTAAATTTAGTCGATTCCAACAAAGACATAATAAAAATATCATTGGCTTAGGAATTGATGGTAACCTAATAAAATCACTGAACTTCTTTGAGTCTCAGTTTTCTATTCCTTAGAATGATATTAGAAGAGATTATCTTCAAATTGTTTTTCAGCTCTAACAGATTATAATTCTAAGAGGCTCTGTAGAAGTCATCAGGAGCTTGTCTTCTTCAGTTCTTGACCACGTTTTCTTTTGGATGACTTCATTCTCAAGTTCATTCCTTCTAGTTGCCAGCAGTACATTTCCAGAGTACATGCAAACAGAAAAGAGATCCCTTCCCTAACAGTCTGAACAAAATTTAGGCCTGACTCTCATTGTCCTGAAAAATGGGGTCCTATGGCCATCATCATTGTTTTGAGAGCGGTTAGAATTCACTAATTGGTTTAGGCCTGGGTCAAGTGCTCACATCTAGATTGGGAAGTTGAGTCAGCCTCATTCAAACCACATAAATGGATAATAAGTTAATTACCATATGGGGAATTTAATGTTGTTAACCTAGGAAGGGAGAGAGCATGGTGAGTATTCAAAAAACAGCTTCACAGATATCCACTACAATGAATGAATGTCATAAATATTAATACTCCATACCCCAGGCATATTAAATGAAAGTTTAACATTTGAAGAGAAATCATGCCTTCTGGTATATGTCCTTTGGAACCTTTATGTTAGGCCAGAAGTATCATAATGTATATAATTTGTATGTTTCAAATTGTCCCTTATTTGACATACATCTGCTATTGGTTTATATCATTAAAAATAGTTTCACATGTCTATACTTCCTTGCATTCATCCTAGCCTTAAAGCCAGTACTGGACATTCACCATACACTAACTTCATGTGCATTGACTTATTGTTTAAGCTGCAAAGTGATTTGGTGGGAAGTTAGTTCTGCCATAGTGGAAGCTATCAGGACTGAAGACTTTCTTTATCAAGCTGTAATACATTTCTTCTTAAAGTGAGGGATTGAAAGTGTATCTCAGCTAGGAGGAAGATGAAGTAAATGAGTTTCCTCTTAAAGTCCCAGCTCCGCCTGTGTTTCATAAACATCTGAGGGACACATTTACCAGACTTCCAGTCACTCCACCTCCTCTAATACACATACACGTATATTAATTTTCTTATACAGAGTTATATTCAATAAAATGATGGTTTGAGGGAAAATCAAATATTTTATATCAGTAATTTATATTTGCATCTTCTATTTCAAACTCTTCCCGACTAGGTAATTTATATACTTTTGTTAGAAGATGACAGACACTGATAATAAGAGACCCAAGGCGATTTTATTTCCTAGACAGGTTGATAATATCTCTGTACCCTTTCCACCAGATGGAAATTAAATTAAGTTGTGGGTGCTATATATTAATGGATCAATGAATGCAGATAAAATTAACAAATGACAATCAGACGTGCATCACAGCAGAAGGTGAATCTGGCAAAGATCCTGAAGGAACGCTTTCCCCTGGAGGAAAATGTCATTACGAGACAAATTAGTTGCATATCAGCCCCCAGCAAATAAATGCTTTTTACCTCCTCAATTGGCTGGAAGTTGTCTGGAACAATGGAGAGACACCACAAAATGAAATTCAGTAGGAATAAATGTGAAGTCTGAACTTTATGTTTAGAAGAATCCATTATATAAATGTAGGATGCAGGCTATACATGACCTAGGTGACATGAGCTTTATGACAAAGCTCTAGAGGAATGAGTGAGAAAAGAGCCTCAGTGTCCCCTAATGGTATAAATCAGCTGCTTCAAAGCTTGAGAAGTCTTTGGCTGAATTAATAGAAATAAGGAGATTGCTGTCTTTTACAATCATGAAAGCATATATATATTTTATAATATTAAAGGAACATTAAAACCCACATATGGGAAGGGAAAATAAATATGACACAATCTAAATTAATATACTTAGTCCATGGATATAATATAGGTATTGAATAGTAGATACAGGAATAGAGAGAGAAGGTATGGAATACCTTAAAGGAAACTTAGCACATGCAATCTGAAACCCAGTGTTTAGATTAGAATTTAGATTAGTCCTAAATTTGACTCTAATTTTGGGTTGCCAGGATATAAAGAGGAAACATTACGGGTTATATAGTTTTATTGTTAGATGAAAGAAGCAAACCATCAGAAGCAAGAACCATTTTTTCTAGGAACCACATTTCACCTAAATTCATCATATAGCTCTTTATCGATTGGAAGTTAGAAAACAATAAGATTTTATCATTCCGTAATTTAAAAACTGCACATTTTCCTAAAGGAACCTGATGATTTATTTAGTTTAGGATTTATGGATGAGAAGCTGCTATAATGCCAACTGAAGGCTGTTCTTTTGTTTGGTTTTCTTTTAATGAGTTTAGCGTGAGCAAGGGATTGAGGAGAAAGGAAAATACATGAGTTTCTCAGATATGCCTGTCGTAATTGCTATGCTTGTTATTTGAAATTTTTTTAAAACATTTTTGAAACATGCCATCGACATCATTCACTTACTCTCATCTCCTTCCTCTCCCTAATGTAACACATCAGCTGTGTTCCCTCTGTTCAGGATCCTTATGTGGCAATTGCTGCCTCCTCTCTGGCTCATAGATCAGCATTCAGGTCATCCTAAGTAGGAATTGTGTGCAAATTTCATTGTGGAAATGCCACATTGAAAGGTAGTCTAGTGGGAAAGGGGTTGCGCTTTGCCATCTGACGATGTAGTTTGTAATCCTCTGTTCTAGCACTCGAGCATATTGTTAAAAGTCTATAAACCGTAGTTACCCCATATGAGAATGACAATATCTACTTCAGAATATTGTGAGTTAAAAGTAATATTTGTCAAACTCTCACAACAGTTCTTGGGATATGGTAAGTAGGGTTGCCAGAATTAGCTAATAAAAATACAGGATGCTCAGTCAAATTTGAATTTCAGATAAATAATAATTTTCAGTATAAGTATGCCCTGTGGAAATAAATGAAGACCAACACATGAGAACAAGCAAAGGCTATTTGTTTGTAGCAAAGGAGTCAACCACTGTCACTTGCATTTCGTGAGAGACTCAGGGCAGGCAGAGGACTGAGGAAGCTCTACGATGGGAAAAAGGAAGGTTTCAGGTATGCCCTGATGGAAGCTGGTGGCACGAGGAAGCTGCGGGTGTGCTAACTAGAAATAGGCATCCTGTGTGATTGGTTAGGGATGCATATTTTGCCTTCTCTGGTTGGTCTAAATTGTAAGCAGAGACAAAAATTAGGAAATTTTGATCGGTTATTAATCAAATCCTGGCCAGTTGGGGCCACTTGTTAAGAAAGTTATTATTTGGCTTCCTGGATTGTCCCTAGAGATAGCAGTCTGACTTATAGTAGGCTAGCTTCCTGGGAAGGTTATTATAGATAAGGGATTGGTTTCCTTGATGGGTTGCTGAAGGCTGTAGGTCAGAGTTCTATTTTTAATATATGATCTGGCCATTGTCCGTTTGTATATTTAGTCTCTCAGCCCCAAATATTATATGGTGTTCTGAATTTTGTCTGGAAACACTGATATTAATTACTCGCTAAATGGTTGATGTTATATGACTAATATTACAGTGATAATGACATGATGTGTTAGTCTCCTAAGAGCACTTGCATCTGATAAGGAGACCAATGAGAACACAATACTTCAATGAGACAAAGTCAGTCTCTTATGATGTAATTCTAGACTATGGAATTTTTTTAAGGGAAATTTTTAGGTCAGTTAAGCCTTCAAATCACACTGTGCTATTAACCATCTGCTCATAAAGTCAACGAGGCCAAGACATAAACTTTTTCAGGTGGAGGAAATAGTTTAGATTAGTGAGAAAACATGTGGCTCTCAAGCAGTCTCATGCGATACCTCTCCTTTCTGCCAAATCCAGTATCCTCACTGTACTTTTTTCTTTCTTCACTCTCTCCAGTCCCTCTAATGCATATTGATTCTGCTTCCTTTATCACTTTCCATTGATTAGTGGGTGTCTATAGTTATGCATTAGGGGTATTGATCCTGAAGAAATGGTCCTCTAATGGGGGTCAGCTGAAGTCAGACATGGAGCTTGGCCCTTTCTTGATTTTTGTTAATTTGGTTTATTGGGATTTTGCTTTTCTCATTTTCCAGTGTACAATAGCTTGCTTGGGATGAAGGAAGATTTTTAATATGTTTACTAGCTGGGCTGGTTTCTGTCACGTTAGAATCTCCTTTGTCATTCTGGGTTGGGTGTTGTGATGCATATTGCCAGGACCCATCTGGCTTGTGTGAGTTGTTGCCAGAAGTTGCTCTGCAAGGTGAGATGTGTACTAATTCTGATAAAGTCTTCTCAAGTGAGGGAAAGTTGTGCATACCAGTTGTAATAACGTATGTAGCTATTTCTGATGCTTGTTCTTTTTGGTTGCAAATAACAGCTGAAGCAAACTATCTAGTGCTTAATCAGAACCCGTGGGCTTTAGAATATCTAAAGGAACCCACAGGTTTGGGTTTTCAAATTCTAAGACCTTCAATCAAGAAGATATTGATGGTTTAAAAAGGTAACATGGCCTATAGGAAAAACGAAGCAATATAAAGAAAAGAGGTTTTGGACCCAGACAGAGCTGTTTTAGTACTTCATAACACTGCCATTTAGTAGCTGTGTGAGCAGGGACAAGTTATCTGACTTCTCTGAATTTCAATTTTCTCATCTGTACACCTGGCCATAATACGTCGTAATGCGGTGTAAGATTGGAATGAATATAAAACATACAACAGGTAGTGTTGGCATCAACCTGTACCAATAATAATAATTAGAAGATGAAGAAGGACTTCTAGAAGTCATTTTAAAATAATCACCAAGGCTCCAATCCATCATGTTTTCTAACCAAAAATGCTATTGCAGGATAAACTTTTGAAAGATACTTCCAAAAGACCTGAAAAAGTGGAAAGGGTTATTCTCTGGAAGCTGACTCTTTCCTGTAGAGCAGAAATCAACATAAGTTCTATGGAGTCACAGAAAAAGGGCATTATTGCATGAAATCAGCCTTTGGTAAGCTTTCAATCTGCTTAGAAACAAAAAAAGTAAATACATGAAACCATTAGCAGTACAATGGTATGTATAATTGGGGATCAGATTGTGTGTGTCACCTAGGAATGCCAGCACTTCAGAGAAGAAATTAATCATCCTTGAGTTGATGAGGTTTTTATAACGCCATGACATATGCACTCCTTTCTTCTATATTTCCCTCAAAAGTCACTCCAGCGTTTTCCTTCCTGCAATATACTTGGTAACACGCTTCATTTATTTTTCTACTTAACGTTTCACTGTTACTTATGCATTTGTACCTAATATCCTTGGTCCTATGCAGATGCAGACCTTGAGTATGCTGCTTCCAAAATGCCGTTTTTAATTTCCATTAAAAGAACGTTTTTAAAAATGAAAGTAATAAAAATAAAACAACAAAAATAAACAACAAAAACAGGGCAAAATGATTTCACAGCTCAAACGAGGACTACAGAAAGATCAGGATTTGCCCCCAATTCCAGTATTTTCTTTATTCATCTTCCTTTCATGTAGTTGTGTTCCCTAATCTGGAGAATCTTTGAATGCTTTGAATAGCATTTCTTCTCAAAGTAGTCCCCTGAACAGGTGCCCGTCCATGAACCGTATATTATTAGTATAAGATCACATAAGGACAGAACTTGAAAGTATTTCTAAATTTTTATAGCAATTTAACATTGCCATGATATTCAAGGGTATAATCAGTTGAAGTGTTTCTTTGAAGAGAGTTTAGATCATTTTGAACATGATCGAATTCACACGGGACGTTGTCTATGGCTTGGAGACAGGCAAAGTAGGACTGTGTATCTACCTGCGACAGTTGGAAAAAGAAGACAAAAAAGAGTCTTCCCCACAGATAGTTTGAAGAACACTGCATTAGCAAATCTAGTGGGTCTGTCTGGGTTTCTTCTCTTAGTCCATGCCTGTGATGCACACAGCCACAGAGTCCTTATCATTGAGAGCCGCATTCTTGAATTCTTGATATTGGGGAAAGGCTTGATTAAATCCTTCTGCAAATCATAAACACTTTAAAAACTGTGAGGTACTCAAATCATAACTCTTTTCTTTTTGAAGGACAGATGGGGTAGAGAATAATATATCATGTCTGAATAATTAGTAATCTCAAAGTAAAGGGAACATTACCAGTACATTGCTATTTCTCAAGAGAAGCTGAAAAGCCTGGTGATATTTCTCTTCTCTAATACTATTCATATCATATCTATGGGCTTAATGTTCCTTTTCTTTGTGTTTATTAATCCAGCATGAGGAAAAGTTATCGAGTTATGATCCCCAGAAGTTTCTCCTCACTACCATTTGAGGTAAAACTCTAAAGAAAGCGAAGTTTGGCTACTTTGCCTCATCACATTTTTTTCTTTGTCTTCTTACTTTCTGGTGTCCAATGCCCAGGGCACTCATGCTGCCTTTTAGTCTCTGGGACTATTCCACAGAAAGCTTGAGCTCCACCCTCCCCACCTATCCCACTCTTTGTAGTTTCCTTCAGCCTCGCTCAGACACTGATGAGTCTAAATCTAAAATGGCGGTTTTGTAAATCATTGCTTCCAGGGAGGCATAAACCATCTGTGACCTGAAATTCAAGGAAGTATGGTTGCTTTCTTGGGAGAAATAAAAGATGGCTACATATAAGATGAAGGTTGACTCATTTGTTTTTGGTGGGTAAAGTTTGTGTGCCATTTGCCCTTATGGTTTATTATTATCCCAATTATTTTTCTGACCCACAACTCTGAAGTGAGGATAAGAACTGTGTAAGAAGTAAGTTCCTAAGTAAGAAATAAATATATTCAGCTAGAAAGGGAACTTAGCGATCAGTTAGTTCTCTGCTACCATTTTACAAACTAGAAAAAGGAAGCCCTAAGAAGTGAAATGATTTGGATACTTTGGCTGCAAATAAATGCATTTTTGTTGAAAATGAAACAATTTCATGTTTGCATGAATACAAATGTATTAGTTTTATTTAAATAATTCCATTTTGAGCCATAACAAATATTCTGGCCTGGACAATATGACACCCATTCATTTACAGCTCTTTATTAATCTCCAGTCACTCTGAAAGTATCAGGTCCCCATGTTATCTAATGTCAGTTCCAACATTTATTTGCAGGCATTAATTCCTTTACATTGAAAACCTTCTTCTTCTTCTTCTTTTTTTTTTTTTGAAGAAGATTAGCCCTGAGCTAACATGTGCTACCAATCCTCCTGTTTGTGCTGAGGAAGATTGGCCCTGAGCTAACATTCATGCCCATCTTCCTCTACTTTATATGTGGGATGCCTGCCACAGTATGGCTTGCTAAGTGGTGCGTAGGTCCACAATGGGGATCCAAACTGGTGAACCCTGGGCTGCAAAAATGGAACGTGCAAACTTAACCACTGCGCCACCGGGGTGGCCCTGAAAACTTTCTTTTTAAAGGTTATCATTCTAGGGTACAATTCTAACTTTACATGTGTTTATCTGCACATATCTGTACATGTCCTGCTGTTATATCTATTGAATCTTGGGTAGAAACCTTTGATAAACAAGTAGAAGTAGAAATTTTTAAAAGGAAATGTTGAATGAGTAGAGTGGACTAGTGTAAGCTCTGGAGAAATGTCTTCACCAGTGCATTGAGTGTGGTCCAAGTAGAACATGGACTTCCAGAATTATTTTGACCTGTAATTTTACTCTAGTTAGAATTAGCTAAAAGTGAGAGATCTTTACTGGAAGCTTCAGGGGTTATGACTGTATACGGACCTCAAGCAGAATCATTTGTCTCCTTATGTGAATGGTAGAGTGAGGACAGTTCGAGGACTTTTGCTTGACCAGCGCATTCAGCAAAATTAAATGAATTTTGTTTTGTGCTTAGATAGTTTAGCAATCATGTCTGTTATGGGACTAATTTATGTCAAGTGTGTCAAAAGCATTCTAAAAGATGCAATGAATTCACTGTGGCATCACCTGCTTTTAGCTTAATTTATAGGTACATATTTAAGTGGACAAAATATCAAAGATTTCTATTAGAGTGTGATTTTTTTTTGAGAAAATAGTGTGGTTTTCCATTGTATAACTGTATTTTAAACTTCTTTCAATTTTTAAAAATTTTTATATCAGTAATTCAAATACCTTTCCTTTCTTCTTAGTATTAAGTAATTTATATATAATCCTGTTTTAATTGGAAAGAAATTTTGAAAGCTATTTAAAACCATTGTAGAAGTGTGTATATGAGAGAGAGAGAGAGAGCAAGTGATAACAAAATTCTACTCCCCCATTGCATATATAAATAGTGGAGTTGCAAATGTCCACTTATATAATTTAGAGGGGTAAAGTTTAGTTAAAGCATTATTTTAGAAATAGGACAGACTTTGGGATTTTTTAAACCCAACCTGTCATTTATAGGTGGGAAAATTAAGTAAGGTTAATGGAGTTCACATTTTACATGAATTGCCCAAGCCTACAAAATGAGTTGAAAGCAGATAAAATCTAGACTGCACACTTTTTGACTCTCAATCTAGGAAACTTTCAACTATACCGTGAATGAACCAGGGACTTTGGACAAAACAGTCAGTCCCATTGTCTTCTCCTTGTGAAGTTTCATAATAAATGAGTTTTGCCTTTCATTTATTTATAGTCCCTGGGAAAAGCAAAGTATGGTGGGGAGAAGACATGAGGCTGATGGAGTCCACTCCACACCAGCTAGGGGGGTAAGGTGGGGCAAGTTATGGAACTTCTCTTTGTTTGCACTTCCACCATATAAAAGAGAAGCAATATGTGCTTTGAATGATTGTTGGAAAGATTAAAATAGATAGCACGTTTTAAATCACCTAGCACCATACCTGGCAGACAGTAAGAATGACATAATGTTTTCTTCCCCTTTTTGCTTCTCTCAGATTTATGTCTTTTCACTACAGTCTTGCTGAAAGCAACACAATATCTTATATTTCCTTTTTTTTTTTTTTTTTTGCTTTCTATCAATGCTTACCAAAATGCTAGGTACAGTTGGTCCTCAATAAATATTTGTTGAATTATATTGACTGATTTGAGTTGAATCAATCAATAAGAATACATTGAATAAGTGACCCCTCTAGTTTAATCTGCAATTGAGATCACTTGAGATTTTGACTCAGGAGAATGAGTGTGAGCCCATCTGTGACTTTGAAGCTGCACACTCATAGGTGAGAGTTATTATTTTATTTGTTTTAGTAAGATGAGCTACTATATGTGAATGAGCATGTACTGTAAAATGCTATACAAATTCAAGTAACTATTGCTAACAGTTTATCCTCTCATTTAAAAGACAAGACTTGCATTCAGGACCATTTTACAGTACCATTTATTAGGAGTTCACTTAAAGCTTATTCTGATATTGGGAATTGCTTGAAAATCAGCATTTGAGTAAAATAATCTAGGAAGAAGAATACCAGTTTATAACATTTTGGCGGGGGTGGAGAAGTGACTGATCTATAAGTTTATTTCATCAATACATTCCACTCGATATTTATATCATTTGGAAACTCCCTGATCACATATTTATTCCAACATTTGGCTCTTGACTGCTGCTTCACACTCAAGATTAAGGCTAACAGTTGGGTTCATTCTCACCTGGGCCAAATATTAAGGACCAAATCTAGTGGCACACACTGGACCACAAGCTGCCTCCTCACCAACATCCTCCCTGATTCCTTATTTTTGCCCCTTTTCCAGCATTTCCTGTAAAACTCCACTAATGACAGTGTGCCCTGAAGCTTTCTCCTCTGAGTCTGCATCTGACCTAGGAAAAGAAAGTCAAGTATAAAAATAAGAGACATACCATGCTGTGACTTGGACTTGCCTAAGTGTTTGTAGGATCGGAAATAAATCAGGTGGGTTTCAAGTCCGATCATCCAAGTCAGTGATCTAGAAGCCAGGAGATCGATGCAGGATCACAGCTGTTTCAGGGAAGGGGAGAGGCAACAAAGGATAGGAGCAGAATTAATCACTCAGATGATTTTCCTGACCATGATTCCCACTTGATGCTCGGGAGAGGGAGAAAGGACAGTCAACCCTTCTTAGACATCTCTTTCCAAGTCTAGTGTTTTGTATATCTGTGTTCCATACTTGTGGGAATCAGGTCTGACGTAAGACCTGTTAGCAGTCACAGATGTAAACTTAGTTAATTTTCTCCCTCCTGCTTCCAGTCGCACATCCTTTGACTGTGTCACATGTTCTGCTCTTTAGGGGCTATGCTTTAGGGCCTCAAACAAGGGCCCCCCTCCACCTTTGCACTGAGCATACCCCTGTCTTCTTCTCATTTAGAGGAAAGGATCTGATAAACCATTCCTACCAAGAAAAACTGTCCCAACTACCAATGGATTTGAATTAAGCAAAACAAAGTAATGAGGGTAATTCTTAACCCCAAAGGACAAATCGGGGAGAAAAGCAAAAGTGAAAACAGCAGCTAGTTTTATGGAAAAAAGGAGCTCACTACTGTCCTTCAAATCAGTCTTCCTCTGAAGCATTTGCTTGTTTAGATATAAAGTCAGCTTTATGAGACAACAAGTGTTTTAACACTGAGATGATCCTAAGCACAGATGTTTAATTTGCTTTATTTGAGAAACCATTCTTGCCTCTCATAGTATACATAAAGAAAAGAATAAACTATCAAGTATGCTCATTTACATAATCTGTTCAGTTTAAAATGATAATTAGTTAGTCCCAGGCTAGAATGTACAACTCAGCAGGCAAAAGTAATTTTAAAATCATTAGACTTATACATCATGGTCAGGAGGTCAGCACACTTGAATTTCATTGTGCAATAAGGAAAAGCACTTCCAGTTCCTATATCTTTGTTCTGGGCCCGTATTTAGAAAAGTAAATTACAAAATACCGTGGGAGGAAGAATCCATTTCTACCAATTACTTTCTGAAAGAAAGTAAAATTGGTGACCCCACGATTCTGGTTTTAAGTGGGAAACTTGATCAGCTTTGATTCATTTAATGGTCCTGAAAATGAAAAGAGCACAGCAGATTATTGTCAAAAAGCATTTATTATGAACCTGTTTATGACTGATACAGGGATTGTTCACCATCTTTCCTCAAATTCCTACAGCACCTATTGTTTTACACTGACAGGCCACTCCAACAAGATGGACAGCGATGGGGAGGACCCTTGAGATCTAGCCTCATTTAGAAGCCCTGTTTCTAGCTCCAGATTATTAGCAAATGTTTGCCTTTATTTACTTCCAGTAGAGTTTGGGTCTACAACTTTATGGATCCAAAGTTCAATCTTCTACTATTCCAGTAAATTCAGTGAACAAGTGGGATATAACTTCCCCTGGCCCTTTCATGGAGGCTCTCCTTGAGAAATTCTTCCACAACTGGATGAAGTCTTTATTGGGAGTTCTCACTGGTGTCCATTTACATGAGTCATGCAAAAACATTACTATGTTAAACATCTTATAGGGAAAACTAGCATAAATCGCATCCAAATAACTGTTGTGAATAGAAAACCACTGAGCAGGTAACATCAAAGCAGGATGTTTTCTTAGTGTGGACTGGCAGTTGCTTTTGTGACTCAGAAACTGTATCAATAGCTCTGTGATACAAACTCTTGTTCTCATCTTTCCAGGGTGGCTTTATCAGCCTGCCCCTTAAGGAAGTGATAGCTGAGCGGGTACAGCTGACAAGTTATCCCCGCATTCTTCATGGAATGAGAACTGACCCTTCGTGGTTTCTTGAAAGGAGACTCAACGTCAATTCCAAGGAAAGAAATGTGGAAGGTCAAGGGACTTGTTCTCATGGCCTGGAGCCTGAGGAGTCATAGAATCCTGCTCTCCTAGGGGAAGCATACAGAAGATTGAAAATCGCCTAGCCTCAGCCTTGTCATGTTTCCTAAAAAACTAAATCTATGTTCTAGAAGTGAAATTAGCATCCTCTTCTTAGAATCTGATATTCAGTGCAGGAATAGACTATCTAAAATAAGTCCTAATCTTGAAAAAAAAAAGAGGTTCTTACAACAGGGGCATCCTAAGAGGATCACAGGCCGGGGGGTAGTGGTTGGATATCTATCAAGAAGGAAAACTGGCAGCTCTGAGAACACTTACAAATTCTCACTCTTTGGTTGCATCTATCTGTCATCTTCTCACTGTTTGATTTTTTTTTTGTCATGGAAGCCACACTTGAACTTTCCTCCTTCTCCCTCAGAAGATCTCCCTGCCATTTAGGCTCCCCCTAGAGACACAGGAAGCACACAGGTTAACCATCCAATGAGAGCTAATTATCCCTGTATAAGTAGCATAATTTGACTTTTTGAAGGTATTACTCCTGGTGTCTCGTACTGTCTAGACTTTATATAAGGAGTTGTGTGTTTTATAGTATTAATATTACTTTTACTTTTGTAATCTTAGTTTTAAAACCTATGTTTTCAAGGCTGTGATCTTCTAACATATGTTATCCATCAAGTTTTGGATGAACTATGCCACTTGGGGCATGAACCACAAAGATTAAAAAAAGCAGGTCTTCCTCAAACAGGGGCCTTCTTTGTTCACTGACACCTTCCTCTTCCAGGACTGATTTTGCTGAAGAATCAAATAAAATTGGACCTCCAGAGAAGGGACCCTTTAAGGATTACAGTCAGGCTTCTGGCACCAACTTGTGTTTAATATGCTTACTTCCACCTGCCCAAATGGTTCCTCCTGCCATCTAGGCAGCATCTTAATGAATTTCTCTCATTGCTCACTCCCAGTAACCAAGATGAAAGGGCTTCTCAGCTGTGCCCCTGTTGGAAGACCCTCTTATTTTTTTCAGGACTTATTTTAGAGAGTCTTTTCCTGTGCTGAATATCAGATTCTAAGGAAAAGGCTGCTAATTTCACTTCTAGAACATAGATTTAGTTTTTAGGAAACATGACAAGGCTGAAGCTAGGCTTTTTCAGTCTTCTGTATGCTTCCCCTAGGAGAGCAGGATTCTATGACTCCTCAGTCTCCAGGCCATGAGGACAAGTCACTCGACTTTCCATATTTCTTTCCTTGGAATTGATACTGAGTATCCTTTCAAGAAACCACCAAGATTCACATCTCATTCCATGAAGGATCTTGGCCCATTACTGTCTAAGCTGACTGGTTGATTGTCTTACACTAACTCTACAAATTTGATTGCTTTAATAACCAATTGACCTTGTTAGTTAATTTCTGCCAAAATGAAGGGCTACATGTCAGCTATGAATTCTAGAACCGAAGATAGCACTTTAAATAGAAGCCTCCCGTCACATAACTGGATGGTAGTTGAGAAATCTACTGGCATATTAAAGTTACCTAAGTAGATATTTTGTGAATAGATGGTCTTTAAGGATGCTTCAAGTAATGTCAAGATAATGTATTTATTTTATTGGCACACAACTCTGAGGGTTGTTTTAACGACTGCTATAAGTGTTTGATAATAAATGCACTAGATATTTCTTAAGCTATTTTTAAGACTGATGAATATACATGTATAATATGTTAAATATTGACAAATCACTCTCCAAAGTGGTTATAAAAATTTATGATATAGCCAGCAAGGTCTCAGAGTTCCTTGTCAACATCTATCCTTACCAATATTTGATGTTGTCAAACGTTTTTTCTGGTGGGGATGAAATGGAATCTCATTGCAGTTTTATTTTATATTTTTCTGATTACTTACAAGATTGAATATCTTCCTATGTTTATTGACCATCACATTTTACTCTTCTGTGAATTGCCTTTATCCAATTTCTATTGTCTTATTTCCTTTTCTTACTGATTTGTATGGGAGTTCTTCATATTCTTCCCCCCAAAATGGATTCCCTATTTACTTTCTGCTGCAAATGTTTATCTAGTATTTTACTTATTTTTTGATTTTATTTTGTTGTTAGAGTCCTTTCTTATAAAGAAGTGTTCAATTTTTCACAAAAAATATTTATTTTGTGTATGATTTTTGCCTTTTGTGTCTGATTTAAGAGATATTTTACTATCCTGAGGTCTTAAAGCCAGTATCTTGTAATTTCTACTAACTGTTCTAAAGTTTTGCTTTGTGAGTTTTAAACCCATTTGATTTTTATTTCATATGTGATTCAGTGTAACAACCTAATGCTATATACTACTTTTTCAACTAGAAAGCCAATTGTCCCAATACTATTTGTTAAAATATTCTTTTCCCAATAATTTCTAATACCTCTTCTAAAATATAAAATTGCTTATATACTTGTTAGTGTCTGAATTCTCTGTTCAGCTCATTCTTGCATAAATATCATTCTGTTCTAATTACAGTAGAAATAGTATTGCACTAAACCTTGAACTCGCTAGAGCAACTCTTTTCTCCTTGTTTTTTGTTTGTTTGCTTTAAGAATTACATGCTTGGACCATTCTGTGAATCTGGAGAACGTACATATTTTAAATAACCCAATAACTATAATAACCATGATTTACCTTATTTTGTGTTCTCAATTATATTTTGTAGTTTTGTCTTTTAAAGACTTACATATTTTTGTTAGATTTGTTCTTAAGTATCTTATACTTTATTTTGCTAATGTGAATTTTAGTTTTCCATATTTTATTTTTCTAATTTTTCAATAGTTGTAAATATAAATGCTATTGATTTTTGAGCACTTATATCCAGCAAATTTACTGAACTAATTCTTATATATTTTTTTAGGAAATTCTTAGTATATTCTATATGGATAACCATAATATCTATAAATAACATATTTATTCTAATCCTTCAATCTTTTTAAATCTTGGTCTACTGCCTAGTACTTCCTGTATAATATCAAATTGTTGGGGTGATAATAATTTGACACATTCTTTTTCTGTGTGTGAGGAAGATTGGCCCTAAGCTAACATCTGTTGCCAATCTTCCTCTTCTTTGTTTTCTCCCCAAAGCCCCAGTACATAGCTGTATATCCTGGTTGTAGATCATTCTAATTCTTCAATGTGGGATGCCACCATAGCATGGCTTGATGAGTGGTGTGTAGGTCTGTGCACAGGATCCCAATTGGTGAACCCCAGACCACCAGAGCGGAGTCTACAAACTTAACCACTCGGTCACAGGTCCGGCCCCAATTTAACACATTCTTACTTTCATGGGAATAATTCTAAAACGTCAACATTACATATGATATTTGCTTTCAATTTATCAGGTTACTAAGATGGAGTTTTTTTTGGTGTGGGGAGGTATGAGTATGAAATTATATGAGCTATTCTTTCTGTATCTCTTGTAGTAATAAAATGTTTATTTTCTCTCAGTCTGTTTCTGTATCCAATTACAATAATGGATATTAAATGTTGAGATAAATCTAACCGTCCTTTTGTTCAAATTCTGGCTGTATCACTTACTATATAAGTAGCCTTGGCAAAGTTACTTAATATCTCTCTGTTTCAGCTTTTTCTTTGGTAAAATGGGTATAAGAGAGTGTGTACCTCATTGGGTACATATATATATATAGTATTTTTTTTTAAGAAAAAGGTAAAATCCTGAGTGTCATACAAATTTGAAATTAACATATGTCCATAATTTTATTTAACTAACTAATGAGTGAACCAGCAAGGTGTCACAACGGGTTCAAAGGAGAATTAAATGTACCAAACATATAGGCAGTAAGCAATGCTGAAATAAATTTACAAAGATATACCGAACAAGTCTTTCCACAGGGCAATAATAAATTGCATTCCACAAGACACATATCATTCATATTTCTATATTCAAGAGTTATGTGCATTAAATCAGTTTTCTACAATTTACAGAGTTATGAAATAACTCAAAGACAGTGAAAGGCACAGACTGCATAGAATCAGATAAGCCCAGAGGGTATGTATGCTAGACAGTCACTAGTTTTCAATTGAACACACACAATATCTCTTAGTTCATTTTAAAAATTTATCATAATTTTCCCTAGAGATTGTTGTAAATTAATATAGATAAAACATACAGTGTTGGACATGGCATAAAATTAAAACTGTTCTTTGTTACAATTATTTTTATTGATATTATTTTGTATACTAGTAGAATTTATTCGCTCATATTGACTTAGCATTTTTACATCTTTACTCTGAAGTAAATGGGGCTATAGTTTTCTGTGAAATACCTTGTGTGTGTGTATATATACATATATATTTTTTTTTTTTTTTGAGGAAGATGAGCCCTGAGCTAACTGCCGCCAATCCTCCTCTTTTTGCTGAGGAAGGTTGGCCCTGAGCTAACATTCATGCCCATCTTCCTCTACTTTATATGTGGGATGCCTACCACAACATGGCTTTTTGCCAAGCAGTGCCATGTCTGCATCTGGGATCCAAACCAGCGAACCCTCAGCACCGAAGCAGAATGTGTGCAATTAACCACTGCGCCACCAGGCCGGCCCTGTGTGTATATTTTTTAATCAGATATATTCTAGCCAATGTGATATGGTAGTATACCAAGGGTGGATACTTGAAGGATGTTTTAGAGGACATTAATTCAATGCCTTACTCCTTTAAGAAAATTTCTTTTGGGGCCTAGTACTAGAAATGTTTGGTTTTCATTAAGCAATCATTTAATTTCTATATTGAAGACAGTGACTTATGTGGCTGGCAGGCCATGTCTCCCTGTTTGTACTGTCTGTTAAAAATTTAGAACTAAATTCATATTCCACCTCTATCTTATGTTTAAGATATTATGGAAAGAATTTGACTGCATGCAGTTTTCTTATTCTTTTCTTTGTCCCATTTTCTACATATAATTAATGTTTATTTTGTCTTGATAAATTATGTATATTTATGGAAATCACATTGAATCAATTAAAAAATATCTGAAGTGACTATTATTTTTCATTAAATTGAGAAACATAAGTTTAACTAAATCATCAAGTTATTTGACTAACCAGAATTATGAATTCAGTCAAAATTGTAGAACTTATGTGTGCAAAATGTCAAATTCCTGCAATTAACAGAATTGATGAGAACGGTCCAATCCAATATTTTTCCTTTTAGCCTGGTAATGGAAGTTAATTCAACTTCATTTACATGGCCCTCTGAACGTGACCTTCTATCAGATTCAGACATAACTTGCTGAAATTTTACAAATAAACCAGTGATATTATGTAGTCTGCTTTTTTCTTCTTTCTCACAATTTTTCTCCTTAGTTCTTTCTCCCTGTAAAGAAAAAAAAAAAAAAAAGCAGGATTTAAACTAGCTTGAGCAAGAGATTCGCCTAGGAGAATAATTTGATATGAATATCATTATTACAATCCCACTGCTTCAAATGGATTTTTAGATTAATATATCTGCAGAGAGATAAAATTATCTGATTTATAACTATGCATTATTAGATCTGAAATGTCAGTTATTATCTCCTCAGCTTAATACTTAGATTACCATATAATTTTATGCATCTTTGAGAAAAAGGTTGAAAAGTAGCATGGATATGAATCTTCTGTCTACTGTTACAACTGGAAATGTAGTGTCAAGAATAGCTGTGAATATTGTACCCTCATATTGACTTAATTCCAAGCAAGAAGGGACAATGGTAATGAAAGGAGCACACATCTTCAGAAGTCATTCCTTGTTTATGATTATTTTTTGCTACAGACATTTTGACTTACTGTTATGACCTTCCACCTATTTTTTTGCTTTTAAGTTGTGAATGTATGAAATTAAACCAAGGGAATTTATCAACTCAACTCTCACTTCCTTCAGTATATAGCAATCAAGGTTAACAATATGCTACATGTTGAAACAGAGAACTTAAAGTTCAAACCTTTTACACAGAGTCCTATATTTGTGAATCTAGAAGCCATTAGTAATAGTAAAATTGATCTTTATTTGTGATTTGTTAACCAACACTTACTTTTATATAATTAAAGGAAGTGAATGGAGGCTCTATGAAGATGAATCAGAAGATATCCAAAAAGATGATAACTCATATGTGATTATGCTTTATATCTATAGAATCTTGTGAGATAATGGTAAGATTAAACACACACTTGTTCACCAAACTCCCAGTCCTAGAATGAGGAAAGGGTAAGGTGATGGGGAGAGATTGGCTTCAGTCCAAATGCTATCTCTTGCTCACTTTCTCATTGTGGCTCTGGAAACTCACCTTCAGTTTTCTTATCCATTAAGTATGGATATCTACTTCAAACATTTGCTGTGAGCATTAAATAAGATGTTGGATATAAAAACTCCTATCAGTACATAAAAGACAGTCAATAAATTGCACACATTGTATTTACTACTATTTCATTCTAATCCACTTCTCTTTGTACAATTAGGGAACCTGGGTATACAGAGGTAAGTTGCCAGCCTCATGCATAAGCATATTAGACGGAACTTAGAAGTAGAAACTTGATCTCTTGACTCTCCTACAATGCTGTTTCTACTAAAATATGCCTTTTATATTAGCAATTATTTAATTGCCTAACGTTTGCTTGTACAGTTTTTACCAAACTGCCTTGCACAAAGTAGGCATTTGATAAATGCCTGTGGAACTCAAATGCATGGAAATAACAAGTTCATTTTCGTGTCGCTGAATTTTCAGTATAAGGGTAAAGACTAAATATTAGTCAGGGATTAGTTCTTTGCCATATCCATCCCCATAATTTTGAAGCAAATGTGTGAGACATTTTCTGAAGTGTCCTTACAGTTCTATATGGCTGACTCCGTGGTTTTATTTCATAAAGTAGTACAATGGAGGAAGTGGGCATGGAGCTTTTTCTGACTAAAGACTAAGTGGCTAATTTGCATCCTTCCCTGTAATAAAGCAGGCTTTAGAGTTGTCTGATTTGAGATTATCAATACACTTGACCTATCAGGACCTCCACAGGATCTAGATGCCACATTGTCCCAAGGTTGAATTCTTTGCCACAGATGAGCTTCTCACCATAGCCTTCTCTGGCACAATCTCAACAGTGGGTATCAATCACCTTTCTTGTGTCTGACTGTGCTTCCAAGGGTGAATGCCTGCCTTGCCAACTTTATTGTAGTTGTCATTCTCATTGAATGTTGGCCAATGTTTTGCATTTCAAATTTCGTGTGGATACTTTTTAAGCTATGAATTTCCAATTCTTGTTTTCAAATTGCTGTGTATGCCTCCATATTAAAATAGTAGGTTTATGCATTTTTGTATAGTCTCAAAGAAATGGTGTCATTGTTTCCTTAAAAATGTAGGATAAGAATATGATTAGTAAACCTCTTTAGCAAAAAGGAACAGACACACAGTTTCTGGAAGTTTCTATATATTACAAAATCATTAGAGCAGAGCTGGAAGCAGGTTCCAGATCTTCTGCCACTCAGTTTTGTGTGCTTTCCACCGTTGTTCCAGACTGGGGAAGTGTGTTCTGGTGTCTCTATTATGTTGTACTACAAATATTGGAACCATACATCACAGATGAAGCAGACTGAATTATAAGGTCTAAGGAGACTTACGACAGCTCCATTTCAAACTGCCACCCTCATCTTTCTCCATCAACATGCACACAAGTTTTCTTTAATATGAGTGAAATTGCCAAACAACTTTAGGGTCTAAATTTCGATCTAGAGATTTGCGTATGGTTAGCCATTAAGCCAAGTTATAATTACTACATTGATAGTACATTCCTCATAAATGTGGAAGCCTTGAAAGGAATAGGTTCTTAGTTCTGGACAATTTACTCTCTAGTTGGAGATAAAACTGTTTCAAGCAGCCATGAAATAAAAATACTCTAACAAGGAATTGATATACTTTACAATTTAAGTACATATATCTACATACATGGATGGCGTTGGCCAGTTGCTCCTATTTCCAACCACTGCACGTGCTGTCTCCCCTGTGTTCAGCTTTCTTCCCTTCTTAACTCAATTCACACTAAATTCTTGTTCAGGCAAGTCTTTTCTGACCTCATTGATTAAGCCAACCACTCCCTCCTCCCATTTTAAGTTACTATATTTTCACTGGTTATGTATAACATAGCTTCTATATTATATTTATCTGTGTAATTATTTGATTAATATCTTCTTTCTTTGTTTGATTCTAAGCTCTGCGAGGTTAGGGTCTGTGTTTCCTATTGTATGCTCTTGTAATACAGTGATTTGCACGGTGCTGTATACAAAATATGTAATCAGTAAGAATTTGTTGAATTAATTCATTAATCTTCCCTGCCTAGCTGAATTTTTATGGAAGGGCAAGCTGTCAAAGGGTGCCGAATGTATTCCAAAATTGGCTGTCAAGTAGGGCTTTGTAACCTTTGCACTACTGATATTTTAGGCTAGATCATTCTTTGTTGTGCTGTCTTGTGCACTGTAGGGTGTTTAGCATCATTCCTGGCCTCTAGCCACTAGATATCAGTAGCACTTCCCCTCACTCCCTGGCCACACACTCTCCCCTCACCCCCCTCACCCAGTCTTGACAACCATGAATGTCTCCAGATATTGTAAAATGTTCCCTGGGGACAAAATTGTCCTTGGTTGACAACCATTGCTTTAAAGTAATAATTACAGCCTTATTTCCCACATTTTCACAGCTTGAATTGTCTGCATTATCAGAACTAACCTACTTACAGTCATGTAAATCCTCCTTGTACCATCCTTATGCCATTGTTTAAGGTAGCATTTTTGTTCATTTCTCCTTTAAATCTCCTAATTCTACTCTGTTTCCTTGAATCATCTTCGTTCTCCAGAGCCTGGTTCTGATTCCCATCAGTTACATGAAGCTTTCTCTATCAGTCAGGGTCCTCACAGGAAACAGAAAACATACTCAAATAAGAATAAAAGGACTGTATACAAAGGTAGGAAGAGTGTAGGCAAGAAAATTAAAAGATAGTACAGTATTCCACAGTTGTTAAGATCCTGAGGCCTGACAGGATAGAGAAATGGAGTTGTTAACAAATCCTAGGAAGGAAGAATCACCTTTATAGCTTCTGCAATTTCAGTATAGGATCCAAGGCAAACCAAGATGACTTCTTAGGGAGGAAGCCGGGTAAAGAAGCAGTTTGACGTCACCCTTCTTCATATCAGTTCCTTCCATAGTTCCCCATTGTTTGAACTCTACAGAAAATTACAGAGAAAGAAAGTCTATAAATGTCGCCCCTATGGACCAAACTGGTGGGACAGAGATCAGAGTGGAGAGGATAGAGAGTGAAGCTGGAGAAACAAATGGAAGATAATTCAGCCCATCTTTCCTCTCTACCTTTGTAAATAAAGCAGAATTGCTCTAAGCATTTATAACACATATAATTTGTATTATTCCTATGAAATTAACTTATATGGCAGACAATAGCTCTTCCTTAATTGCCTTGATTTGTATTTTGAAACCAATCCTCCCTTATTTATGTGTTAGCACACCAATCAGAGTGAATCTAAAATTCTTTAAAAGCAGGAACTGTGTTTTAATTTTAGTACATCCTTTCGGACATAGTTGGTTACTAGAGACAAGTTTTAAAACTATTTATAATATTCTGTTACTGTTTAAATTAGTTTTGGTTTCTAAATGGAAAGTATGTTAAGTACATGGATCTCATGCTTGCTTTGTCCTTCTGATCTTGAACTAACTTTGTAAAGCACAGTGTCCTTTCCTTCTTGTCACTTCTTGTTGACATTTCAACCCCACTGTAAATACTCTACCACCATCTTCACGGCACTCTATTTGGTCTGATATAAGTCTATATCAGTGGGTACACAATTTCATTTTCTTATCAGAACCCCTTGCATTGTTTGATAATGAAGACAACTCTTTACCTTAGAACTTTATTTTTCATCAGTTTCTTTGACGATGAATCTTTTATACTCCTCCTAACCCTCTGACCATTTCTTCTTCTTCTACTTTGTCCCGTCTTCCCTATGAATCCCGTAAACGGCAGTGTTCTCTAGACTCACTTCTCTTTTTGCTGTAAATATCCTTTGTAGGTAATATTGTATACTCTCATGGATTTAACTTCTGCTTACATACTCATGATTCCTCAATCTGTAGCTTTAAGTCATGAGCATGTGATGTTGCAGAGGCCCTCAAACTAAATGTTTTCAAAATTAAACTTAGTGTCTTGCTTCTTTCCCAAAGGAGCATTTTCGCCTAATTTCTTTGTCTCAAATGATAGCTACACTATCCACCTCAGAATCATCAAAAACCAAAAATCTCAGAATAATCCTACTAGCTGATACTCTAGCCAGCTCACCTTCCTAATTATCCATACCTAATCCTTTATAAATCTATTGTAGTTTATCTTCTAAGTAGCTTTGAAATGTGTTTGTTGTATCTTATCCTTCTGTAGTGTGCTTTAGATGAAACCATGGGCATTTTTGCATTATCTATTGTCATATTCTCCCGTTTTCTCTGTATTATACGTAAGAACTCACTGGAGTCTATTCTGTCCTTTCAAAGCCAGAGATTAGAAGTGGTTCTTAAGAAGCCAACAGTACTAACAGTTAGTCCAAAGCAGGGAGAAAATGTGCAATAGCTCTAAGTCAGATCATAGAAAGTAAGTAGCTAGAGAGACATAATGTAAACACCAAGTCCAAAGAGAAAAGAGCAAGATCATAAACCAAGGAGAGAAGCAAGAGTCAAGAACAAGAGGGAGATTTGTGTAAATGAGTTAGATAATTAGCAGGATTAGTATTCAAAATATTTAACAATCTGTATAGCCTTGGTACCCAAGTACCAGAAAGGGTGCTGGCCATAGACTTAGAGCAGTTCCTGTAGATACCCCACTTTATCTTGAGATCTTAGTGGAGTACCCAAGGAGGGACCAATATGACTGGAATAGCAAGTGAAGGGCCCTTGTGGGGCTCAAGGTAGTGGCTTTCTGCCAGCTCATGTGGAATTAGCTCAGCTCAATTGAAATTTAGTTGTATGTCAGTCCTTGGAGAAAATGAGAAATAAATGGGTAAAAATCTATGGAGTGGACTGCATCCCATAATGAACCTCCACGTCCCTGCATATGCTGTGCTTAATAAAACCTATATGGTTGAAAAGGACTATAACTTGCTAATTAATGTGTGTTCTCCAGTAGTATCCTTCTCCCATTCATTCTCAATATTGATGCTTGTGATCTTTTGAAATAGATATGTTGTCATGGCCCTCTGTTGCATAAACTTTTCTAGAGCTCTCTAGATTGGTATACATTCAAAGCTCTCGAGGATTTTGCTCTCACTAATCACATCTGTGTAATCTCTCACTTTTTCTCAACTTGTACTTTACAGTGTGTTAATACTGCACAGCCTTGAATTCTTCAAGCATACCAGGCTTGCTGATTCTTTTGCTCATTTGCTCATGCTGTTGCTGCTTCCTGGAACATCTCATAGGTGCCCACATAGAAAACTCTGACTTGTCCTTCAAGAAGCTACAGTGTCATCTAATCCTAACATGACTCCTGCATCCTTCGCTCTTGAATGAATTTATGCCGCCTCTTTTTCTTGAATGAAAAAGAATAAATGAAAGAATGAATTTATGCCCCTTCATGCATTCTTTTTCTAAGAACCCTCAGAATTTACCAAGATGTTAAACTGCCTTGTTTCTACCTCCTGTTAGACAATCAGTTTGTTGTTCAAGGTCTGGGTCCTGGTGATATTAATCTTTAGATCTCTAGCTTTGAGCATAGTGTCTGATGCTTAAAAGGTAGTGAACAAATTAATGAATATTTGTTTATCAAAGCTGAACTAAAGATGAAAGCCAGTGGTGAAATAAATATGTAATTGAATACTCATGTTGAATCATATAGGAAACATTCAATTTCACTAAACTGTTCAAGTAAGTTGGTTAAAAAATTAGTGACCCCAGTAGTCATTTGGGGTTTGTGTATACGTGTGTGTACATATTTGATTGGTTTTTGTAGCTATTGCTCTTTGTTTTTTGTTGGTGTTTTTCCTGAATTCTTTGTTGACTCAAGTGAATTGAACAGGTAGATGGAATTGGGCAATGAACTCAGATATGTCAGTGGGACATGTTAGTAAAGTCATTGTTTTCCTGTGTAATGTAAAAATAGGAACTTCATCTCTTAAGACCTAGAGATTACATGAACATGAAGAGTGAATTAATTCCTATTTGTAGAGTACAATGAGTTATGCATAAAGATGTGCTTTATTTAAATATAAAAAGATACAATAAAAGCCCACCGTGCTGGAGAATATAACATCATAAAGTCAGTCAGACTTACTTTAGAAAAAGAAAAACAATAAAATTATACCTAAAATAATAAAGATTTAACAAGATATTCTTTGGAAATAAACAGTCTATGAATTGCAATATTTTTTCTATGTTTGACATATTGCTTACATGGTATTCCAAATATCTGGTGATTTTAATGAAATGGAACTAAGGGGCTTCAGCATCAATTGTTAGAATAGAAATTTGATGACTGTAGCATTTACATTGTTTTTGCATAATCTTATTACTTGGTGAATACAAATTTGGTCACTCTCATGATTTGAATGCTACCAGTTCCTCTTCAGCTATATCATCTCATCACACAATGCAGAAAGAGAAGCATTGGTTTTAGATAACATTATCTCACTTTTGTTCACAAGCTGAATTTCTAACCACCTTTGTCTTCATTTGTAATTCATTTTCTTGAACAAATGATTTTTCTGATCTAAGCATTGGTGTAGTGTTCATATGACTCTTTGTCTTCTTCTCAATTCTGTACAATATGTTTATCACATTTAACACTTGAAATAAAAATAAGCAATGGGAACATATTTCAAGATTCAATATTTGCGCACTTTTTGGTGATTGCTATATCCCTTCTGGCATGAATTTTTCTCCATTCCAATTCTTCCCACATGGAACCATCCTAATTGTTGACTTAATGCCCTATCTTTATTATGTTGCTGTTCTGCCTATCATGTCGTTCCCAATGCTGCTGTATTCTAGTCCAGATGCTCCATAATCTGCCCCGTCCTACCTAGCTAGCTATATTGACCATGTCTTCTGAGGATTCACTTAGCACCACAGTTAGTGACATGCCTACAATGTTCTTTGCTCATTCTCATTGCTCTGTGTCTCTGCATTTTGACCTCCTCAGCTGAGTGAGCATGATCTACTGCTGCTTGCAGCGATCTTTACAAATCCAACCTAGCCTTCAAGATCAAAAATTAGACACCAAGGCCTCCATAAGACTTATTTAATGATTGTGTTATCCAAAGAGTTCACTTTTTTTCTAAATATTTACACATACAAAGAGTTAGCATCATGCATTCTACCATTTAAGAATCTAGTTGCTTCATGTGTGAATCCTGTCCTCCAATTTCTCAAGGGAGAAGGATCACATTTTATACTTTAAAATGTTTCTCATGGTACCAATTGCAATATGTAGTATAAACAGGCATGAATAGAATTATAAAATTCCCTTATGGATCCAGCTTACCTGGTTTTGCCCATTCTGGGCATTGGTATCATGACCGAGGTATATATCTGGTGATGTATGGACAATACATTCTGATTTAAAATTAACTCATATTTATATCATGCTTTATATATTTTTTAAAAGTTTTGTATATAGTATCTCATTTTAATAACTGAGCATATTAAGCAGATGTTTCATTAATAATAGTGATGACTGTTTTTCATAAACTCATCTCATGAAATATCAAAATAACATGACTAATATATTACTTTAATAATATGTACTCTAGTATAAATACAAATTTCATATTTAAATAAATTATTCATGTTATATATTAATAGAAAATGTGGCACAGTAAATACTATAAAATTTTCCAGACTAATCATGATAATGATTATTTATTATGAATGACTACCTATTGAATGCTTTTTTGTGCATGTACTCCACTAGATACTTTATAAATAGTATATTTATCTTCGCGGCAGTCCTGAAGATAGATATTATTATCACGCTTTGACGTATGAGGAAATTGAGGTTCAGACAACCTGGCTTGTCTCAGGTCACACATTATTACTTGGCCTACCAGTTTCTAGCTCAGATTTCAATGGTTCCAAAGTCCTCTCTTTCCCCTGGACTAAGCTTCATCTCTCAATCCCCATTTAAAGATAAGTGGCACTCATCAAAGAAACCAATGCTGATAGACTTTGAATTTCAAACCAGTTTTACTTCCATTATATTGCAATTGCCTTCAAAAGCTATGCTAATCTGTTATTTTAAAGTCCTTTAGTACATATCATAATTATGACATCTAATAAATGTTAACCTTTTGATGGAAGTAATTTCAAACCTACATGAACATTATCCAATTAATTATTCAAAGACATTGTTGGATAATAATTGTGAAACTAGTTATTATAGATCAAACTGGTCACAAAATGGATTTTTTTCCATTATGCCAACAAAACTCTGCAAATCTAATCCATTGTCTTTCATTCTGTGAAACCATTTAACTAGATGAAAAGTATTAAAAGAGAATCAACTTTGAGAACACACTGATCAAATGATCAATTTAACCTCAACTGAATTGTGAATATTTTACCTACAGAGTGAGTTCAGACCTACTACAAAAGCTGATGTGATTCAAATACGATTTCTCTCCGTCCAGCTCCCCTGCGTGCTACCTGAGAGAATCCAGAATGTCATTCTCTGAGACAACCAGATGTTGTGTTCAGGCTATGTCTGGGCAGCTGATTTCAGCTTGACCAGGTTTGGATAGGAACTTCAATCTAGCTCTTTCTCTTTTTTACTTCAGAGCCAGAGTGTGAGAAACTAAGAAAGTCTTACTGAAATCTAGATCCTTCTGTTTGAATCATGGTCATCAGACCAGCAGCAACACACCCTTTGGAAGTTTGTTGGCAATGCAGATAAGGCAACTGGTTAAAATAAGCACCTCTCAAATAAAATGCTGAGTATACAAACATAACCTTTAGCAAAAACTCTCCATTTGTTCTTACTACTCAACTAGATACTATTGAATTCTTGGAAGTTGGTATATGTAAACAAGAGCTACTCATTACATCCTTCTCTACCTTCTCTTATGCTCCTTGCCATGAAGACATTTACCTTTAAAGTGGACTAAACTAGACTATAACATGAACTTAACCTCAGGATCTAATATTCGTTGAAGCAGTCATGCAAATAAAACAGAATATCCTTTAAAACACATATGGGTATCCACTGGAAATGTAAGTTTTAAAATCTGTTGTATAACTTGTGAACAGACTAAAAGGTTTACAGACTTCATTTTTTGAGAAATAGTCCTTGTATGATTGCAGCATTACAGCTCTTTGAGGGGTTCTTTAGAATGCATTCGTTTCTGGGAGGGATAAATATGTCACTCTCTGGAATAGATCAGTCTATCAGATATGCAGTCAGCATTAAAAACCCGAGAGACTTGCATCAATCCTTTCTTCCGTCTTTCATTCCTTCTCTCCTTTTCCCCTCTCTCTCCTATGCCAAGTATTGTACTAGACCCTGGGGTTACAGAGTAAGGAAGCTATGCATCCTGTCTCTGAAAAGGGCAAGTTCTTAGGCATAGACCAGTCATAATCAAATTCTTTACTATGTTATCATGTACAGTAAAGAAATGGATGCATTCTAACAGATCCCCTCAGGCCAAATCTGTCATTCAGGATGAACTAGTTTATGCTGAAAATGTTCCCCTAATTTCAATGACTTAAAACGACAAAACTTTCTTTCTTTTTCACTCTTGTCAATCTTGGGTTGGCAGAGAGTTCTATTTTGTGTGACCCTCAATAAGGGACTTGAGCTAAGGGAAGCTCTTTATCTGGGAGTCCATGATTCTCAAGGCAGGAAAGTGGGAATTTGAAGAGTTGTACGCTAGTTCTTAAAACTTCTACTCACGTCTTATTGACCAAAGCATGTCACAAGTCCACAACTAACTTTAAAGGTGTCCAGGATATACAATCCTACTGTGCCCTGGAAAATGGAGAGCCAGAAATAGTTGGTAAACAGCACTGGTAACATCTGTACCAAGATTCTTAAGTTTTTCCTATCACATGTAGCACCCTGCTCTGCATACTTCTAGGTCTCTGAGTTTTCTGCTGCCTGCAAGTGTCTTCTTTATGTACTTACAGACCAGGCCTTCCATATTTGTGCAGAGTGTTCAATACTTAGACAGAAGTGCCTCATGTTTACTTTATTTACCTAATGCTTACTTGAAATTAAATCCGGGTCATTCTATTCTTTGGGTAATTAATTTTTTGTGACATTCGTTGAGCTGTTTTCCTCATTTCATCACTGTTTATATGTTCTCTTAGCATTTTATGGCTTTTCTTCAGTGATCATATATCCAAAATTCGAATACCTGTTATGTATTTCAAATGAATCATTCAATTCTAGTTAAACTGTTCAACTAAATTATGACAATTTGTAGATTTTTAGATAGTGTTTGTATTTATCTGCTAGATATTTTTCATTTTACCTGTTTCTAAATTTATCTTTTTTACCAAAAAGAAAAAAAGGCTGCCTCCATTATTAAGGAGGTTAAACACAGAGTTCAACCATCTGATTGTGCATAACTCTTTGAGCTCCTGCTAAATCTTTATAGCCTGGGTGAGGTTCCCGGATTACTAATCAATTGTCCTTTCTCGTCGTGGTCATTTGCGGGATCCTTCAACCCTAGTCCAGCTCTTTGTTTTCTGTCTGTGGCCCTGCTTAACATTTGCTGCTTCATGTGTCCTTACACATACACATCTCCTGCAAATTGGCAGTCAATGTGAACAGTTTATGAGCTTTCAAAAATGTTTTCTGTTGTTGGCAATATGGTCCTGTCATTTACTATTCAGTGGGAAACCATAGATAATGCTCGAACTGCTCGAAAAGCAGGGGTAGCATTTAAATTTTTTCATGTCTGTGCTAATCATCCCTTTCTAGATCTTCTGTTTGGTCTGCAGCTTAATGACAGATGATACTTCAGGGATTAATAAGAAATAAAAAGGCCTAAGACTTGGAAGGGGATTCTGAGGGCATCTGCTTTAACTTTCTGGCCCAAATCTGAAATTTCCTGCACATTCCTGAAGTTGAAGGGAATGAGTCTGGCATTGCAAACTGAGAAAATAGCATGAACTAAAGTAAAGCCAGGAAAAACTGTCACCTCTTGGAGAGATAATAATTAGAAAGGTTTGTCTGAAGCTTAGGATTCAAATTAAGAGAGCAGGCGATACTGGGAAGCTGAACCGGATAGCTAGTTAGGGGTCATAATGTTCAAAGGCACGCAAATCAAGTAGTTTAGATTTCTTAAGATTTAGAGGCTTTGTGTTGCAGTTAGTGAGAAAGTATTGAAAGTTTCATGCAGAGGAATTGCTCAGAACTTTAGCTCCTATTCTCGTCCTAAAGTAATCTAAGAATTTCCTCAGGAGGAGAGAGATTTAAAGTCATGGGTAGAGCTTTTTAAAAGGAAAGCAGTTATTTATAGTACAATGAGATCCTTTGCTTGAGATTAATGGACTGGTCATTGCAGAGAATAGCCTCTCTATTTCCAGGTAGTTGAATGCGGATGACCTAATAGTTCTCTTTCATCTTGGATTTTTATGGTACTGATTACATTAATTAGGGGAAGATACTGTATAATGAAGCTCGTCAGGAAAAAAAATTAATAGGTTACTTTAATAAGTTTTCCTGTGATTTGTGTTGCTGATATGAACAGCAATTATTCAGCTAAGTAATGAGCCACTAATGAGCATGTCTTTCTTCGATTATGTTGCAAGTTCATTAGAGGAGTTATACTGTAAAGGCAAGCAATGATTTCTTTTCTGTAGGTAAGTAGTTTTGACAGGAGTGTTTGTGAAAACCCACAACAGTGAATGTCATTACTTATTAGTATGACCCCAAAACACTAGTCTTTCAATGTTACCCTGCAAGTCTTTAATTCTTTACCTCTTTCTTTAGACAGTTATTCTGTTACACACAGATTCATGCAAAACCTTTCTTAGGGCTGGTAGTAGTCAGCTCTACACAGTAGACTCATACAGGCGAGATGGGAAATGTGAACATTTATCCCAATGGATGAGAGCTACAGGATTTCATTTAGAACTGTCTCTTCATAACTAAGTAAATAATTCAATATGGCTTTTGAAATTTGTTTGAAATTTTCTAGTTCCATGGCTCAAAATGAAGCCTTGTTTGATGAAAGTCCACATAACATATGATTGGGCAGCTTAGCGTGAGAGAGAGAGAATAACACAGGGATTTAGGAGATGTGAATTTAAGTCTGTCTCTAGTTATAGAAATTTTGTCAAGTCTTTAATCTTATCTCTACTTTTTTCATTTGAATAAATAATTTGGCTCAGGTTTTCTCTAAATTTCTTTCCAGTTCTAAAATGTTATGACTCAAATTAGATTATTTTCAAAACACAATATAATCAGAATTTTTAGTTGAATTTAATAGTGGTTTCCACTATTTCTTTGTCACTAATCACATAATGCAATCAGTATATATGGCCTCCACTTTTTGTTTTGCCTATCCTATCTTAAAAGTATTGTAAAATCCTTGAAAAAAAGGTCAAATCTAATACAAATTTTCCCGAATGTAAACACATTCTAAATAAAGGCTGCTTCTTGTTTTAATGGTATTAATAGAAAGCTTGGGAAAGTCAGATCTTCACTGTAAACCTTGAGAGGCTAGCATTTCTGGTAGCATCGACATCACTTTAAATTTTAGTAACTGGTACCCGTGGAAAACTGGTCTGAATAGAACAGTAGAATTACGCTTTAGTTATTGCTAGAGTTGTTCACGACTATGTATTGGGTCCAGTCTTTGGTGAATTTTTATACACAGTGATGACTTACAAGAGCAAATTACATCTTACCATTATTTCTGGTATTTACAAAATAGGGCAGAAATAGTTTTAAGAGGGAACTCTACTAAACACAGACAATCTAATTTTCAGTTCAATCAGACTTTTAGTTGGTAGCCCCCTTTTCCTCTTAATTACCAAGTAAAAGGATACTGAATTCTCTTTTTTCATTTTTTCCCGATTTTTTTATTCCAATAAGGTGTACTTAAGTTTATTTAAACAGATGTTTTTATCATGGCTTCTACACTGAAATATGATATAAGCTATCCTTTCTCTTTAGAGAGAGAACAATAGCTCTTCTCTTTAGCAATAATATGGGGGGATCTCCAAACAAAATGGACTTTAGGTGTGTTCTTTGTATGAGTTTGTAATCTCTTTTCCTTATGAAGTACATCATTTTCCAGATTTTCTTGATGTGTTTTAGCAGAATGTAGACCCTAAAGCATGCTAAATAGTCAGCATCTGTGATGCACCACTTTGTGTTAATATTTTAGTTCTTCCCAGTAGTAACTCGGTCTTTTCAGTTAACTTATATGACTCGGGCGAGAGAATAGATGCTAAATGATTTTGCTTTTGCTCCATTGAGCAAAACAACCTTGAGAGATGCCATGGTAAGCCTTCCAGATATTCATTAGTCCTTTGTTCGTATTTATTCCAGCATACTGAGAATTCTGACTAGCTGGCCAACTGACAGCTCATTAGAGTCTGCTGAGCTCTTCCTAACACATCATCCACGTGTGCCAAAAGAACCAGCCTTGAGTCTTTTTTCATTTCGCTATGAGCCAGCGTAATCAAAAATCCTACCTTAACATCTTTAGCATTGATTGCTAATACCCCAATACCTCCTGAAGCTCCCAAGCAAATTCTCATCTAATTTACTTTATTTCAGATGAGATATGTACTCACTTTGTATTAAAATAATCCTGTTTCTAGCCTTTGTGATTCTAAGGGACAGCAGTTTCCGTAATGGCAAAAGCACAAGGTCTGGATATGTTTTATTTTTTTTATTCTGACTCAGTATCAATGATATAGTTTTTAGATCCCATGTTTTAAAATATCAGCAGTGTTCTCAGAATACAAACACTTTATCCAAGGCTGCTTAAAGTGTATGAAATGCATGACCCATTCTCAAAGAAAACAGAAGAGCCTGAGGACTGTGTCTTGTCAAGAAAATTCTGGAGGAGAAATGACCCACCCAGAATAAACATTTTTTAAATTTAAGGTAACAAATATATTATATTTTATAATACATATATTTTTAATAAATTTCTCTTTTATAAATTGAAAGACTCATAGGCACATAATTTAAAAGACCCATAGCCTGGGGATAACGAAATCAATACAGAAGTGTAAGAAAATGTGAACAATTACAACCAATACAAGATATATTTTAAAGCCATACAGTCCCCCATAAACACATCATGGGAATCATCCTTCAAAATGACCATGATAAGAAGTTATTTTCTTCAAAGAAAAATAATTCTTTCTACATGCTGAATCTATAAATTCCTATTTATAAACTGTCTTGCATTTCATCAATAAAGCTTAATATGGCCTCGTCTATTAGGGGAGTATGGAAAATTTTATAACTATTTCATTTGCAAATTCAATAGTCATTCACATCCTAAAGTCAAGTAAATTTAAGTTAACTTCTCTGGAACACGTTGATCTAGAACAGCTGCCGTCAGATCGCGGTCCGCAGACCCCTGAGACCCTGTGAGGTCAAAACTATTTTCACAATAGTTCTAAGTTGCTACTAGTCTCTTTTACTGTGAAGCTGCTGGCCCTTTAGCACAAATCAAAGCAGTGTCACTAAACTGCATTAATAGTCATTGTATTCTTCATGGCCATGCAGTCCAAAAAAAAACCCCAAAAAAAGCCACTTCAAAATGCCCTTGATGAATCAGTAAAAATAAATTACGAATTTTACTGAATCTCTACGCTTAAGTATGTGTCTCTTTAATATTTTGTCAATGAAATGAGAAGTCCACATAAGGCACTTCTGTGGCATACAGAAGTACGATAGTAATTGTAGCTTCTCTGTCCATAAAGATTTCTCTTTTGAGCTTGGTAGTGATATTAATAAGTGTGATTCTTTTGATATTATATAATCAATGTGTTAACATTGATCCGCACTGCTCAGTGAACCAATATTTTCCAAATGATCTATACATGATTTTACAAAATCAGGCATGAGTAAAAAAAAGATCCATCCAAAATGCAACATAGATGAATAGATTTACATATAAGAAGGTACAAGCTATTTACTCACATGATTTCAGATTCTACATTCCAACTAACTTTTAGTCATGTTTTGGTATAATGGCAAAGAACCCTATCCATGTATTACCCAGAGAGACTGTTCAAATATTCCTCCCTTTTGCAACTTTGTAAACCCAAATTGTCTTGATGTACTACACCAAAACAATATTTTGTAACATAGTAAATGAAAAAAGCAGATATCAGAAGCCAACTTTTTTATATTTGGCCAGATATTAATGAGATTTGTAGAAATGTAATACAATGCCATTCTTCTCACAAATTTCTTTTGTTTTGGAAAATACATTTTTAATGAAAAGTTACTTATGTTAACAAGCAGTGATATACCATTGTTATTTAAAAATGAATTCATAAATGTAATTAAAAGTTTTAGTTTTAATTTCTAAAATGGTAGCTATCAATAGATGTAACTCACATAAACCATTAAGAGCCATTGATCCAGAACCTTGATCTTTAGTCTCATATTTTGATATCCAAATAAAGATGAGTGTTTTCTTTTGGTTTTGCTTTTGCTTTTTAAAAAAATCTCTGCTGGTGAAAATTGCCTCAATGATCTTCAAGCCTCCTTTCTGATGTCCTCAAACTGCCCAGAACCCTGCAACCCCACCTCATATCTCCTCTTCCTGATTAGGGCATATTAGAAAAACAGAGAATGACAGAGGCCAGGTTTTTAAATTCATCCCTCCTTGGAAATTAAAACAGTAGTCAGAGATTATCAGCTTTGATCAGCGGGTGATGGTAAAGAACCTCAAGTAAATAGAAACAGGTAACTTGGGTGGCAGTGGGCTGTGATAGTCGATGCCTACTTTGAGGACCAAGGCCATGAGTTAATCATTTATATCTTGTTAGATATGGATGAAGGCTTTGGAATACATGAAAAACATTTATCTTTGATTTCTTAAGAATGTAAACTTTAATCCATGTTGAGATCAATGTTCTTTCTGGTCCAATTTATGCTTGATATGTACATTGTTATCCTGGAAATGCTGAGGTGTTTGTAAAAAATTCCCTTAGGACATCCTGACTTTTTAAGTTTACTGTCATTTTTTTGCTATATAACCTACCATCTGTGACTCTATTCTTCAATTATTACTATAATTCTTGACTTATAAGTGGCTTGATTCAGTTGCTAGTCAGAATGCCTTAAGCCCTTTGGTTCATGTTTTCCTTTTAGATTTGAATGTAACAAAAATTGTGACATTAACAGACTGTTTTCTTAAAAACAGCACAACACCTCCAAACTTACCTGTACTATGTTCTATTCAGTCCTATGCTAGCCAATAATTACAGATCCTATTTCTTAAAATGGAAACATTTCTTGAAAAGTAATTAAAGCAAAGTTCTTACTAAAATTGAATTTTTAAAATGAATGTTTCCATTTTTATCAGAGCAATGTTGTTTATAAAATGCTTTATAGGACTGTTAATAAACACCTTGGGCAACAAATAACATCAGGTTGAAATGTACCAAAACATGTATTAATTGCCCCATAAAACATGCTCTGTTGTGTCTTATTGCTTAAATTAGGTGAAGTTGCCACGGCAACCCTTGCATCCTACAATACCACTATGGCTAAAGGAGGGCATGCTGAATTCCATGCTCCACTTACAAAAAGGCTAACAGGAAAGCTGTGCAGAAATGACGAGCTCTCATTGTTTACACTCCACTGCAAACACACTCACACTGACATACAGTACTCTAACAAACAATATTAGATGGAGATCAAACCAGGTCAGATACCTGTTATTTTCCATGGACAGTTGAAACAGACAGCAAAGGCTTTCATATGGGAGCTAAAGTCACATAATACGGGAGCATGAAGACACTCTTTTAACTTCCCAACTCTACATTCTAAGTGCATGAAAAAGCAATTGATTTTATGTTTCAAGTGAGATTTCAAGGCCTGATCCACCTTAGGGTATTTGCACTATTTCCTCATTATTTATTCATTCATTTATTCATTATTGCTTTTCTTTAGTCTGTTATTAAGTACAAAGTGCTTTAATAGTGGCTGAAGGTGGCTACTTTTTGTTTCTAAAGTCTAGAAGCTTATACTTTGCTTGAGTAAGTGCATTAGTGACGGTAATGCTTGCTGGCTCCTGTAACAATCAACAACAAAAATCTCAGTGGCTTAACACAAGGCTTTATTCTAGTTAGTGTCATAATCTGAGATAGGTTGAGCAACTCTGCCGGATGGCTTTTTTCCAAATAGTGATTCAGGGATCGAGACGCCTTCCATCTTGTGAAATTGTCATCTTCAACACATAGTGTCTACAGTTGCCATAGAAACTGTGACTATACAGGTGATTTTATGGTAGAAGTATACTGGTCTTCATCATGTTTTAATGATTCCTCTCTGTCCAGTGGCCTGTACACTAAAAAGACAAGTTGTTAATCTCCTGTCACATTCATATACAATGACAGAATAGTAACTGAATAATCCAATAGAACTTCCCATTCAGAAAATGGAGCAAATAAGAAACACAGCAGTTGCCACTCCTTCATAATTCTGAAATTCACTTGGACAGCTATTTTAAAGGACTCCCCCTAGAGAGCAGGGAGGGTTAGCTAATTAGAGCCTGTTTCTTCTCTTGCCCATGGTCTCCATGGTACCTAGTCTTCACCTCTGATTTGAACATTGAGGAAGATGCTTTCTTCAGGGCATATATGGACTACAAGCTGATTCTTGTCCACGAAAAGCTGTGAACTGAAGGATTGTTTTAGGTCTTGAATAGTCAGCTGTATTTAAATTGAACACATGGTTTCTTTGGTGATGCAATTCCCTGAAAAAGCGGTTAGACTTCTGATCAAAGTGCTTCAGTAATCACTCTCAAAATTGCTTGCAAGACATAACTTTTAAATCTGATTTGTTTATTTGCTTTCTCAAACTACACTTCTCTTTTTATGATTAATGGCAGCCACCTTAGACATATCTGAAATAATTGAGAAGGCTGCACCTTAACCTAGTCTTTGCCAGAATCACTTTACTCAATTGAGAAGTTCTACTAGTCCGTTATTGCTCAAAGCCTTTTCAAAATCCTATCTCTATCTATTTAGGGTCTAGGCCTGCACTATTCAATACTATAATTACCAGCCACTTATGGCTCTTGAGCACTTAAATGTAGCTAGTCCAAATTGAGATGTGATGCAAGTGTAAAATATTTAATATTTTTATATTGATTAAATATTGAAATATTTTATATAGATTGGATTAAATAAAATATATTAAAATTGATTTCACCAACTTCTTTTTACTTCTTTAATATGGTTACTAGAAAATTTAAAATTACCTATGTGACTCACATTATGTTTCTCTTCAACAACACTGGTCTAGAAGCAATTATCCAAGCAAGGTGCCAATTTTCTGAGTTCTCTCCGCTTTCTGAGTTCTGCTTTCATAGCTTTTTGAAAGCTAGCCAATTATTTTTTTAACTTATGTCTATCATACAACCTCTTGCCAAGCAGAGACAATAAAATCCAGCACATACCACTAACGTATTTTCCAAAGTCTTGCCTTAGAGCCACAATCTCATTAGGCAAATGAGTTGTCTTCTAGGGTGTGTGGGATAACAATTTTGCTAATTTTCATTTTGCTACTGTTTATCACTGATTTCCATCTTTCTAGCATCTGGTATTAGTTTTTAGTTTGCGTACCACCCAATTACCAAACCAATTTTATGAACTTTAGCTTTGGGTTGCAGCAGCCCACCATTCAAGCATCAATTACTCAGTGAATTGAAGTAGGCTAGACTCTTGTAGTAAAAGAGAAACTCAAACTCTCAGTGATTTAACACAGATACTCATATTAGAATCTAACTTAGTTTGGACAATTCTTGTCCAGAGGGTGACTTAGGGGTCCAGACTTCTCTCAGGCTTGTGACATTTCTCTTATGGTTTGGGAATGAAAAGAGTGACAATGACACAAGGCCTGGAAGTAGCTTACATCACTTTGACCGCATCACATTAGCCAGCTTCCAGTCACATGGCCCCTGAGTGCATACAAGGAAAGTTGGGAAATGGAGTCTTCTTGTCTGTTCAAAAAGAGAAAATGGGATTGGTGAGCATTTAGCTTGTCTCCACCATGATAAATGAGTTAAAATACCACATAAGGCACATTTAATAAAGGATATGTGAATAGTCTACAGAGCTTTTGTGTGTTCAAGTACGCATAACATGTGAGTGGGAGATATATTTGTTGATATTTGAATCCCTCAGGAGAGCCTGTTGGGGACAGAGGTGATTTGAGTCCCAGGGCAAATCGTAAGATAATGACTGAAGAAAGTTGAGATGCCTAGCACATTGCCCATAAAACTAAAGGCACTTGGTCAATGATTGTCACTGGGATGAGATGAGGCCTGTATTTGAATAATGAATTCTGTTTGCTAATATTGTGTTAAGAATTTTTGCATCTATATTCATCAGGGATATTGGCTTGTATTTTCTTTTCTTATAGTGTCTGTTTCTGGCTTTGGTTTGAGGGTAACGCTGACCTCTTAAAACAAGTTTGGGAGTGTTCCCTCCTCTTTAATTCTTTGGAAAAGTTTGAGAAGGTTTAGCATTAATTCTTCTTTAAAAGTTTTTGTAGAATTCACATATAAAACCATCTATTCCTGGGCTTTTATTTGTTGGGAGGTTTTTGACTCAATCTCATTATTCATTATCAGTTTGTTCAGATTTTCTATTTCCTCATGATTCAGTCTCAGTAGTTTCTGTATTTCTAGGAATTTATTTCTTTTGGGTTATCCAATTTGTTGGCATATAATTGCTCATAGTAGTCTTTTATTATCCTTTGTGTTTCTATAGTATCAGATGTATTGTCTCCTCTTTCATTTCTGATTCTATTTGAATCTTCTCTCTTCTTTTTAGTCTAACTAAAAGTGTATCAATTTTGTTCGTCTTTTAAAAAAACCAAATCTTAGTTTCATTAATCTTTTCTATTATTTTTCTGATCTCTACTTCATTTATTTCTACCCTACATTTTTCATTTATTCATTATATTTTTGAGCTCTTGAATTTCTATTTGATTTTTTTCTTCTATGATTTCCGTCCCTTTATTAAACTTTTCATTTTGTTTTTGCATTGTTTTCCTGCTTTCATTGCATTCTTCCTTGTAGCTCATTGAATGTCCTTAAAATGCTATTTTGAAATCTTTCTTGGGTAGATTGCACATGTCCATTTCTTTGGGGTCGGTTACTGAAAGAGTATTGTGATCCTTTGTTGGTGTCATGTTTCATTGATTTTTCATGTTCCTTCAAGTCTTGCATTACTGTTTTCTCATTTGAAGTAGCGATCACATCCTCCAGTTTTTACTGACTGCTTCAGGAGTGAAATACCTTTTTTCGGTCCTGCTAGGGATTCTGAGACTTTCCCAAATCTTCTTAGATATATATATATAAAATAAAATAATTGAAATAAATATATATGTTTTATTTTATTTTATTTAGGTCAGTTATTTTATTGAGGTCATAATGGTTTATAACGTTGTGTCATTTCAGGTGTACATTATTATTTATCAATTTCTGTATATTTACTCTAGACTCATGGCTCCCTATTTGGCAGAATTCTTAGTTTATACACCTTCATTCTATCCTGCACTATACCACACCAAGTACTGACAGCCTCTTTTTTACTTTCCAAGAGCAATGCTATGGCTCAAGTTTGTGGTCTTTCCCTGGCCCACAGATTCAGCCAGTTTTCTGTGCATGCTCCCTAGCCATCTGCCGAAGCTTGCTCTCACAGCCCACAGGGAGCCACCCATGGGGTGGGGTGTGTGTGGTAAGGCACATGAAGTGCTAGGGGTGCCCATGAGCCAGTTGGGGGAATCCACAGGCACGGTGCCCTAGTGGCTTATGGGCAGGCCTCCCAATGGAGTCCATGACACAGTTTGTAAGATCCACATCCTTTTGATACATCGAGAGCCCTGACTGCTGTTCTCCCAACTGCTCACTGCCCCTTGGTTGTACAGCTCATGACTCTGTACTATGGATGAAATGAGACAAATGGGCCTCTTTGGCAGTGTCTCACTCACCTAGGAAAGCTTCCCATTCACTCACAAGCTCTCACCTTCCCACATGGGAGAAATCATGGGTTGAGAAGGGCTCTCTTGACACTGAGCCGTGCCAGCTTGTGAGAGGAATGATGTTGGTAAAGTCAAATTATTTCTCTTACCCTCTTCGATGTATCCAAACTCATGTTATTGTGCTCTAATGCTGGGCTGGAACTTCTCCACTGGACTCCTGGATTTCCACAAAGATGCTCTTGACCATGGGTGATTGTCTAAATCAGTGTTTTTCAGGGGCTCCAGGACTCTGACCAAGAGGGGCTGGAGCCAGTTCACAAGCCACTTCAGGGTCCCCAGCTGGGACTGAGATCTGAATTCACATTACCCAATGCAGGGGTGGGTGAAACTCCCCCTGGATTTCTTGGTATATTGTCCTGGATCCCACAGCTCCCAAAAAGGCACTTTGTCCATGGATGGAAGCCAAATTGTTGTTGTTGAGGGGGCAACATGAACAAGGGACATCTTATTTGGCCATCTTGCTGATGTCACTCCCCTGCATTGGAATTTTTTATGCTTGCTCTATCACACTGGAAACTTTCTGCTTGTCAACTAATGTGTCATAAAAAGATTTGCTTATTTAGAGGGTTCAACCTTTCCTCCTCTAATAGACGAATAGTCAAAAAATTATTTCAGATATTGTTTTATCTATAACTGACTATTAGTTTAAAAAAGACACTTGCCAAACCAATATAAGTACTACAAATTATCAGAATATCAAATTTCTGCATCAAGTGAGATATGTGCCATTCTTCAATCTAACTTAAAACATAAATGTTATTTAATCAGCTGAAAAAAAAGAACAAGATAATTATATCAAAAACCATTGAGAATCATCAGATGTTTCTACTTTAAACCAAATGTTTATTTTTTATATTTCTTAACTTGTTTTACATTTAAATAATATTAATTGTATAGCCTCATAACATTATTGAACTCAGCTGCCTACGCAACTTTTCTTATACTATTTCAATATATATAGACTAATAACATACTTTCTAGTTCTGACAAAAATTACTATCACAATCTGTTTGAATATGCCTTTTTGGGTCTAAATTCTAGTAATCTTACCAGATAAGGGAGATAAATCTGGATAACTTGAGGGAAAATTTCAATGAACATGTAAATGGAATAGAAAGATAATTAGCTCCTGAATCTCAAACTTAACTTCTTAAATATTATTCATAAGTAAATACAATGTATAGTTAGCAAATGGCCGTTTGAGAGGTAGAAAATTGGTTTCTTTGAATAAAAATATATAGATATTAGTGAATTCAAAAGATAACAAGCTACTTCCACTCATCCTCCTCATTTATTTTAGTATCAAATAATGTGGCTCTTAGTTTCTTTCTTTGGATTATGTGAAAATGGAAAAATTTGGTACAATAGGTTTAATCCACCCAAAGAAATAATTGTGTAATAAAGAATAGGTTGAGATGATGAAGTCTTTGAAATTTACTGTTGAAGAATAGTTAATGTTTACTGAATGCTAAATAGATGTACAGTGCCTATAGCAGACATTAATGAGTGTTTAATTAAAAATGTATCAGTGAATGAAGGGTTTAGTGCCATTATTCTCTCTATCTTACAGATGAGGAAACTAAGACTTAGCAAGGTTAAGTATCTTGCCCAAGGTCACAGTCCCTCTAGGTGACAGAGCCATGGTTCCCTGAGGGCTATCTAACTCCAGTACCCATAGTATACTGCCACTTAAAAAAAGCTTAAATGGGGGCTGGCCCCATAGTATGATGGTTAGGTTCAATGCAGTCTGCTTCGGCGACCCAGGTTTGGATCCTGGGCACGCACATACACCACTCATCAGCCATGCTGTGGTGGCGACTCACATATAAAAGTGAAGGAAGATTGGTACAGATGTTAGCTCAGGGCTAATCTTCCTAAGCAAAAAAAAAGAAAAGCTTAAAGGAAATATGTTAGAAGTTTGTTTTGTTTTGTAAATAGATAGGGCTTATGGTTTCAAATTACCTGACAACATGGTTTTGTAATTCTAGGACACAGATGTAAAGAGAAAATCAGAGAGAATATAAACATCTATGTAATCCACAATATCAGGTTATTAGGAGAATCAATCCTGACTATGAACAAAGTAATATATGTGGATTAAAGAGTTGATTTATGATAAAACATATTGTAAATCCCAGAAAGAATTTACAAAATAACTAATGCCTCCATCGTTTTAGCCTTTTCTCTTTTAAGCAGTATTGCCCATTTTTATCTTGTCAGTGTGCAAACAAGAAATGATACTAGATGTTGTTACTCATTGGTCTTTCATATTAGTGCATACTTCTGTAAGTATTTTTCTTAAAATGTGACTCCCAAAAGTGCAGACAAGACCACAGATGTTATCTGACCTGAGCCAAGAACAATACAATAAGTGACTTTCTTATTTTTAGTATTTTTATATTTATTCAACCTAAAATTGCATTCAATTTTGTAACTACATCATACCATGGTTTGATCATACTGAGCATGTAGTCTAATAAACTGCTCTCTCATTCTGCATGAACTGGTTTTTAAATGAGATCTCAAGCATCTCTGCATTTTTTATGATTTTTTGAAGACAAGTATAAAACTTAACATTTATCCTAATTATAATCCTAATTAAAATTCATGCTTTCGGGTTTTTTAAAATTTTATTTGTTTTTTATTGAGGTAGCATTGGTTTATCATATTATATATATTCCAGGTGTATATAATTATATTTTGACTTCTGTATAGACGATATGACATTCACCTCCAAAAGTGTAGTTGCCATTCATCACCATACGTATGTGCCCCTTTACCCCTTTTGCCCTCCCACAACCCTGTTCCTCTCTGGTAACCACCAGTCTGTTCTCTGTATCTACATGTTTGCTTATTTGTTGTTTTTTATGTAACACATATAAGTGAAATTATATGGTATTTGGTCTGACACTTCATTTAGCATAATATACTCAAGGTCCATCCATGTTGTTGCAAATCCCAAGATTTCATCCTTTTTATGGCTGAATAGTATTCCATTGTGTATGTATATATCACATCTTTTTAATCCATTCATCTGTCGATGGGCACCTAGGTCGTTTCCAACTTTTGTCTATTGTAAATGAATCTGCAATGAACTTAGGGGAGCATGTATCTTTTTAAACTAGTGTTTTCGTGTTTTTTGGATAAATACTCAGAAATGGAATAGCTGGATTGGGTGATAATTCCCTTTTTAGTTTTTTGAGGAATCTCTATACTGTTTTTCACAGTGGCTACACTAATTTACATTCCCACCAGAAGTATAGAGGCTTCCTTTTTTTCCACATCCTCTTGTTATGTTTTGCCTTTTAATCATAGCCTTTTTGACGGGCATGAGGTGATATCTCATTGTGGTTTTGATTTGCATTTCCCTAGTAATGAGTGAGGTTGAACATCTTTTCATGTATATGCTTATTGGTCATCTATATATCTTCTTTGGAAAAATGTTCAGATCCTCTCTCCATTTTTTAATTAAGTTGTTTGTTCTTTTGTTGTTAATTTGTAAAGTTCTTTATATACTTTAGTTATTAACCCCTCATCACATATATGATTTGCAAATATCTTCTCCCAATAGGTAGGTTGTCTGTTCATTTTGTTGGTGATTTCCTTTGCTGTGAAGAAGCTTTTTAGTTTGATGTAGTCCCAATTGTTTATATTTTCTTTTGTTTCCCTTGCCTGAAGAGACATTTCCAAAAAGATATTGGTAAGACTATCAAAGAGTGTACTATCTATGTTTTCTTGTAGAAGTTTTCTGGTTTCAGGTCTTACATTCAAATATTTAATCCATTTTTAGTTAATTTTTGTGTATGGTATAATATAGTAGTCTACTTTCATTCTTTTGCATGTGGTTGTCCAGTTTTCCCAGCACCACTTATTGAAGAGATTTTCCTTTCTCCTTTATCAAGAATTAGCGTCCATAAATGTGTGGGCTTATTTCTGGGCTCTCAATTCTGTTCCATTGATTTGTATGTCTGTTTTTCTGCCAGTACCATGCTGTTAATGATTGCTATAGTTTTGTAGTGTACTTTGAAATCAGGGAATGTGACGTGTCCAGTTTTGTTCTTTTTTCTCAGGATTGCTTTGGCTATTCAGGGTCTTTTGTTGTTCCATATAAATTTTAGAATTCTTTGTTCTATTTCCATGAAAAATGTCATTGGGACTTTGATAAGGATTGCACTGAATCTGTAGATTGCTTTAGGTAGTATGGACATTTTAACTATGTTAATTCCTTCAATCCATGAGCACAGAATATTTTTATAGTTCGTTGTGTCTTTGATTTCTTTCCACAATATTTTATAATTTTCAGTGTACAGTTCTTCCATCTCCTTGGTTAAATTTATTCCTAGGTGTTATATCTTTTAGTTGCAATTGTAAATGGTATAGTATTCCTGATTTCTCTTTCTTCTATTTCATTGTTAGTATAGAAATGCTACTGACTTTCGTATCTTGATTTTGTACCCTGCAACCTTACTGTATTTGTTTACTATTTCTAATAGCCTTTTTGTTGGATTCTTTAAAGTTTTCTATTCATAAAGTCATGTCATCTGCCAATAGTGACAGTTTTATTTCTTCGTTTCCAATTTGGATTCCTTTCATTTTTTTTCTTGTCAAATTGTTCTGGCTAGGAGTTTCAATATTATGTTGATAAGAGTGGTGACAGTGGGCATCCTTGTGTTGTTCCTGTTCATAGAATGATAGCTTTCAGTTTTTCACCATTGAGTATGATATTAGCTGTGGACTTGTGATATATGGCCTTTATTATGTTAAGGTATTTTTCTTCTATACCTATTTTATTAAGAGATTTTATCATAAATGGATGGTGAATATAGTTGAATGATTTCTCTGCATTTATTGAGATGGTCGTGTGATTTTTCATTCTTCATTTTGTTAATGTAATGTATCATGTTGATTAATTTGTGGATGTTGAACCATCCCTGCAATAAATCCCACTTGATTGTGGTGTATGATCTTTTTAATGTATTATTGTATTTGAGTTGCTAGTATTTTGTTGAGGATTTTTGCATCTATTTTCATCAGTGATATTGACCTGTAATTTTCTTTTTTTGTGTTTTTCTTCTGTTTTTGGTATCAAAGTAATGTCTCATAAAATGAGTTAAGAAACATCCCCTCCTATTCAGTTTTTTGGAAGAGTTTGAGAAGGATAGGTAATAAATCTTTGAATGTTTGGTAGAGTTCACAAGGAAGCCATCTAGTCCTGGACTTTTGCTTTTTGGGAGTTTTTTGGTTACTGTTTCAATCTCCTTACTAGTGACAAGTTTACTCAGATTTTCTGTTTCTTCTTCATTCTGTTTTGGAAGGTTGTATGATTCTAAGTAATTATCTATTTCTTCTAGGTTATCCAACTTTTTGGCATATAGCTTTTCATAGTATTATCTTATAACCCTTTGCATTTCTGTGGTATCCACTGTAATTTCTCCTTTTTCTTTTCAGATTTTATTTGAGGCTTCTCTCTTTTTTTCTTAGAGTCTAGCTTAGTGACTCACTACCTTAGTGAGTCAATTGTGTTTATCTTTTCAAAGAAGCAGACTTTGTTTTCATTCATCTTTTTTATTGTCTTTTGAGTCTCTATTTCATTTATTTCTCCTCTGAGAAATTATTATTATTTCATTATTATTATTATTATTTCCAAGAGACCTATGTATACATGCACCATCCTATATCTTTCTTTCTTTTTTATTTTTTTGAGGAAGATTTGCCCTGAGGTAACATCTGTGCCAATCTTCCTCTATTTTGTATGTGGGTTGCTGCCACAGCATAGCTGTTGAGTGGTGTAGGTCCATGCCTGGGATCCAAACCCACATACCCTGCCCACCAAAGTAGAACCTACCAAACTTAACTACTATTCCAAGGGGCTGGGCCCTATCCTACGTCTTTTGATTGGGCCATTTAGTCCATTTACATTTAAAGTAAATTTTGATAGGTATGTAGTTATTACCAATTTACTACTTATCTCTGGATGTTTTTCTGGTTCTTCTCTGTTCTTTTCTTCTTCTCTTGCTCTCTAAGACCCTTGTCATTTGGTGACTTTCTTTAGTGTTATGTTTGGATTATTTTCTCATTACTTTTTGTGTATTTATTATAGGTTTTTGGTTTGTTGTTACCATAAGGTTCATATATGACAAGCTACGTGTATAGCAATCTATATTAAGTTGATAGTCTAAGTTTGACCTCATACTAAAAGCCCTGCATTTTACACCCCTACACATTTTATGTTTTTGACATGATATTTCATCTCCTTTAATTTTGTGTAGCTCTTAACCTCCTATTGTAGATGTAGATGATTTTAGTACTTTTGTCTTTTGACCTTCATACTAGTTATTGGGTGGAACAGGTCCCCAGCATGGCTGGCTTTGAGGCCTGGTAGATCACAACAGCTGTGAGCTCACTGGTAGGCAGGACAGGCCTCTGGTGCAGGCTTCTTGTGCTGCCCGACTACATATGATTACCTTGGGTACTCTACTTGATGGGGCAGGCCTGGCAATAACAGCCTAGGGGAAGGATTCTAAAATGGCACCTGCTAGTATATGCATTAGCATAGTGAATTAGGTCACAAAAATTACTGCCCTCAGGGGCTCAGTCCCTGGAGAACAGGGGGCCCAGCCATGTCGTGCCTCTTTAGGAGGCTCTCAGAGCTTAGTAAGTGAGGCTTTTTTATCAGTGGACCAAGGCAATTTTCTATCTGGTGCTTTTTTTTACTGTTTTTTTTTTGGGTTGTGTGAGTCTATGTATGAGTCCTTTAAGAATAGGTCTTCTTTTCCTTTAATGCTATAGGTTTCCTAGGTATATTTCCTGTTTGTTTTCAAAGCTAAGTGTTTTAGTGTCTCGTCTCTCTTGTGTTGGATCTAAAGGCTGAGGTGCCTAACGTGGAGCTCTAATCCCTCACTTCTCCCCCAGAAGCTCTGTATCTTTGAGATTGCTCCTGATCATGAAACATCACAGCTACAGTGTATTTTTCTTTTCCTCAACAGGACAGTAGCTGCCTCCTCCACCTTTCTCCGTGTTGTCTCTTGTAGTGGAGGTCCTTTTCATCGAGTTTCCAGATCTCTCACAGAGGAAATTATTCTACATGTAGTTGGACATTTACTGTGTTTGTGGAAGGAGGCAGCTTCAGGATCCTCCTACAGTGCCATCTTCCAAATTCTCCTCATGCTTTCAGTTTTGATCCTATTTCCAAGTCTATCCCATTCTGACTGTGATATCCCAAGTATTCTACATTTAAACTTTGCAATTTGTTTTTCTTCTGTTATTTACAGGCCTGATTTATGTCATTTTTAGGAGTCAAATAAAAATTAATTAATTAATTAATTAATTAATAGTGTTATAGACAGGGCTGTAAGCAAAGCCCTGCAGTTCATGGCATTTGATGTTCACAGTGACATTGAGCAGCAGCACAATGTCACATGCTGTGAGTACACTGTTCAACAAACTGCAACTCTATCTAATAGCACTGGCATCCAGTTAATGTTTTTGCATATTGTAAAATAGACTGTCATGAGAGACACTTTGGAATAGCTCTTTAATTCAGGCTTCTTCCTTTTGCAACTCAGGAGCTGAGTATGTGAAAGAGATAAAGAATGACAGTCATCAGTAATTGGCGCTAGTGAAACCTATGAGAGAAGATGAAATTGCCAGAGGAATGCATGCAAAATTAATAGAGTGGAATAGAGAATATGATTGTGAATTCATCAAAAAATAGGAGCCATTCAGAGGAAGAGGGTCTGTATAGAAAATTAAGAGGAAAATGTGGGGCTGGCCCAGTGGCGCAGCGGTTGAGTTTGCATGTTCCAGTTCAGTGGCTGTGGGTTCACCAGTTCGGATCCTGGGTGCAGATCTATGCACCACTTAGCAAGCCATGCTGTGGCAGGCATCTCACATATAAAGTAGAGGAAGATGGGCAGGGGTGCTAGCTCAGGGTCAGTCTTCCTCAGCAACTAAGAGGAGGATTGGCAGCATATGTTAGCTCAGGGCTAATCTTCCTCAAAAAAAAATTAATTAATTTAAAAAAAGAGGAAAATGTAAGAGATGTTGAAGGAGTATTAATAGTGTAGCGTCCTGAAAACAAAAGGAGGGACAATTACCTTAAGGGTGGTTCTGCTCTGAAGTTTTCCTCCATGTATAATTTAAAGTCAATGTGCATAATGGTTTCAATTTAACTCCCAAGTAATATAGGAATCAAGATCCTGAGGAAAACAGCTAGCAGATGAAACCTACTCCTATGTGTACTGGATAAAGTTACCAATAAAAGCTAGCTTAAAAACTAACAAAGGTGCTTAAGGGGAATGTGCTATCTTCAAATACGTATAGGACCAATTGTGTGTAGCTCCAGAGAACTGAACTAAGAAGAATGGATGGAATTTCTGTGCCATTAATGGTATGACCTATCTCACGAAAGAGTAGTTTTAAGTGCTATTTTTTTCATGATGTCATTTATTCCACCTCTCTTTTGATTAACCAATATTTATTGAGCCAGACCATATGTCAGATACTTTTTGAAGTGCCAAGGATCTAGTGCTGACCAACACAGGCATATTCCTAAATTCCTGGAGCCTCAAGCCTAGCTGAAGATAGGAGATATGAAACCTATATACAAACAATTATTTAAATTTTGATTATGATGAACTCAATGAAACACAAGTACAAGATCTATAATAGCATGTAGTTGGAGAATTAGGCTAGTCTGAGAGACTCTGGGAAGGCTGCTCTGTATGAAGTGATGTTCTAGCTGAGAAGATTACCAAATAGAGAGATGGAGGAAGCACATGGGTGGGAGACTAAAACAAAAGTTGCTCATTGCAAATAAGGAAGCAAAAGCAAGCCAGTAAGGATGGAGACGTGTCATCATGAGGAAGGGTATTCTTAGATGGAACTGGAAGGTTACGCAGGCTCCAGACCACATAGGGTTTTGTGAGATTTTTGTCTTCATTTTAGCATTAAAAAGGAATCCTTGAAGAAAGGAAGTAACATAGGTTGCTTTAAAGAGATGGCTCCAACTTCTGAGAAGAAAATAAATTAGTGGGGCTGAGAGAGAGAATAAGGAAGTAACAATTAGGAAGATATTTCAATAGTTTTTTTGTTGTTAGTGTCATCGAGTTGTTTCCAAGTCCTAGAGACCCTGTATACAGCAGAGCAGAACCTTGCCTGGTCTTTGTGCCACCTTCTTACCTTTTGGCGCTATATTAGACAATGTTCCCCTGCTATTCATAGGGTTTTCATGGGTAATTTTTTTGCAAGTGGGTTGCCAGTTCCTTCTTCCTAATTTGTCTTAGTCTGGAAGCTCTGCTGAAACGTGTCCACCATGGGTGACCCTGCTGGTATTTGAAATACCAGAGGCATAGCTTTCAGCGTCAGAACAACATGCAGCCACCACAGTATGACGATCAGCAGACAGGTGGTGTGGTTCCCTGACCTGGAAATGAAACCAGGCCTTAGCACTGAGACAGCCAAATTTTAACCACTGATCACCAGGGCTGGCTTGTAATACTTTGATCAGAAAATAACAGTAGCTTGGGCTACAGTAGTGGCAGTAAAGATGAATAAGTGAATTCAGTATATCTTTAGACATTTATTTTGGTGTTCAAATGGATATGAAAGAAGAGTATTCATGAGAAATGCAAGAGTGAGAAGTTCTGCTTTGGATAAAGGGTTTGACTAGGTTATTTCTAAAGTCCATTCCAAAAAAGGCTTAATCCTATTATTCTGTAACTCCGTAGTATTGACTTATATTGCAATTTCATGACAAAACAATAGACTTTGAATCCATTGTCATAGCTCCACTAGGGGTGCGGAGGGCAGGAAGGTAGAATTTCATTTGATTCACTGTATTCTTGTTTCTTCAACCACTGAAGACTTGACGGAGGTGCCCTATTTATTTAGTTTTCAGAATACTTAATTCCCTCCTGATAACTGCTGAAGTTAATATGTTGACAGTGTGACAGTAGTGGAGGATAACAAGTAATTACAAACAAACACTAAAACTAAAATAAACAGTTTATGCAGTGAGACTGGCTGCATTTCTTGGGTTGATCATGATTAAAGACTTGTGCAAATCCTCCCTCCACAATGATTTTCTCGCATGCTGAGATCCTGAGGGGAGGGTTCTTTATGGCTCCATCTGCATCTGAGTTATCACCAGGCTCTCTCTAACAGAGGGACAGGAGATTTTCAATTAAGCCTTTGTGAATAAAGACAAAACCCTTTGCTGAAGTAATTGTCTGGAAATCAGTGGCAACCCAATTTTCAACATGCAGTGTAGCCATTAATTGGCTAGGTGCCAACAGTGGGCAGGAGGGGTTGGGGAGAAGCTGTCAGAATAGAACATAAGGCACAACTTAATGTCCCTGGCAAGTTTGCTTCCCTATGGTCCCATCAGAAGGGACAGTCTGATTGAAGATCTGTAATTATTTTTCCAATGTAATATCTATTGGTTATGTGCTCTGTTCTATTTATTTTTCTAATACTTTGTTTTAGCTCAATAGACTTTTAGGGAGGGAAAGCCAATATTGTAATAAATTATTGGAAATTAGATTAAAGTAAATTAGCTTTCATCAAATATACATAATCTCAATGCTTAAAAAATAAGAAAGGGACTTTTGTTTCCTGGAAGTAGTTTCAGTTTTAACTTTGAATGACTGTGGGGTAAGATTTTCCATAATATTAAATTCATAAATCCTAGACTGTTTTGTTTCTTCCAGAAATAACAGTAATGAACCCAAAGGGAAACTTCTTGATACAATTGTTTAGGGCTTTCTGAACTCAGAGTGGTTCTTTGCATGTGGGGGGAACTCAATGATGAGTAGTCAATGACTGAAGACAAAGCACAGTCTCAAATACATAGGCTGAAAAGATAGGCAAAAGTTCTGTTGGCATAATCCCTCAAAAGATCGGATAATTAAAACCATATATTCCGTAGTAATATAGGACAGTCTGCATATCTTTATGGAAGTTAAGATTTATCATCCAGAATAAAAGAATATGTAGACATGAAAAGAAATATAGAGGATGGTACAAATCCTATATTTGGCAAATGAGAGTACAGAGAATCAGATATCTAAGTTATGGAAACTCCAAATCCTAGACAAAATGATGGAAGCAGAATTTTAATCCAGGTCTTAACTTCTTGTCTATTGTATTTTCCATTGTTTGGCCACCTTGTTGTAGGGGATCATGCTTTGTCATTTTAATGTTCCCTAAAACATTTAAATTTGCCTTTTAAGTAAGTACATTCCTTTCTTCCTCCCACTAGTGACAAATATGTTGTTTCACATGCATTCTTTCCATTTACATTCAGTTTATAGAGAGGGAATGTTTGCAGAACTCAGCTGAAGAGGCAAACCTATTCTGAAACCGTCTGGGTCAGTCCTGCTTCAACGCCAAATAGTGACCCAGACCGAAAGTCACAACCAAATCTTGATTGTCTTGCATCTGCCTGTGCTGAGATTGGTTGTGAGGGCTCTTCCTCAGGACTTGTAACAAACAATATGTAAAATGCCCAATTTTGCAAATTATTTTTAACAAAATAAAATAGCCACAAATTTATCTCCGTAATACTATCACTCTTATTCACTTGGAGTTTTTTAATTTATTTTTTCTTCTGGTGGGATAAAAAGAGATGAAGTTTTGGTTACAGATCACATAAAAGTACATTCTCTTCATGTGTTTTTTTGTCTGTGTGTGAGGAAGAGTGGCCCTGAGCTAACATCTGTGCCAATCTTCCTCTATTTTATGTGGGATGACGCCAGAGTGTGGCTTGACAAGTGACCCAGGATCCAAACCTGCAAACCTGGGGCCACCAAAGCAGAGTGCGAACTTAACCACTACACCACCAGGCCGACCCCTTCATGTGTTTTGAGTGAAGAAAAGATTGTGACACCACTGAAGTAAAACATCTTGTCTTCATTTTCAGTACTCCAATACATAACCATGGACTTTCTGATTTCCTAAGTGACCTTCTTTAAGACCTTGAGTTCTTTTTTAGGTTGTGTACCTGGTTCATTTTCCTTTACATCTCTTCTACACAGCTACAAAGTAGGCTAAGGAGCAAGGAAGGGGATTTATGTTAATTGAGGGTCTGCTGTGTAGATGCTCTCCGTGGACACATGTTTACTTAATTTAAACCTCTCAATCACCCTGTGAGTTTCTATTATTCCTTGTTACAAATGGGCAAAAATGAATTTGGAGATATCTATCAGCCAGCAAATGAGTGTAGAAAAAAAAGGAGTTTAACTTATTTTTATTGCTTTTACCAAAAGTCTATTTACTCCACTAAGCTGATGTCCTGATCGAATTCCTGTCTTTAGTTAAGGAGGCAGGAACCATAGCTGGATGCTTTACAAGACAGGTGTGCAATCATCTTTGCAATTTGTTGCATTTTGACCTTATATTGCACTTTGGGGAATGGAGCTCTCTGGAAGAACTCAGCATACACATACGAGGGAAGGTTGTTGAAGAGGATTCAAGAAATGAAAAGGATCCTGGTCCTGTTGACTAGATAAGGAAATAGGAAGAAGAGCAGATTCTGAGGAACTATGATGAATTCAATTTAGAGGAGGTTGGAGGAAGGTCATATGAGGAAAAAAAATTGAAATACGTGGTAATAACATTCCAAGTGTTTTAAAAACCACACTAAAAGAAAGATGGACATCTTTTAGAACTTAACTTAAATCCCATCACATACTAACTATATGAACTCAGTCTTCTCTTTTGGAAAAACGAGGATAATGGCGCCCACCTCATAGGGATGCCTAATGAAAGGCAACCCAATGAGAAAACTCCCTGTCAATCCCCCCACCCAGCACCCAGCTCACTGTGGTCAGGAGCAGATATGGGTGCTTCCCTGTCCTTCTCCTTAGTTTCAAGGAAGGGGAAACATTTAGCATATTAATGTCCACTTTTTTTACAGGCTTTGACATATTCAAGATATTTCTGTGGGGAAAAAAGTGCCCTAGGTAAATGGTGTATGTCTCTCACCAGTGTCAACTTACTTGACAGTTATTGTCATCATTTTTTATTATACATTATTTCTCATAATCTTGAAAGAAAAATTGCCCCCTCCCCTGTTACCAAAGCAGGCCTCAAAGATTTTTCATTCTTCTTTTGATAAATGACATGATATGAATCAGCTTTTACTGCACAATATGAACTGTTTCTATAATAAAAATGCACCATACAACAATTCCATTGCCTTTATTGGATTTAGGGTTTTTTATTTTAGTTGTTTGCACTGAGATATCCATGTAAACTATTTTTAAAATCAGAAGTAGAAATCAAAGGTGTAAACTGTGTCTTTAAGGCCTAACTAGCTATTTTAGCTTAAAAAAAACCAAAAGCAAGCCCATATTAGCTTACATTTCTACCCCTCATAATCAAGAGAATTGTTAGGAGAATTTTGGAAGGAGTAATGGAGAAGCAAGCATTGAAATTAATGCAAAACTGACTAGTTAATTAGCTAAACCCATTATTTTCATACAATAGATTATCCAATGATTATACTATTCAATGTCACATCATATAAATGACTTATTTGATTTGGTCTGGATAGACATCATGCTTTAAAAATGAGGATTCCAGTCATTAAAAGAACAAGTGACTTGACTGATATTGCCAAGTCAGTGTTAGAGCCAGGACTAGGACTCTTTTCTCCTTGCGCCTGGTGCAGCAGAGCTCTTACTGAATGTGTCTGAGTGGTAATGTTGGCACAGCTCTTTGACGGGCACTATGGAAGGAGAAAAAAGAAGAGGGCCTGGTCTCATCAAGAAGAGGTAAATATTTTCTTGGGGGGTAAATAAAATGCATCTTTGTAAAATTACTGTATCCTTTCACATACACTGTTTATGTGCTAAACTTGGGAGCCCAGAAAATATATGACAGTGTCAGAAAAAGTGTTCATTGTGGGGTGCCGACGAGAAATACGAAAGGGCTTAGATATGAGAGAGGGTTTTCCCAAAAATTATTCGGCTGTCTTAGAAAAAACGTGAAAGGACAAAATCAAGAACCCTTTTGGTTAATCTCCATCCTCCTCTCCCCCATCAGATAACGAAAAGGATGCGGGAGCAAAGGTGCATCGTGGTTTAGCAGCAGTGTTTGGCACAGCTGACCACTCTCTCCTCTTCGAAATACTCTCTTCTGCTGCTTAATTTTTTACTTTGGATCTTCTGTCTGTTTCTTCTTAGACATTTTTCCTTTGGTTCCTCCTGACTTTATCAGTCTTCAGGCCTTTTTTTCTAACTGCACTCAATGAAGAGTTGATTTCATTCAGTTTCAAGACTTTCTTTAGCATCACTGTGCTGAAGTCCCCCAAATGCATTTTTCTAGCTGAGCTCACTCCCTTAAATAAGAAAAAAAGTCCAGATTAGAAAGAGGACTAGATTTTGAGGAGTCAGGATGGGCTTCACGGAGTTGGTGGGATTTGAGCTCGTTTTAAATGGTGAAATAGGTTTTTAGATAGAGAAGAAGGAGATGTGCAGTTTATGAAGAATGGTTAAAAATGTCCTGTGCAAAGGATCGAGAAGTAAATTAGTGAAGTTTAAATGGAGAATTAATATTGGACAGCATAGAGAAAAGAGCTTAGAAAATTTGATTGGGATCATCTCATGGATAACATTCAATTCAAGAAGGGGCCAGGCCGGTGGAACAATGGTTAAGTTCGCACGTTCCGATTCGGCAGCCTGGGGTTCCCCAGTTTGGATCCTGGATGTGGACATGGCACTGCTGGGCTAAAGCCATGCTGTGCTAGGCGTCCCAAGTAGAGGAAGATGGGCATGGATGTGAGCTCAAGGCCAATCTTCCTCAGCAAAAAGAGTAGGATTGGCAGTAGTTAGCTCAGGGCTAATCTTCCTCAAAATAAATAAATAATAATAATAAAAAAAATTTAATTCAAGAGGTGAAATTTTATTTTACATATAGTTCCTCCCTCCTATAACCTAAACATTTAAATGAATCACTTGTAATCCTCCTAGTTGGTTCGATACTACAGTCAATTGAAACAGTTCTAAGGGGTACTTGGAAACTAATAAAAGCGTAAGAGTTAAAACACATATTTCACGTATTTTTTTTTGAGAGCTCTAAGTTAACAGTGAGGATGCTTATGGGGAGGGAGAATTTCCTAAACTTTAAATTTCCCCTGGTATTTGGAGAAGAATACTCAATAATCAGCTATTACTTTGGAGAGAAAAATACAATTAACGAAACATGACTTTTACTGCAATTTTGCACAGGAAGGCAGAAAGAGTAGAATTGGACCTTTGAATAAAAGCTGACATTAATAAGGCAATTTTTATATGTCTTATGACTAATAAGAAATTGATTTGGAGGGTTGTGTATTTGTTTTACAAATTAATTTATGGTTAAACAAAAAAGGTCAATCGGTGGAGTTAGGGCAGTAAAGGGAAAAGGACCTTCAGCTGGAAAGGGGATTTGGCGTGGCTTCGCTAGGGATTCAGTACATGAACTTAAGCCTATCGTGCCATCTATGCATTCCTTATTGTTCTTGTTTGTAAATTGTAAACCCTACCTTCCCCACTTCATTGAACCAATCAGCTGTGGATTAAAACAGATAATGAACATGAAAGTTTTCATGTTTATAAAGCACAAGGCAAATGACAAGTGGCGCTTTGGTAACTACTGTTATTATTATAAATGATATCGTATATGAGTAGACCAGGACAGGCAGGAAAGTAGAAACAATTGAGAGTTGATCGTGGTTACATTGAGGTGACTGATGTTGTGGATGTCAAGAAGTGAATTAAATTGACTAAATTATGGTTCAATTTTTACTCCTTTTCAGTTCACTTTTTCAGCCTTTTGACTAGCTTTTAAGGTGCTAAATGGAATTACATTTTAATAGAAAATGTAAAATTTTCCAATGTTATGGCTCAAAAACCCAGTAAATCTTCAGAACGATCAGCCCTATTCTTCCTTCAAGCTGCCTATGACAACTCTCTCTCCTCGAATCTTAAAGAAAATAGAAAAATATTTTCATTAAAAAATAAAATCAAACAACATGTTCAAGAGTAAAACCCTTACCCAAAAATATATGTAAGACCAAACAATGGCAAACTTCCCCATGAGAAGTTGAAGACTGATATAGTTTTCTTGGTTATTTTTTTTGTTTTTTATATTATGGTTCCTTAAGCAAGAAAATGTAGAGAGTGAAGCATCTTATTTGTTGACTCTAGAGACAAAGACTCATATTAGGTCATTTATGTCAAAACTCCTTATAGCCTTCTGAATTATCTGAAAAATTGGTCTTCTTTTCTTCTCATCTCAGGAAATACTGCCATTGTCATATTAGTTATTAAGTTTAAAGCCTACACAAAATACAGTGAGGAATGTATTTGACTGTTTCATCACTGGACTTATTTAGGTCATGACAAAAATAAGTAGTTTTCTCAAGATGTTGAAATTATTGAGAATAGAGGTTTTGCTTTTTTTTTTTTTTGAGGAATATTAGCCCTAAGCTAACATCTGCTGCTAATTCTCCTCTTTTTGCTGAGGAAGATTGGCCCTGAGCTAACATCTGTGCCCATCTTCCTCTACTTTATATGTGGGACACCTGCCACAGCATGGGTTGCTAAATGGTGCATAGGTCCGCACCCAGGATCCAAACTGGCAAACCCAGGCCACCGAAGTGGAGCAGAGAAACTTAACCACTACGTCACCAGGCTGGCCCTTGAGAAATGGGGTTTGCTTTTGTATGCTTTTTCTTCATCTTAACACTGTAACCAAGAATTCCTTCCACTCACATACTACTTCTCCTTATCTTCACTCCTAAAACATTTTTATTTGTCTTTGCATATGGATTTGCAATGTGTTACTATCAACAATCAAGTAGATATTGATGAGGGCTTGATGAGCCGAAGAGTAGAAAGAAAGGTTTCTTGGACTCTCAAGGTCTAGTAGTAGTGCCCCTTTATTCAGAGAATAGCATGGGGACAGGACTAATAGGTAGTGAAGAGCTACAGTGTAGGGTAGGACCTGTGGGCTGTGAAGAGCTGCAGTGTGGGAACAGGATCCATGGGCAGAGGAGAGCTGCAAACATGGGTTAAGGGTAGGGCTAAAGTTATAAGGCGTAGGTATGTGAGTTAGCTCTTTACAAGACAAAGGAAAGATTATGTAAAAAAGTCGATAAAATGGTATCAGTGCAGCTGGGGCCTGGTTACTTGGTAGTCCTATAACTTTAGATAAGAATCAGATCGGATCAGGTCAGAAAGTCCTATGCTTCCCGAGGATGATATAGGTCAGTATGTAGGAAGCTTCTGTAGCTGGGGCAGTCTTGATCCTCGTCAGATATGGGTTCTAATCCTCATTATGGTCTTCTCTTTTCCTTCTTGGTGTACTGTGTAGGGGAGGAAGACATTTCCTCTACCCACTCTGGGTCCTTCTGGCTGGACTATGAATTAAATTGACATGAGACAGAATAACAGGAGAAAATTAAACAAAGCTTTATAACATGTATACATGGGAGAGACACAGGAAGACTGAGCAACTCACCAAAATGGTGGAAGCTCTCACCTTAAATAACATCTTCAGCTAAAGACAAAAGAGGATGTTGGGGGTGGAGGAAGTCACTTATGGGAGATCACCAGAAAAGTACAGTAAACAAGAGTAAGGTTATTATGCAGATTTAAGTCTTAGCCTTCCACGTTGATAGGTGTTTTTAGAGGATAAATTCATACCCCCTTCTTCCTGGTACAGAAAGGGAGACGCCTTTACAGATGGAGATTTCCTTTACAAATGTAAATGTCTCTTAACAAAGGGTAACTTCTACTTTTCAGAATTTCTCTCATGTCTGCAGTTTTTAAAAGTAACCAGCCCCAAATAATCCTCATGCCAAAGAGACATATCTTGGGGTGGCCAATTCCAAACCCCCACAGCTGCTTCCCTTCAGAGATCTGCCTGGTCCTGGGCTTATGCAGATTCTGCCTCCTGTCACAGTACCATGCTCCATCAATAATCTTTTAAAAATAGGAAAGGGAGAAAAACAGTGATTTTTAAAATGTATTTATAAAACATGCCCCCACCCATTTATAAAACAGGTATGAAGTGTTTGAGGCAGTGATTGGATAGTGGAGAGCCAAAGTGATTTCACAGAGCAGAGGGTTACAGTCAAGATGACAATAGTCATGAGCTACTTGTCAATCTATGAGTCTGGGCTTGTTCCTAACTGAGTTGGTAGCTCAGAGTGATGAATGGATATGGAATAGAAAGCAAACACCAGGGGAATTCCTGCCAGAAGAGCCCTTTGTAAACAGCATTCCTGGGTCTAAGAGGAGGAGATAAATAATTTTCTGAGGGCATGAAAGGACACATTACTCTGATTGCTGGCACTTCTGTTGGCTATGAAAAAAAATATTTTGGCCAAAGTAGTGCCATTGGTGGTCCAATATCAATATAACCTTAGACCAGTGGTTCTCAAAGTGTGATACATCAACCCCTGGAGAGATCCCCAGATTTGTTCAGAGAATCCATAATGTCAAAACACTTTTTTTTTCTTGGTGAGGAAGATTGGCCCTGAGCTAACATCTGTGCTAATCTTCCTCTATTTTGTATGTGGGATACCACCACAGAACAACTTTATGAGCAGTGTGTAGCTTGCACCCGGGATCCGAACCCGTGAACCCTGGGCTGCTGAAGTGGAATGTGCAAACTTAAGTGCTACACCACTGGGCTGGACCCTCAAAACTCTTTTTGTAATAAAACTAAAACAATATTTCCAGCTTTTCACTGTATTCACGTTTGCGCTGATGGTACAGAAATTATGGTAGATAAAACTGCTGGTGGCTTAGAATAAGTCATCAAGGTGGTAGCGAATACTGCTAGTGATTATTTTATTTTTGACCATCACACACTCACAGTAAAAATATGCCAGTTTAATTTAAGAATGTCTTTAGTGAATCAGTAAAAATTATTAATTTTATTAAATCTAAATCTCTACCCTTGAATACATAGCTCTTTCATATTCTGTATGAGGAAATGTTAAATGTACATTAAGCCCTTCTGCCTCAAACCGATGTTAGATGGTCGACTCCAGGCAAAGCACTTGTGCAACTGAGTGGCATGCTACCTTAGCCACTTTGTTCATAGAAGACCATTTTTCATTTATAACAATGACTGACTGACAAAATATGGTTATTTAGACTAAGGTATTTGGTGGATATTTTCTTAAAAATAAATGAATGAGCTTGTTACTTCAAGGAAAACGAATGAACGCATCATCAAGCTTTCATATAAAAAATTAGAATTTTGGAAAATTTGTATGTGACACATGGAGCTGGACAGCGTTTCAATATTTAAAGACTTTTCTGATGAAATTGGTAGTGATATTAGTGAATCTGACTTCTTCATATCTTATAATGAAATGTGTCAAACTTAGTCTGTAAACCAAAGTTTTCCAAATGCTAAGTGTAGGATTTTTCAAAACAATTCACGCGTAAAGGTTCACTCAAAATTCAAGATTCACCAATGGATTTTAAATGTGTAAAGAGATTATTGATTTGATCTCAGATTTCTATGTTGCAACTAATGTTTAAGAAACTACCCTACCGCTTGCCAAGTTTCGGTGTGGAATCAAAGGGGAACGTCCATAATTATCTGAAAAGGGAAATACTCCTCCCTCCCCCAACTTCATATCTGTGTGAGCCCAGATTTTCATTATTTACTGTAACCAAACAACATATTGGTACATACGGAAAATAAGAAGCTGTATTAGTCAGTGTACTCCAGAGAAACAGAACCAATAGGATATGTATAGATATGTATAAGAGGATATTTATTATAGGAATTAGCTCACAGCCTTACAGAGATTGAGCAGTCCCGTGATCTGCCATCTGAAAGCTGGAGAACAAGGGAAGCTAGTGTTGTAATGTAATCGAAGTCTGAAGGCCAGGGAACCAGGGGAGTCTATGGTCCTGGTCCAAGTCTGATGTCCAAGGGCAGAAAAAAGGACAAATTCGTCCTTCCTCTGCTTTTTTGTTCTATTCAGGCTCCCAGCAGACTGGAGGATGCCACTTGCTTGAGTGAGGATGGATCTTCTTTCCTCGGTCTACCGATTCAAAGCACAGTCTTTTCTAGAAATACTCTCACAGATAAACCCAGAAATAATATTTTAGTCAGGCATTCCTTAGCCTAGTCAAGTTGACACATGAAATAAACTATAGCAGGAGCAGATATAAAAATCTAGCTGTCTCCTATTAAGCCATATGGATTTGAAAAATGTAAAACAATGATGCTCTTCTCACCAAATATTCTTTTTGAAATTATAGCTATTTTGCTTCATAGATTTTATTTATGTTAACATATAATGAGGTTTATTGTATTGTTATTGTATTGTATTGTATTTATTGTTAAATGTATTAATAAATGTTGTTAAAAGTCTGTTTTAATATATGATATAAAAATGTTAATATATAACCCATATAAACAAAAGATATATAGAGTTCTCAATAATTTTTAAGAGTAGGGTCCTGACCCTTATCTTACACTACTCAAAATATATTAAAGACTTAAATATAAGACCTGAAACTTTAAACTCCCAGAAGAAAACATAAGGAAAATGCTCCCTGACTTTGATCTTGGCAATGATTTCTTGGATAAAACGCCAAAAGCACAGGCCAAGAAAAGATAAAATGGACAGATTCCCCTTATCTGGAAACTTCATTTTGCCGTTCAAGGCTCCAGTCTTTCTATGTATAAATTTCATGACCTCTTGGGTCTCATTCTGCTCTGAAATTCTATGATGACCTAGTATGATAATAAGAGCTGTATAAACTCTGAACAAGATGAGAGTAAAACAATGTAGGATCATAAAGAAGTTCTCTGGAGTGATGAGAACAGATCTGAAAAATAGGCAAGTTTGATGGACGGAAAGAAAGCTGGTAGGCTTTTCAGGTGTAACAAAAAGTCATAACATCCAGAATGATTATGAGGATGTGTGGGTGGGAATAAGGAGCTTTTTCTGACTAGAGCAAAGAGTTCATATAAAAGATTATTGATAAATACCACTGGGACAGCAGGAAAAAATAGGATGATTGTCAGTCCTGAGACTTAAGACTTTAGACTCTATCTAATTGCCAAACATGTGCTCCCAAACTGTCTCTATGTGAGCTAGCAGAGAAAGGCAAGCACATTTAAATAAACATACATTTACGTTTTAATATCTGTATGTTTTGATAGTTGTATATGTGTTTTAATAAGTGAATTTATTTTAAATTCTAATAGAAACAAGTATATCAAGTAATTATAAAGGTATAATGGTACTGATATAAAATTCTTTTATAAATATATTTACTTCTGGAATAATAAGTCAATTTTTAAATTCCTTAAGTAAACAATAGTACATCTGAATGGCAGATATCTAATTAAGTAATTTTGATTAGAAAACTCTTCTCATTAAAAAAGTCAAACATGATCAGAATAAATTCAGATCCTTTATGTACTGGAAAACTGAAATTTACACTAATAAAAATCAAGCGACTATCAAACCAAAAGTCCTAACTTGGATATGATAATTGTCAGTACACTGGGTCTCCTTGCCAGTTGTATTTCTGGGACAGTTTCCCAGTCATTAACTTTTTTTTTTTAATCCCTATATGCCAGAGATTTGGGCCATTTAACTCTCGTTTTCATCTTGTTTGATCTGCTACAAATTACTGTTCCACTGATCTGGTTCTGAAATGATTTACTTTCATCCATAGCACATTAAATTTTAAAGAGGTGCTTTTAATTGCTTACCCAACGGTGAACTGAATATAGGTTCAGGAAGCCTGGGTTCTCATTTCAGCTGCATTGCCTTTGGCAAGTTATCCGGGCATCTGTATTCTTTGATGATGCTTGTGACTCCTTATCATTCTAAAATGTATGAAGAATGCAAAATGTGCTAGACACAATACCAGGTGTTCTACATGCCATCTCATTTAGTTAATTATCCAACAGTCTGTAACTGTAGCTATAGACAGCACCATTTTGTAAGTGAGATTGCTGATGGCTAAGGAGGGTAAGTTCCACATATGCTCAAATATGAACTAGCCCTTATAAAAGGAATAGCCTTATGGTGGAGTCCTTCAATATGACTCAAAATTTGGAGTACTCTCTCAGTTACCTTATTTTATAGAATAAAATGACATGTGAGGACGACATGCTAGCTGGAAACACCCTCAGTTACTGCTGGTGACAAATGTTTAGAGAAGTAGAATTGGTTTAAATTTCTGTAAAAAAAAGGCCAAGAAATTTAACATGGATTTAATAATGATTCCTGGGAATATGAGCTCACAATTCCAATAATGAGGATGGTTACAATCTATTCCAACAAGACAAATAGAAAAAAATATTTACTGTGCTAAAACTATGCAAACAAAACAAGACAAAGTAAAATGTCCACTGACAGCATTTTTCAGAAATTCGAAAAGTTCAATATCTCAAACCAGATCCAGAAAACAGTACTCAATGACCTTACAAATGGCTTTATTTATAAGACACTGATATCAAAGATGATTATGAAGAGTTTAAATAATTTTAATGTATAAAATATGGTAAAAGAATACCATATATAAATTAATGCATTATTTTATTAAGTAATTTAAAATCTATAACTGTATTTAGAATTAAATATTATGTAACTCAGTTAATAAATTCAAAACTTCTTTTGGATCTTCTCGTTTGGAACTTGGGAAGTCCCTCATATTTGATCAATTATAGTTACTCTCTAATGATATGTAGCCAAGGAAATGACAGAGAAGGGATTCAAGCTTTGAATTCAAAGCACATTCTATATTCTATAAATCATGTTGTTAAAATTTTGTGTAACTTCCTAGAATACCAGGATAATTCAAAGGAAATTAATGGTTACTGAGGTGTTCGAGAGAGTCTTAATGATAGATGCAATGTTTGAACTGAATGCCGAGGGATAGTTAGAATTTTTATTGACAAGAAAAACATTGTTAACAGTGAATATCAAAAATAGTGTCACTCCATTCTTAAAAATGTACCTGTTTTGGTGGTCTAATAGTAATACTGTTATTATTACTACCAAAAATGCTTCACATTTATTGAGAATTTACAGTTAAGCACCATGCAAAGCCTATCAGAAAATGGTGATATTCAATTCGTACAATGACCCTGAGGATTGCTATTGTTCTCTTTCTAACACAGAGAAAATTGAGACTAAAGGGAGATTAAGTAATTTGCCTGACATCATAACGAAAATAGCAAAACTGATCCAGACCCAAGTATATCCAAATCCACTACCCGAGTTCATAAACCATAGCACTCTGTCGCCTTAATCTTTCTTTCCATTTTAAGGTCAAAAAGTCTTGAGAGAGAGAGAGAAAGATTAGTAAAGACTGGAATTGTCAAGGAAGCTTTCATGCAGGGTTATATTTTGGTTTGGCCTTGCAAGATACTTACAATTTGGATATGCAAAAAGGATATGGGAAACTATGATCATCCGAATAAAAAGTTATAACTCTGGACACACTATGGGGCAGGCAGGACAGTGGGAAATGTGTACAACCGTGTTTATCCCAACTGACTAGCAAACTGGAAGACCTGGCTTCCCCACTGTTAATTCTAGGCATTTTCCTGCACTGAAAGTTTTCTTTGAACATGTAAGAGTACAGGGATCCTGAGTGAGCATGACTGACCAGGATTTCAAGGAAAAAATGCCCATTATATATTACTCAAAAGGGAAGGATAAATGGCCATGCCATAACTGAGTTGGCACCTTCCATTGATTGTTAAAACTTTAATCTGGCTCTTATGTCTCTGTCGACCGAATGTTCACACATGAGTTGTTTTAAATATGAGGTCAGTACTGACAGATGCAGTATCATGTTCCATGAGACTTGCCTGATGTTTGAGAAAGCCTAGGAAAAACCAGCTATTGAATTGCTCCTTTCTCCCTTTCCCCCACTCACGCCTCATGGTTGCCCCTGTGATGCTTTGAGCAGAACTAAGTAGTGCTTGATGTAACTTTGAACACAGACATTTCACACACAGGCCTCACTCAGGCTGTGGGCTCCATCGTCCCCTCTGTCCAGCCTTGTCTTTGAAGTATTTAGATTCTCTCAGTGGTCATGTTGTGCTTGAGCTGAAAGCCAAAATTGCTAGAGCTATCCACTTTTCAGTTTCTGTGACTTACCCTGTGAACACTGACCACCAGAGATCTTAGAATATTCTTAGAACCTTTATTTCATAATGAATGTATGGTGTTTTGTGTGCTGTTCTTTTCTTTATCTGAATTGTCTTATACTTAGACACAACTATTGTCTTATACAACATGTATATATGTCTCTACCTATCATCTATCTATTTATCATCTTGTCAACCAGGCAACCGCATATATTAATGAATAACAAATTATATGTGATAAATATCTTCATTTAAAAAAAGGATCGTCTTGCTGCTTGTTGTGTGGCGTAACAATTTAGCTAGAAAGAGCCAAGTAACACATCACGTAACACTCAGGACTAGGAGCACATTAGGCGTCCAGTAAAATATTTGTCCTCAACAATACAAGAGCAATAATTCCTGTTAATGTTACTAATAATCTATAGAAACAAGAGACAGTTTTTGGGCAGCTGAACGTAGTGTCTGTTGAATTAATGACTGTCTTTGAGACTCCTAGGGCAGACCCAGTCCTTAGCATCCAGATAAAATCAATATTAAGCACACAAAGAAACTGCGCATTTTGCTTATGTTTTCAAAGATACTGCACAGTTAATGCTTTTCTCTTATATGAAGTTAATATATAATATATTTACAAGATGTTATTATAATATTTATTTTAATCACAATTACAAAAGAAAAATTTACTCATTAGGAAAAAAAAAATGCCAAGAATAGAACAGTGCAGAAAAGAGAGGGTCATTACCCATTACCCAACAACCAAAATTCAGACAGCAGAAGTCTGTCATTTCTAACTCTGCCCTGTTAGACCTTTGCTACCACTATACCTGGATGCTTTCATTTAAGTTTGTATAGCTCTCCTTGTCCTTGCTTGTCCCACAGGATGTGTGTTAACAAGTATGCAAATAACTGAAAAGCAATGAGGAAGAGAGAGAGGGGAGTCAAGAGAACAGAAATCCTCCCAAATCAGAACTAGCTCATATGCACTAGTACATTTTCATACACAGCTATCAATATTTATCAATAACCCAGCTCAATTCTACCATCTCTGATGCTTGAAAATCACAAGGAATATGGTGACAGATGTGTGGAGCACAGACCTGACCTTCAGAATAGCTGCCGCTGAGGCTCTCAGGGAGAGATCCAACAGGCTGCTACGGGCGGGTGGCCAGCAGAGTAAACAAAAGGAGAGGAGCTCAGCTCCAGGGCCTTCTCTTCTCTGCTTTCAGTGGAGAGAAGGCACAAATTCCCATCTGTCCTTCTCGATATTATGAAGAAAAACATTCACCGAGCGATGAGGCTTCTGATCCAAGAATGTAGATATTTAAGCAGAGTTTTCAGATAAGTAGGAAAGAACGAGACAGATTTGTGTTCTTTTAGAATGTAGAAACTGGAAGGCATATCAGGAAAGTTCAAGTTATCGAGTTTATGTTTATTACTCCTCACACACCAGAAAGCATAAAATCAGAGAAATCTCAGAAGTCAACTGGTTGTCCCTTTTTTTTTCAGAGTGGACATTCATTTCTTTTTATATGTGTCTTATTTTCTGTGTATTTGATTTTTTTCCATTTGAAAGCACTTTCACAGATTTTATTTTAGTGAAGTAACAGGGAAGTATCGTGCTTGATTCTTACTGTAGGTCAGCCATTTATGAGGTAAAAATTTAATTGAGGTATCTCTATGCATCAGTTTCCTCATATGTAAAAAAAGAATGACAATAGTAGCACCTAAAGTAGTGAGAATTGAATGATTTAACACATATAAAGCAGTTTTGAACGTTACAGCTGCCACATCATAAGTGTTCAATAGTTGTTGGCTGTTTTTAAGTCTCATAACACAGTCAGATCAGCTGTTCTCCCCATTTCACAGATGAGGAATCCAAGGGGCACAGATATTGAGTAATCTGCTTAAGGTTACAGAGTAGTCAATGGTCAAGTCAGGAGTGCCCTGTGCACAATATGACCTTTGGGTTCACATAGGTGTTAACTAAGGATCTTATTTATAGACTATTTCCAAATCACATTGACTTCTCCTTTCACGAAACCTCTATCACTCTTTTTTTTACTAATTCTTTTGTGTATTTTTATTTCTATTTATTAAACAGATTATAAACTCTGTAGGATGAGAATAGCATTTTTATTTCTACCACATCTTTCACAGCCCTTGCTATGAAACTGTAAAAGAAAAATTACACTGGACATTTTTTAAAAATGAAAGAAAAACTTTATTCAAGACTATCACACTAGGGGTCAAGACTATTGCAGTGAAAGAGAGATTGCACTCAATTCCGCTGAAACAAAAGGTGGGAAGATTTTAAACGCTGGGATGAGCTCATAGAAAAAAGAAACTGGAGGATATTCGAGGAAATTTGGTTAGTGTGGTTAGGCTATCTGTGATTGCTAATTGTCACTTACTGAAGTTAGGCTTCTAGGCTTCCACAGAGATTGGGAGTCAGAGGCCCTGTGTTTCTTACTGATTGCATTTCAAAGGGATGGCTCCCAGGCCCTTAAGAATGACTTTTTTCTAGATTGTAGAAGATTTGTATCTCAAAGAAGTAGAGACTGAATTTACCGCAAGTTTTGGGAAGTAAATGTTCTAAAGCTTTATTAATTTATTCTTTGGAATCTGAAAAGATCTTAGTCAAACTTCTTATTCTTACAATGTGTACTGGTTGTGTTAAAATATTTTGTTGGGGAGGGAGTTACATAGAGAAGTCAAAAGAGTGTCTAGTCAGTCAATGAGTTTAATGAATCATGACCAATCTGTCCAGGGGGAAATCTTTTTCTGAGTGCTGTGACTGGCAAGCAGGCAAATGTATTGCCTCTTTTGTGTGTGTGGTGTCTGCCCTTTTACTGGTGGAAGTGTTCAACAGTATTAAGATGCTCATGAAATAGCTAAGGAAATACATGAAATATGAAATTGGCTATCCAGATTTAGACATTTGGAATGTTTAAATCTATGTGGAATCTTTAGCATCTAGGACTCAAGAGAAGGGATACAGGCCTCAGGTGGAGGGGACTAAAGCTGGCAAAGGTGACTGGAGAGTCCCTGGCATGGTGCTGATGTGGGGCCTATAATAGAATGGCTTCTAAAAATGTGAGGTAAGTCCGTGTATGTGTGTTGTCATTTTTACTTCAAAATACATTTAAAGTGTTCACCAGGTGAAAGTTTTCATCTCACTAATGTGTCAGTATTCTATTCAGTATCAGTATATTTTAGAAAAGGTCCTCACAAAAAGTCCAGTAGATATTAGTACTTAGTAATTATTAGTGATCACATGTTAGGATCTTTTACAGAGTTAATAGATCAACAGAAGAGGAGAAATGACTGACAGTAAGATTTCCAAGGGTTAAGTAAATTATCTGTTCTCTTAATTGATAGAAAGTCACCATCTGGAGCTGCCATATTTTCCATAAAGAATTTTTTCTTTTGGTGACACTATAAGAGAGGAAATGAGCATATAATTCCTGTTCTGACTGTTGAAGGGAGCAGTCCAGACCTAATTAACGAAAGAGCTTAACGATAGGATTTTAGAGCACATGCGTACGTCAGTCCATCTCTGTGCCTTTGCTCTAAAGGCACAGCAGCCTCAGAGAGCATGAGGGTTTTGAATAACAAAGCTCCTGATGGTAGCTGTGGACAGACCAAAACCAAGCTTTCATGAAAGTCAATTTGCAAGTGAAAATCAATAAGAGAAACAATAGATAAATTTGGCGTTAGAACCGTGCCACTGTTATTTATTGTCAGTCATTTTATGAACTATATCTCTGTTATCTATGATTGTTTTATTTAGCAGTTAAAGATTATATAGTTTATACTGGCTAAAATAGTTATATTTTAATGCCCAGATACTAGACTAGAATTTGGTATTATTTCTATATTGTAGCTTTTTATGTATGTAGTGTACTTAATCTTACAGTGTTCATGCAATAACCAGATACTACTGCTGGCAAGGACATGATTTTAGGAGAAAGCAGCCAGCCTCTTCAACGGAGTAAACCATAAAAATTCAATTTTTGTTAGTAGAACGTTCCACAGATGATAGGATAAGACTGTGGAATAATAAGGCTATGTTTCAAAAATCTCCAAAAAGTCAGAATTGGTGGATGACTTCTAACTAAATGACAGTATGAATATTGCCAATGATTTCCATCATATCGAATCCCGTGCTTAGTTCACAGTCTATCTTACTTGACCTATTAGCAACATTTGCCACTAATCCCTTTTTATTTTTTTTTTGTGTGTGTGTGGAAGATTGGCCCTGAGCGAACATCTGTTGTCAATCTTCCTCTTTTTGCTTGAGGAAGATTGTCGCTGAGCTAAAGTCTGTGCCAATCTTCCTCTACCGTATGTGGGATGCCACCACAGCATGGCTTGATGAGCAGGGCTAAGTCTGTACCCAGGATCTGAACCTGCGAACCCTGGGCTGCCAAAGCAGAGCGTGCAAACTTAACCACTACAGCACCGAGCGAGCCCCCCACTGATCACTTTTTTTTTCCTTGAAACTTGAAGGATTCTTGACTTGGCTTCCAGGGTTCCACGTTCCCCAGGTTGTCTTCCTAGTCTATTGACCACTGCTTCTAAGTCTCGTTTGTTGGTTTATCTTCCTTTCCTTGATCTGCAAATGTTGAAAGTCCCAGGGGTTTATTTACATCCAAACTCCCAGAACTATGGCTTAAATACCATCTACATGCTGGTGAATCCTAAATTTATGTCTCTAGACTTATTTTCCTTCTTTTGAAATCCAGACATGTATTTCCAACTGTCAGACTAACATGTCTTCTCCATTGGGATAATTAATAAGCCATCTCAAACTTAAAGGTTTCTGAACACAATTTTCCATTTCCCTAACCCCAAACCTTCTCCTTCCATGTTTGCCTCCATCTCACTAAACAGTACACCATTCATCCAATTAACCAGGCCACAAACTAGAAGCAATCATTTTTCTGTTCTTTTCTTACACCCACATCCAATCTGTGGGCAATCCTTTCAAAGTATGTCTTAAATCTGATCATTTTCCACCACATCTTCTACTACGACCCTGATTCAAACTACTACCATATATTTTCAAAATACTTCTATAAATGCCTGCTTTCATTTTTCTTCTACTGTAGACTCCCTTTTACATATGTATTGATCTTCCTGAAAATGTAACTCTGATAATGTCACTTCCCTTTTTAATCCCTTCCCCATGGCTTCTCATCACACTTAACTCCCTCATGGGACTTATGTGTGCTATTTTGTTGCAGCCAATAATTGTGAGGGACAGCCCACAGAATCCTTAGATTTGAATCTAGACTCTACTTTGGGACTTGCAGCAAATTATTAATCCTCTCTGAGCCTCAATGTCCTTATCTGTAAAGAGCATGATGATAGTACTATCTCATAAGGTGGTTAGTTTTGAGAATTAAGCAAAGCGTTTCATAATAATCACTTGAAACTGGCATTTTCTATTTTTCTTGTATACTTTTCAATAAACACAGAGAATGAGTTTGTAGTAAGTACTCAATGAAGGTTAAAGATTATGGTGATGAGGTTTGGTTTTGCCCCCGAGCCTACGAGTTCTATGAAGACAAAGCCTAGGTTTATCTCGTTTGTTCTGTGTCCAGAGCCAACCATAGGGTTAGCACACATCAGGAGACCAGTAAGTAATTACTGAATGAGTGAAAGAATCTAATAAAACTTGTTGCCTATCTTTATCCTCAACTCCTTTTTCTCCTTTTGATTTTCTCTTTTCCAGCTATTTATATATTTACATTTTCCTAAGACCTGGAAATGCCCGTCTTCAGAATCCATTCTTACTAAAACAGAGTCATTCCTTTCTGTTCATGCCTTTTTCCTACCCTGCTTTTACATTAGACCCCAAAGCCAGAACACTGGCAGCTGTCCATTTTTTTACCAAAGTAAGCTGAACCCGCCTTTCAGCTTTTAAAGCATCTCTCAAGTTCTCATCACATCAATTTATTGACTGAAGTGTTATACTTATGTCATTTATTTCTCTACTTAATAGTATTAGGAAGAAAAGAAAGTATAAAAGTGTGTGTGTATTAGGTTTCTTCTACCCTGGGAATTAGCTTTGGGAAATCAGGCAAAGAGGAAATCCATAGATTGCTATCAGAACTGTGTTTTGGTCCTGAAGTTACTTTTCATTCCTAAAGGATATAGCAATTATTAATGCTACACATGAAATATGTCTGACTCTTTGCCTTTTGGATACATAGTAGATGTGCTCTTCATAGTTTCCTTATGTTTGTAGGGAGTCATGCGATTGGTTCTGGCCCATGAACTGTAAGTGGGACGATGTGTGTCACCTCCAGTCTAAAGCATTTACTTGTTACTGAGAGGCCCTCCAGAGCTCTTTTAGGCTCCGGCATGGTGACTGACCTTATTAGAGCTGGTGGCTGTTCCAATAGGCTGGGTCCCTGAGAGGATACATTGAGCAGAGTCCTCAGGCAATCTGTGATAAACACTTAGCGTACGTAACAAGTAAACTTTTGTCATTTTGTGCCACTGAGATTTGCAGTCTGTGTTATTTCAACATGACCTTGCCCGTTCTGACTTATACATAAGTTGATCTTTTCAACAAAACCATCATTTTCTACTTCTCGTTTCTTTTGAAATGAGAAAAATATCAATGATGAACGTGCTCTGTGCTCGAAAATATAATAAAATTTTAAGTCTCAGTGTCTGCTGTCATACTTTTGCTGATAAACTGATTAGAAAAGCATGCATATGGTCATGGTTGCGCTTGTACTTCTGTCACTATATTTTAAAGATCGTGAAATTTCAGATTCTACTCCAAGCCTCTCATTCAAAAATTGTTTTGCTTGTGAGAAAAAAAAAAATAAGACAGCTAGCTAGAAATCTAGTTCTCCTTCTATTTCATGCTAATATTGATATTAAAAATGAACAAACAAATGGAATAAGGTGCTATCTCTATGGTGTCAAATTATTCATTTGTTTTGGTTAAACACAATCCCAGTCAATCTGAACACTTGATAAGATGTAGAGAAAGTGTCCAGTTAACTGATTGACCTGATGTCTCTGTACTACATACATATTGTCTAGGGAGAAGGTAATTGTAGTGTTTCTGTGCTTCATCTTATTTTTTAGTCTAGGCTAAGACTTTCATAGAAAGTGGACTGATATTATCAGTTTGGGGGGCAGGGAGAAAGCATACTACTCTCGAAGGAAAAGGAGAGAAAAAGATCTTTTTGGCCTCTTAGAGATTTTCTCCTGGAGTCAAATTATTAGACATTGTCTGAGAAAATAACCCAGCTAAGTCACCCATGCATTTAGAAGAAGGGGAAAAAATAAAAGCACACCATTATGTCCAACACTTCAACGTGCAGATGTTAAGATAAAATTGGTCTTGAATTGAAACTTAAAGGAGAGAAAATATTTTGTAAATGTCTGAATTGCTTTCCTTTTCTTAAGTTCTATGGGCTTGGAAATATCTTTTTAACTTGGTTTAGAGGAAGTGCTAACCTATTGGCTCCTAGTGACACTGATTAATTGCTTTTCACAGCATTGGTAAAATTGTCAATTCCATTTCTTTCTCATTCATGCCGGGTCTAATATCTTCTACAAACTCTTTTGTGTAGCCTTTAGAACTTACAGAAAAACCAAGTAAAGTGAAAGAGGGAGAATATTTTTCTGTGAGTCTTTTTAAATAATTATTATATTAAGGAATAAAACAGAGGAATAGTCCAGCTTTTGTGTTACAGAGATAGAAATGGTAAATCTAGTTAATGCTAACTCTTCTGTCATCTCTCTGCTCAATTATTCTTTCTTCAGGCTCCTTTCTCTGCCTTACTTGACAGGATATATTCAAATTTTGGTATTGAGTAAAGCTTCATGCAATTATCTTTCATAGCATTTATCATTATTTTTTATTAAATTGAATAAGTGCTACATGTTTTGCATAGTGAATATAGATTCATTGAGGGCAGGAACTATATCTGATTTTGTTCATCCAGCATATGTCACAGACTTGGTGCTAAGTAAGTACTTAAAGCAAATTTGTTTAAAGCAGGACTTATTTCAGTCTGTTTACCTCTATGTGGGCTAACTATTGAAGTCCACTGTTATTAATACCTTAGCTTGCCATGCCTGAGATCTAGAAAAAATTATTCTCCTATCCATCATTTATAATCTTGACATTCTTACCTTAAATTGTTTTCCAATGCTTCTGTTCTGCTTCTGTCATTTATTCCAAGCATATACAAAGAGCTCTCTTCCATTACTTTTGGTTTGAATTGATTTCCTTTAGATCCGTTTTACTCAGTGAGTCAGAGATGTCAGATCTGCCTCAAACTTTATGATCAGTTTGTAAATATCAGGAGTTTTAAAGACTTTTGCTTGTATACATGCACATAAATATTTATTAGGAAAACACCAATATTTAGTCTTTGCCTTGCACAGAAAGGGGCTAAAAACAATTTTGCTTTTCCTTGGCTGAGTAGATATTTTTTACAGTGTATTAAAAACCAGGACATTTTTATGCTGCTTACGAGTGTGGCTCTCATTGGAGGGTAAGTCGTGTCAAACCAGAGGATAATGTTATATACACACATGTCTGCTCTCTTCTCCTGACCCTTCACCCAGACCAGTGGCTCTCCAAGGTCACTGGTGTGTGGCAGCAGCAGGTATAAAGAGTTTCCCAAAGGTAATGACAAGCATCCTTCCTACCTCAACCCTTCCCTCCTTCAATATTCTTGGTTGAAAGCCAATGCCTGTGGATAAATATAAGCAAATTTAGTGTTATATTTTGTAGGGGAGGAAAAAGTTTTCCTTGATTAACAGGAGAAATGCACACAGATTTATTTAATATGTTTTACGTGACACAGGAGCCTTCATAAGGAAATGAAGACCTGAAGAAACAGTTAGACTCGAGTATTTTTATGCTAGAGTTGATGAAGAGTGGACAGTCATGGAGGAATATGACAGGTTAGGGAGTATGAGGTAAGCGTAGCAAACCAGGGTAAAGTTAGCGAGGCTTGTTTGTTAGGATTCTTCTCAGTGTCCCTGTGTCTTTGGAGATAAGGCTGTTCCTTTCCTCCAGTGTAGGGAGGGCACCTCTTACAGGAGGGTTTTACGACAGATTTTAGGCGAGAGGGGCAGGGGGAATGTCAGAGTGATCTTGCTTCTGCTGTTATCTCAGACCCAGAAGAGCAAGGATCAGCAGGAGAGCTAGAAAGAGAATCATATTTCACAAAATTCAATGGAGGATAGAATTGAACAAGAGAGTGGTGATAAACGCTATAGAGATTTTTTTAAAGATAGACTGGAAAATAATCATGGATATGGAGATACTAATTTTTTCTTTTTTACTTTTTTTGAGGAATAACAATAAAATCCACCTTTACTCCAACTTTTCTGTAAAATAGGGTAGGATCTTTATTAACATGTTTAATAATTGTGGTAAAATACAAATAGCATAAAACTGACCATCTTAACAATTTTTTAAGTGTACGCTTCAGTAGTGTTAAATATATTCACATTGTTGTTCAACTAATCTCTAGAAGTCCTTTCATCTGGCAAACCTAAAACTCTATGATTATTAAACAACAACTTCCCATTTCTCCCTTTACCCAGCCCCCAGAAACTACCATTTTGCTTTCTGCCTCTATGAATTTGACTAATCTAGGTCACTCACATAAGTGGAATCTTACGGTATTTGTTCTCTTGTGACCAGCTTATTTCACTTAGTGTAATGAAGTCAAGGTCCATCCATGTTGTAGCACGTGTCAGAATTTCCTTCCTTTTTAAGGCTGAATAATATTCCATTGTATCCATATACTACCTTTTGCTTATCTGTTCATCCATCGATGGATACTTGGGCTGCTATCACCTTTTCATTCTTGTGAATAATGCTGCTATAAACATGCATATATACATATCTCTTAAGACTCTGCTTCCAATTTCATATGCGTACCCAGAAGTGGGATTGCTGCATCATACAGTAATTTTATTTTTAATTTTGAGGAACAGCAGTGTTGTTTCCATAGTGGCACCACTTTACATTCCTACCAACTGTGCTCAAGGGTTCAAATTTTCCCATGTCCTCACTTTTGTTATTTTCTTTTCTTGATACTAGCCATCCTAATGGGTGTGAGGTGGTAACTCATTGTGGTTTTGATTACATATCCCTAATGGTTAGTGATGTTGAATATCTTTTCATGTGCTTATTGGCCATGTCTATTCAAGTCCTTTGCCCATTTTTAAATCAAGTTGTTTCATTTTTTGATGTTGAATTGTAGGAATTCTTTATATATTCTGAATGTTAACCCTTTATTAGATATATGATTTGCAAATATTTCCTCCCATTCTCTGGGCTGCTTTTCAGTCTATTGATTGTGTCTTTTGATGTACAGAAATTTTTAATTTTGATGCAGTCCAATATATCTATTTTTTCTTTTGATGTTATATCCAAGAAATCAATGCCAAATCCGATGCCATTAAGATTTTCCCGTTGTTTTCTTCTAAAAGTTTTATAGTTTTTAGCTCTTACGTTAGGTCTTTGTTTCATTTTGAGTTAATTTTTGTGTATGTGTAAGATAAGGGTCCAACTTCATTCTTTTGCATGTGAATATCCACTTTCTACAACATCATTTGTTTAAAAGACTGTCCTTCCCCATTGAAAGTTCTTGGCACCCTTTCCAAAAATCATTTGACCATATATAGGAGGGTTTGTTTATGGGCTCTCTATTCTATTCCATTAGTCAATATGTCTGTCTTTATGCAAGTACCACATGATTTAATTACTATAGCTTTGTAATAAGTTTTGAAATCAGAAGTATGAGACCTCTAATTTTGTTCTTTCTCAAGATTGTTTTGTCTATTTGACATCTCTTGAGATTCTATATGAATTTTAGGATGGGTTTTTCTATTTCTGCAAAACACATCACTGGTGTTGATAAAGATTTCACTGAGTCTATAGATTGCTTTGGCTAGTATTAACATCTTAACAATATTAAATTTTCCAATTCATGTACATAAGATGCCTTTACATTTATTTCTGAGTAGCTATTTACTTTTGTCAAAACAGCTTCAGCGGAGAGGTGAGGCAGATGACAAATTTTAGTAAGTTAAGTTATTTATGGTATATGAGTATGGACTATTCTTTGAACAAATCAAATTGAGGGGAAAAAGGAAAGAAACTAGATGGTGACCAGAGGGAACAAAAGGTTATCCAGAAAAAAAATTTCAAACATAGAATATATAGTGTCACACTTATTTGGTGGAGGAAAGAAGGCGATAGAGAAGAAAAAGTTGAGAGTAAGGGGGAATGGGAGAAAAAATAATTTCCTGAAGACATAAGAAAGAATAAAATCCGTAGATCAAGTGGAAGAATTGGCCTTCAAAGAAAGTGCAGTTCCCCCTCTTATAAATAGATCTAGAAAGGAAATCATGGAGTCCAAACTCAGACAAATTTGATGATAGATAATAGTGAAAGCTTTTGCCCAATAGGCTTTCTTTTCTCTGTGAAGTAGAGGGACAGGCCATCTGCTGTGTTAGCTGTTGGAAGGAGCTGGCTATGGCACAGGAGGAATGTGTAAAGTTTTAAAGCAGTTACAGGGTGATGGGTGATGGGGGGCAGTTACAGGGGTGATGGCCACAGAAAAGCGAAAGAACAGTTGCAAAGGACTGAGGATCCAGCTGAGATTTGCGGAAGCATCAACCTGGGGGTTTGAACAATTTTATCTGGCAGGATTTGAATACTTAAAGAAGGGCTAGAAGTTTGTAAGCTTTTTGTATTGAAGAATAAAAAGTTGGAGAGTTGAGGGTATTGTTGAGAGAGCTCTTCATAAGGTTAAGCAAGACATTTATGTATGGAAAGGAAGGAAGTAAATTCAGGAGGAAGATGCTAGTTTTGCAAAAAAGAAACAGAGTCAAAAGATTCTGCCTTCAAGGACAGTGAGGAGGTTTCTGCCAGTGCCAGGCATTTGCTACATCCAAAGAAATTGACTTCCAAGGAGCAATTCTGAAGCAAGAGGAAGCACTGTCATGCCAGTGTTGTTAAGCATTGAACGTGGTGTCAGAAGAGTTGGGGGCTCATGTCAGCTCTATCATTAATTTGCTGCATGGCCTAGAGAGAGTCACTTAATTTCTGAAGGTCTCCAGTCCTGTAATTGGATAACTTCCAAGATCCTTTCTGGCTCTAATTCTTTGACTAACCTCCATGGAGTTTCTTCTGCCATCACTATGCAGTGACCCTCTTTTAGCTATTTTATATTTCTTTGGACCAAAGATAAATGCCATGTCAACAAGTCATACACAGACTGACAGTCATAAAAAAGGTTGCAAAGGGAAATGTGTCAATATTTCTAATTCATGCCTCACTTGAAAGGTCAATGCAATTCTCTACACTACAATAAAGCCCAGATTTGAGGGAGGGAATATGCCCTGAATCACACTGCTACCCATCAATAAACACCAAATTCTATTAATTAGGCTGGGTTCTACCAGATATAACGTAATTCCATTTGGAACAGAAATATGAACATTTTATAAATTATTATTTGTAACAAATATCCAAGGTTAAGCTTGTCTTAACACTGTCAAGGTATTTATTCAACTCAATTCATTCAGTTTTAATAATCAAATATTTGTTAAATGTATATACTATATGGTAAACATTATACTGAATTCTGGGAAAAAATGAATAACAGGTCAGCTAAGGCTCAGAGAGGTAAAATAATTTGCCTAATGCCATGTAACTAGTAACTACTGAGTTAGGATTTGAACAGGAATTTACATTCATGTTTATAAGATTTCATTTTGAATTCTTAAGCATAAGAATTCATGCTTATAACCATTACACTAAGCTTCTCCCCTTCCTTCAAGGGAGCTTAATTTTAAGTTAATCAATAAGAAAACAAATATGGAAAGAAACGTGATAAATGCCATCATAGAAGAATGTACAGGTACATAAAAGAAAACTTTTAACTTATCTTAGAGGGGTCAGGAATGACATCCCAATGAAACCAATGTTTCATCTCTGTTTTAATATATGATTATTGGTTGTTAAGGCCGACAAGAAAGGAAAGATAATTCCAGCTAAGGGAAGAGCAAGTACAGAATAATGGAAGGAAGGCTAGCAAAGCGCATTCAAGAAAATCTGTTATTTGGTATGGTTTGAGCCAAGATACCAGAGGCAAAATGGGAAATGTTTGTAAAAAGTAAATAGGCAGAGATCATAGAGGTTCCACGCAAGTCTGTGCTCTGTGTCCCAATGCCAGTCCTTGATGAAATTTGCACCATTCTGCCATGAAGTAAAAAAAAAGGTATCATATAGGTGATTTTTCACATTTACCCTATATGAAATGCCATCTTTTGTTTTGATATGTTATTTCCTCCTCATTTGATACTTTGCTTTGAAAATGAACTTTCTTAATGAACTGCTGGTAATATGGATTGAGTCCCTCCTTGTTTTCTCCCTTCCTTCCTTCCTTATTCTTTTAGTGTCTGTACTTGGATGGGAAGATTGCATTGAGCAGTCTAAATCCAGAGACATAACTGTAGTCTTTTTGCTTTTTGAAGTCCCTACCCATAGTGAACTGACAGGGGAAAGTAGGAAATTTAATATTGCCAATGAACAATATCTCCATCCTTTCCAAATAATATCAATCCTGTCCTTCAGCTATTTAATCAGTTCCAGCTTAAGGCTATCCTATTTCAGGTAAACATTTAACCAAATCTAGGTGTTATTGTTTGTCGCTGTTTGGTTCAGAGTCCCATCTTCAAGAGCTGGGCTGAGGTCTCTCAGATGTAGAATGATACTCATGCCAAGGGTGGAGAATACTAATTTGCCTTCCTCTCCCCCTCTCCCTCCTTGTTCTGTCAACCATCTCTCATTGCAGAAGATGCATGAATATATGTGGGTAGTAAGAAAGGTAGATATGGAAAAGGAATTGGCATCTGCTTCTATCTGGATAGAAAGCTCTGCTTCTGGGTCATTGTAACTTCTCTACTGGTTGTGCATACTAGTGACCACCCCACAAGCTAGTCTTTGGCATTGACAACGCCCTGACCCATCTGTGCTATATCAGCTTGTCTTTCAGTGCCTGGGTGGGCTGAAAGAATTTGAACATTGGAGATCCCATGGGGCAGTTGCACTTTCTTCCTTTTCTCATCCAATGGTCTCTGTGTATCTCCCGGACACCAATCCTTGGCTCTCTAGGACTGTCTCTGAGTGGCCAACCTGAAACTTCAGTTAGTTCCCAAACCTGGCCTAAGCCACAAGAAAGCCTAGGAATTCAGCAATGACTGCCTTGTATTTGTGGGAATCAGTATTGGAGTTCACCAACTCACTATGTCATTCTGCCCTTTCCCGAAGGTTCTTTTCCTGTTGCCCAGTGGCTCTGGGCATGGTGGCATATCCTGCATTTTAGAAGACATTCAATCTCTAGCTAGGAAATGAGGTATCATTCTTACAGGTACAATCATATTTTATAAGCAATCACAGTTTGAGTGGCCCTCTAAGTCATGTGAGATGGGAGGGAAAGGAATAGATAGTGTCCTACTCACCAATTTCTGGTGTGCCAAGAAAACAGTTTTCTTTTTGCTTTTTAGCCTATTTAAAAGATCTCTGAAAGCAAACAATACCTAGCTAGCCCTAGAAATTTGATGGAAAATATGCATATCTAATGCCAGGAATCAGGATCCCATTGAACTTGGTATTTTTAAATTTATCTTCTTTGTTTCCAATTTTGAGTTTTTTCCACAGTAATTCCTATAGTTGTTGGTAACCCCAGGGGACTAGAAAAGAGTCTCAGTAACGCTTTACATCATTGTATAATGTTTGCTGAAATAGAAACGATACCTGTATTAGACAGAACGCATTCAGTTCTTAGACAACTCCATGTCCACTAGCTCGAACAACTGTCCCAAGGGAAATTGGGATGCTATTTCAAAAAAGGGGAGAAGGTCTTCTGGGCAGGCAAAAATAGTAGATGTCTATCATTGAAATGCCTACAGAACCCCACCCCATTCTCTAAAAAAATATCTTGTCCATGAAAAACAGAGGTCTGGGAATTTCTGTTTTAGGCAACAGGGAATCAGTCAATAATATTAGAACAGCAATAAAATCAGATCTGAGTTTTAAATTTTCACTCTACTGCCTTCCACAATTTTAGTTCCTCATCCTTTTTTGTCCTATAATTAAAGTGGGCTTTAGAAGCCATTCATAGAAACCTGCTTCCCTCTGGCAACTAATTAGGCTAAACTGCACTGAACTCCAAACCATCGTGTTTGTGCAAAGAGCTTCTGAAGAGTTATCATTTCACCTGTATCCAGGATGAGGTATCCATGGAAACCTTGAACTTCTAATGACTGGTAGTTGGCAGGCTCGGGCACCCAGAGGGCAATTTATTGCTAGGCTGCCTTAAAACCAGCACTTGGGCCTGCCATCCTGATTTAATGATTTTGTTAATGGTAACTCCCCACCAAAATCTACCTTGGGCTGACCCCAGC